>NC_088979.1:173198505-173512791 GCF_963932015.1 Anas acuta | reverse complement strand
CTGCATTCCCACTGGAAAGTAATGTTTTCCCCTTGAGAGTGACATTTTATATAGAGATTTTCACACTAAAAGATGGACTATATTTTTAATATGATGGAGTATCTCTGGTGTGGGAGCCACATTTTCACAGAGTGATAGCACGGATAAAATGATTTGTTTCTATACTTTTCAAAATTTAAAACTTCATTTTAAGGATTCTTCTTTTTTATATTAAGACACGGGGTCTTTTCAACCAACAAAGCACAGAAATAATGACATAATGGAGTCTTACTATAGCAGACGAATTACTTTAAGCTGAGTTTGCAAAAAGGTAATCATGATCAGAAGGGAACATTGGATCCCAGTAACAGCAGTCTCTGGTTTATCATTTTCAATCATGTTAGCTGCAGCAAAACGGTAGATCAGAAATTAAAGCAATACCAAATAGATACGAACTTTTTCTGTCTGCCTGTTCTACAAAATCTACCACTTAACTTTTTTTTGTGTTGTTTGATTATTTTTTTAGTTTAAACTTTGAAAAAAAATGGAAACAGAACACTATGTGAATGATACAATATTGTCACATTTTTTTAAACTTTCTAGAAGCATGCAAAAATATAACTCTTTCTAAGGAATTTAATTAAATATCAGCTAAAGAATTAAGAAAAAAAAAAACACATTATTTTAAATATTAATTGGGTAAGAATAGATATTTATATTTTAGAACATAAGAAATACAACTTTTTACCCACCTTTGAATGTTGTCTTCCAGTTTATTTTCAACCTAAGCCATTCTTCTGTGTATTTTCAATTACTTACAGACCAATCTTTTCAACATTACTCAGTTATGTGCATAAATGTGAGCGTATACCCAAGCTTCTGAAGGACTGCATCAGCAGGAAATCTAAGTGCCTGATCCTGCTCTCACTGAAGTGCAAGGGCCATAAATATATTCATGCTAGTTCATATAATGATCAATATAGCCTTAGTGGAGGAGGCTATCTCCCACGATAATTTCACAGAAAGGACTAGGAAATGTCATAATAGAGAACTATGGAACATCTCGTTCATTTCCTAACACATTCCAGGTAACCAAAATGTGTAGTAACCTCCACAGATTTTAGACAATGCTAACACTTCAATCTACGTTTAGTAACTTTTAAATTTGGATTTCAAAATCATTTTGGGGCAATATTTATGAGCATTGTCTGGGACTTTCAGAACTGCCACACATAGCTGCCACAGGCAGCTCACAATGTTTTTCTTATGGATCTGGCCACCCAGAACCCATTGGTTTCTCTGAGATTTCATACACTACTAACAGAAATAAATACATGAGTATTTACACTCATTTTCAGTGAATGGCTATATATATTTAGGAATGGTGTTAAAGATCACCAAGATCACACATTTTTCCCCTTCCATGATACTCTTTTTTTTTTTTTTTTTTTTAACTTTCTTTACTTTTACTTTGACTGTGTTCCTTCTTCACTTGTCCTCTTCATAAATGAAAGGTATGAAAGTTATGTAAAAGTGTTTTAGGAATGTGAGAAAATGTTCTCTTTTTGAGATTATATGAGTTGAGCATTGTGTTATGATCCTCAGTTTTCCAGCCTTTTGTCACTGACTACATGGGAGCAGGACTGGGCTGTAAAATAACAGCTCCAGCAAAAGGCGTTACATGACATGTATCTTTATCACAGGAGATCAGAAGTCATCAGCCTATTTCAGTCTAATTGACCAATGGCATCAGAAGCAAGTTTATGTTTTTTTCTTGTTGTTCAAGTACAAGATCCTTTACAAATTCTGCAGAACAGCAACCTTTAATCTTTTCAGAAGGAAATTTTAAAGGTAGTTACTCCATGAAAACAATGTCATTAAAATATCTATGAAGTTCAGTAATCAAAGATTACTTAGTGCACAAAAACACACTTTTAGTAAAGTAGTTAGTTCCTTTCTTTTTTCTTTTTTTCTTTTTTTTTTTTTTTTTCCTAAGGACTTTAAACATTAGCATTCCTTAATAAAAGACACATTAAATATAAACACAAAGCCACACAACATGCATCAAAAAGAAGGGTTAAAATGCAACTGTATTTCACAGACACAAGTCACAGTCATTATATTAAATTATCAGACATACATTATAACTTATTTATTATTTCAAGCTATACAGGAAACATAGCACCAAAATGGAGAAATTTGCTCTGAAGTTGATGAACAGTACACATAAATATTTGTGTTTGAATTTTGAAAACAAGTATTTTCTTTCATTTTTATCAGCATTACCCTAAATGAAATCCACTGTCCCAAGCCTGTTTCATGACATTATTTGGGTAGTGACATATGTTATCAGTTATCTCTGAAAAGGCACTTCCCATTTCCAGAATTTTTAAAAATGAATAGCATATGCTAACATTAAGATTTCAGCCAGTGGGATATTAAATAAACGTGCTGTACTCGTAATGAGGTATTCTGAAGTTCGACATTAGGCAGCAGCAGAAGTAGAGGTATAAGACTGAAGCTGGTTTTGAAAACCAAGTTCACGGATCCTGAATTCCCTTTTAATATAAAAGATTATCTTTAAAGATATAAATACTTTTTACACATTAGAAAAAAATGAATGAAGGCACTTATCATACACAGCAAGATTATTTTTTTTTTTTTTTTGCATTAAAATGAAAACAAATAAATATTTACTTATGCATGTTTAGGCTGTTTCTGCTCCTGCAGAGATCAATAGGATGCCTGGCAATAACATCACTGGAAGGACACTGGGATGTCAATTTAAAAAAATATATATATACTTTAAAAAGTAATAACAGATTTCTTCCACTAGTGCAAAGACAGAATTAAATAGAAATTCTTCTGAAGCAAATTACTCAAGAGAAAACTGAAAAACTAGAAAAACAGCTACTCTGAAGACAATTACAGTATGTATCTGAAGGGCAGTACATAAGAATTTCCAACACTTAAAGCTAACTTAAAAGATGAGCTGAATAACTCTTTTTATGACTAAATTTATGTGAAATCAAAAATAATACAAAATTACAAAATTATGTAAAAACTTTAAGAGTAAGGAAAAAATTCCTTATTTTATCAACAGTTCAAACAAACAAAATATAGTCATTTTCTGTAAGGGTCAAACATTGCCTGTAACACTGACCATGAAGACACACAGAACAAATAGATTTATATTGTTCTGAAAGAACTCTGAAAACAACAACCTAATATTCCTAAACTGTTTATTTCCAGGACTTTTTTAATGTAATTTGAACTGTTAGTGAAACACTTGTCTGTGACACTCAATTTCTTGGCTTATACCAAAGTATAATTGAGCTGACAAGATTGTTGTCGGTGCTTTATTATGTTAATAGCTTGAACAGGTGTAAAAGCACTCTTCAGAAGCAAGAGTTGGAGTCCTAGGACAGTTTTGTTTATCCACTTTTAATTTGAGGTCCCTTTAATTACAGGAAATATTTTTTTAAACTTTAAAGTAAACAAGAAAGTAATCCTACAATTACTATCTGACTGCACAAGTGGTATATGGCTAAGTTTCAGGACAAATTGTTCAAACAAGTCATCAGTTGTTGAACAGCAGAAGGAAGAAGAGTAAAACAAAAAGTATGTTCACATTATACATTTTTCTTGGGTACCAGGCCAGGGCTTTGGCATCAGAAATCTCTTAACTTACTGCTGCATCACATTCTTTCCCAGCCAAGTACTGCACTTCACCTGGCAGGTGAACAGCTTACATTTTACAGACAGTTTTCAGCTGGGGAGTCCTTAAACCTGCTGTAACAGGTACCCTCTGCAGCAGAGTGGGTCAATCTATCAGCTACCAGTCAGCACTAGCTATGTCCTTAGACCTGGAAAACTCCTAGAGTGTGATAAAATGTCAATTACTGGATTCATAAGTAAAATTACATTCAATATTATTGTGTACTATATGCTAAAAATAGTATTTTATTCTGTAGCATACCTACTTTACATTACTGGTATCCACAAGAGCTTTAAAAGACCACGTGCACTGTAGGTTTGGTGTATCTAAGCATAACCACTGAACTGATTAACTGTTGATTTGATTATATTCCCACATAACTTTTTGTCAGGTAAGAGACAATAGCTTGGCTAAGAATACTAAAGCATTTAGATAGAGGAGATGCCGTTCAATAAAATATCAGTATTATTGAACTAATTAAAGACACGTTATCCTAAAGCACTTCAAGGAGAAATTTGTTAAATCTAGTCACTACAGTTCAGTTTTAAAATCTTATGCTATCTTGGCAAATTTGTTATACTCTCCCTTTTTGTGCTCAGGGTAAAAATTAACTTATTGTCATTAAGGTCAGAAAACCTTAACCACTATGATGAAAATTAATACAAAAACCCTCAAGTCTTACCGCATGGACTAAAACCAAAAACCCAACAATGCACTGTGGAAAGTAGAAAGGAACACAGTAAAAATCTGTATTAGAACAAAGTACTCTCAGCCAGCTGTCAGAATGCTATGGAATTTTTCTTGACATTATATAATGTGACATATGGTTTCCATACTTTGTAGCTTGTAATTTATTCATTCTTTCGTGTAGTTTTGGATCATTGCCTCAATCCCTTCACCAATGAAACCAGAGTAGCCTAAAAGAAAAATATCCAGGACACATGGGCCAAATTTACTGGTGGTGCAACTCCATTAAAGTAAGCAAAGAATGTATTTACCTGAAGTAAGTAATAACTTACAAACATATTATAAATATATACACATCAAAATATATATGCATCATAATTTACATGTATCAAAAATGAGGTAGTGTACTTAGATACAAGCCAATCAGGCTAAAACATTATCTTAAAACATTTGAATTCAGGACTGTTCATATAATATTTTGTCAACCTCATTTACATTAGGAGTTGACACCAATATTTTTTACAAACAAGTCAATCATCTAAAATCCCTCAGGGTGCAGGGACAGTGTAAACCCACTCCAGTTTTCTCTGGAATTTGATAAAGAGGCTGAACAAAAGAAGAGCAGAATTCAGTCTCTGCTAAAAAAAACAGGGCAGAAAAAAGTAAACTAAAGATAAAAAGATCACTGGCAGAGTCTCTCTGTGACCTCCAGGTCAAATGAATTCAACTTACAAGCAAAAGGCTGTGTTTTCTAGCCATCTATAAAACTGCAGAGTGCTTCTCTGGCTCAGATAGCATGAATATGAAAATTCTGGACTTAATAAAGTTCCAGGAATTCAAACAATCAAAGTTTCTGAATCTGTTTAAAATTAATTAGATAATGACATTCATTAATTTAGACTTCAGACATAAATAATTTACTTCTTCCCTCATGCTGTACAGTTAATGCTAGTTCACAACTCTAAAAATATCTATACAAAGTATCAGCCTAGAATATCAAGATGAAGAACCAAAACCATTTTTACTGCTGATTTTTGGAACAGACCTGAACTAACTGAACTAACATTCTTTTCCACATGAGAAGAATGTTTTCTTGCATCTGAGTTAGAGCTATCCCTAAGTATAAGCAAGCTTATTATCCTAAAATAGAAGTACCCAGCCTGCACTGAAGATGGAAAGATACTATACATTGCCATGCTGCAAACCTCACCTTGCCATTCTGCATATGCTCTCACAAGCAGCCTTTGTAAGTTTATTACATCAATAGTTACGGAATTACACTTAATAATTAGCTAATTATCTGAAGTGGTCAGAAGCTGCTTCTTTTAAAATACAAAGTAGTCACATAAGTTTATAAATCTGGGACCATTATTTCTATTGCACAATTTTAATTCTCAATATTTCCTGTTAAAAAAGTCCTACAAGAAATAGTTTGTAAGTGTGCACTGGACACAGCAAAAGCCTTTCCACCCAGAGCAGACACTAGAAACACTCTTGCCTGCCTCCCCTATCTTCACATGATATAACTAAACTCAGATAAGGAAATGGGTACTGAAGTCTTTTATTTATTGCTTCGGAAGACAGATTAAATATTATTTTGAAGAATTTATTCTGAGTCATTTTAATCAGTTTCCTTTTCTTTGCAGAACTGAACAAGCTCAAGCAGCCAAGCATTACAAATCACTAGATGCCAGCTCATCATGGTCTGAAGCAATTCGAAGACTAAAACAGGTAAAATACCTGATACTTCCACATGTAATTGATTAGATTTCAAGAGAGAACAGTGGACAGCTACTGTAGCGTACATGGCCAACTTTCAGTGATTTGAACCTTAAACTTCTTCAAAAGTATAAGCAAAATTCATCACTAAAATGATCAATGCAATTTTAATTATGTTCTAAATAGAGGGCAAGCACCATCAGAGGTTCACATTTCTGCAAAAAAGACACTGACAACTGCTTAACTAGAACAGTCTTTCAATGTTGTGGCTCAGGTTCTTGACTCTAAGGATTCTGGATTAGTCTTTGCTAATATCGAGCTTTTTCTGAATCCATTTCTGCTTGAACACAAAATTCAAAAGGAGACTATCAGCCTTTGTAAAAGCTGAAATAATCAGTAAGCTAAAGCTTTTAGTTCATCATGGTTTAGACAAAACTACATCTAAATGTACAGCATTTATATTAATGTACCATTAACAGCACCCTACATGAGAGCATACTGTACTCCAGGAAGGTATTGGACAGGCAGAGCCATCATCTAAGGCCAGACTGTCATATAACTAGTCAGCCAACCATAGGTGAAGACTAAACAGAACTGATTGTGCTAAGGTACGGCAGTATTTATGTGACTAAAGCTTCTACTGCTTTATAGTAGTTGTCCTCAATGAAGAAATTTTGTTCTATTTAAACAGCGACACAAATTAACTGAAGGTTGTGTGTTGGCAGTGTTCAGACTAGCTAAACTACTGAAAAGCGATACTGTATTTAGTATGTGAGCCTACTTTCATTTCCTGAACCTACTTGGTTGGTTTCTGCTCAACAACACATCGCAGATGAAATTTCTCATGAAATTAACATTATTACTGATTACCTGTAGAACTTGCAATCTCATATAAAACAGAAGCTACAATCTCTTCCCTCGCTAACTAGATTCCATTCTAAACTTAGTTTTTGAAGGATTGCATTGGCTTTAACTGAAATATAAAACAACCAAAAAATCTTTGCAAAACTAAGCCATATATGCCACTTACAATACCCTGCAATAACTTACAGGTAAGCTATTAATGCAAAGGCAACGATGTGCCGAATGCCCTGCTTGCCTCCTCAGCACCTGAAGAACATGCATTAGTAAAGTATTAGCAAGTCACCACTAATTATTTGAATAACGGCTAAAAAAGGAACTCTGGTGTCTGTTAAACACAAAACCAAAACTCTGTTTGCCCAGTGGAAGAAAGATAACTGTGGTAAACCATTAATTCAAGCTTTCATTTTAAAATGTATTTGCAATAAATTAGAGTAGATTACATAAACTAATCAATTTTTAAAGCTGAAATTGGATAATAATTTTTTAATGTTTCCATGATTATTCAAAGAACCAAATTATATATTTTTTTAAATAAAAAACTGTTATCCAGTCCATCTCCCAGTGATGTTAATGACAGGTATTCAACTGATTTCTAATGGAACCAAAATTGGATCCAACATCCTTTGATTGCCATTAATCTCTTTAAAATTGAGCACAATAACTAATAAATATTGTCAAATTCATAGCTTGGGAAATATAATGTACTCTCTATTGTAGAGTATACTATGATTATTTCTCCATGTTAATTATCTGCTAGTGGCAATTTTAAAGATTAATGGTAATTGCTGTGGTCATTTTTATACATTAATAGACAGTGACATAGACAACAACATATTATAGTTACATACATAATTATACACAGACAACTTTAATTAGTCACTGTTTTAAAACCACAAATATAAAACTTTATACACAAATTTACACGTAATATGGAGTAATATGTTGTTTGATGACAAAGTGTAATATACATGTGTGAGATAGGTTGTATTTAAATATTCTATTAGTGAAAAGTTATGCACTAGAAAGCCTTTTTTGATTTTTTTACAAATATAAATATGTAGATAATACTACAGTATAAATTACAGCATATACTTTTAAATTAAAACACAGATCAAATCATAATCCTTCAAAATAGAACAACCTAATAGGTATCACTATTAGCTATAATGATTTCTGGTAAATTTCAGAATATTCTCTATGATGTTTTACAGAGCACAATACTGTTCCCACTGAAGTAAATGGCTATTTCCCATTTAATTCAATGGCTTAATAAAAATACAGCGACTATATTTCCACATGCACTATTATTCCACTGTTATCAAATAAAATAATTGTATAATTTTTAAAAGGCAAGGGGAAATAGAGTGACAGAAAGAACAAAGAGTGAAAAATATTAGTGAATGCTATCGTACCGATTTCCATGGTCCCCGATGCCATGAAACATCACCAGGGCAAGAATGCACATTACATTGTGCCATATTAGGTGGCTTGTCTAGAATTTCACAGTTTTGATCACCCAACATTTGGCCCGTAGGAAGTTGACAAATCACCAGTCTTGTCTTTATTCCATCTCCACACGTTTGAGTACACTAAAATACAAAATTTTATAGACAGATTTTTTGTTAAGGGTCATCAAATACAACTGATGTAAAGTGATATAGCAATAATCAACACATTATTATTTACTATGTCTACTTTCATGTTTCCTGGATGCCCAACTCAAGAATAAGAACTTTCACTTTAATTTCATATGATAAGAAAATAAGTCTCACCAAAACATTTACAAAGCTACATTTTTATAATTTACCAAACTATGGAAAATATAAAAAGTTTCAGTTATAGAAAATCTATTATTTCAAGGAAAAATAGCTATTTGTGAGACTAAACATGAAAAAATGTGACACTGAGACTGGACTTGAAAGCAAAACAGCTAGATCTGGCCAAAATAGAAAATAAATAAATAACTATAAATTCACTCAATTTTTCTTTGAAAGGAAGAAAAAATCAAATCTAGATATTGATTTATCAAGAGTAAGAGAAGAGGGTAGGAACTGTAAAAGGTTATAGCAGAATGAATGCCAGACAAAACATTTTTAACATCTTCTGTAGTGTTTGATCAAGAATGCATGGTCAAAAATGACAATAGAATGGAGAAACCGTTCTTTGCCCAACAATGTATAACATTACATTAAAACATTCTAACCCTGGCACACTTTTTAGATGCATGATCTTATCTTCACACTTTGAATCTGTAACTACAATCAAGGGATTAGTTACAAGAGGGAGTTCTTTTATGTTGATGGTGGTTGGTTGGTTGTTTCTTGGGAGGGGGTTGAGGGTGTGTTTTTTTGTTGTTGTTTTTTTCATTTTTCATGCACATAACAAGTATGTCTGCTTGCAGGGTTTTTTTGTTTTGTTTTTGTTTGTTTGTTTCTAGCTAGCTATTACATTGAGGTTTTTCCTCATATAATTCAGCTTTTTGTAAAGGAAAATAATTGGCTGTTTCAAGATTCAATATACTACTACAACATTCAATTATAAGCTTTTACAGCAAGTACTCAGTGGATTGAGAAATACCAGCCACGTGTTAATAAAACTAGAATTTCTGAAGTTATCACTTTAGTATTTTTTAAAAATACAATAATATATTTCCTATTATTTTGTACACCTTTAGCATCACACAATACTTAGATCTTTTAGATGTATACTTACACTACCCATAGTTACACTAGATTTCTGAATTTCATCAAAGAACAAATTTTAGATAAACAGTTTGAAACTCGTTATTTTTAAATAAGTAAACAAAATGTTTCCATTCACATTTAAATTATTATATCTAAGCTTATGTAAATAATGTTTCCACTTGAAAGTGAAATGATCTTACTTCTCCCCAGTTCCCATAGTTCCATCGTGGGCAGGGTCCAGAATCACAGTGTCTTGACTCTGGAGGTTTTGTTGCCTCATCACAGTAACTAGCGCTTCGTCCTTCCTCATCTTGACATACTACAACCCGACGGTGAAATCCACCTGCACAAGTACTAGAGCACTACCAAAACATGTAAAAATATATATCACCATTACATAATCAGAAAAACATATAACGTGTTGGTTACAACAACTTAGAAAAAAAATGAGTTAACATTTAAAACCAGAAATTTGCAAATAAAAATTGTTGAAGTATTTTAAAGTTGCAATTGCACAAAAATTATATTTCAAATTGAATGTATTTTCATAATGGTATTTTTTTTTAAATGTACTTTTCTTTTGACCAAATACATACTGCAATAACATTTCTAGAAATGTTTACACACAAGTGAGATAACAAATTAATATATATGTAAAAAAAATAAATTCTTACTGCTCCCCAGGGTCCAGTTCTCCATTGATATCCTCCTACAGAAGGATGGTTCCACTGGTTTGTATTGTCTTGCGGATGGTGTATTGGAAGATAACCTATTTCTGGAAAATTACTTGGACGGTCATGTATTCTTGGAGTATGATGATAAACTGGTGGACATGGTGGCATGTTACATTCTCGTTCTTTAGAGGGACGGCCTTCAGGATCACAGTAATTCTCGTTGATTTGTTGATGATAGTTGACACAGATAACTTGTCTTGTTACTGTTCCACTATCACACGTAACTGTACACTGACCAAAAATTAACCCAATATTTGTGATTGAACATTGATAACTAATAACCAAAGACATTTATATTTACTTTTGGCAATAAGAAACATATACTTCACTGTACCAAAGGATGCAAATTCAATAATACATGTATAGAATATGAAGTCCCAATTTCTAACTAGAAACAAACAAAAACAACATTTCAAGCAATACTTACAGGGGACCAATTTCCAACTTGCCACTCTCCACATGGGCTAAAGCAACTTGAAACTTCAGCTGGTCGTGGTAAATGAGCACAGAAGGATTCATCTGCTATTCCTCCATGAGCATCTCTACAACTTACATAGCGAGCACGATCACCTTTCCCACAGGATGCCGAGCACTGTCAGAGAACAATCCATGTTCACCACACTTTATGAGGCCAAAAAAAGACCATGCAAGCATCAAAAATGCTAACACTGCTTAGTATTAGCTTAACTTTAGAATTAAACACTGAGAAACAGATTTTATCTCAGACCAATATACAAGTATAGAGCCATGCACTCAAGACAGAAAGCAAAATATTGCTGGATGGTTTAGGCCTTAATAATTCTTGTTGGCTTGGAACTAACATGCATAGCCTTCACTCTTGGAAAGTAATCCAGCATATCTAACAGGTATCATTTCAACTATAATATGGAATCATTATACAGTTGCAAAGGGAATTTATTAATTTATTAACAATAGACACATTAGAGAGCAAATTCCAGAACATTTTAGTTATTTCACAGTGATGCAATATTTACATCAACTGATATTAATAAAAAATGATATTCACAATTCATTTGCCATTCTAGTTCATATCAGCATATTAAATTGAGCCCCTTCTGATGCTATTATAGATAAAATGTTCCAGGGGGATTTAGTAAATGGCTTCTGAGTAGCCCCAGTCTATGCACTCTTTACTACTATTTTGTTAAAATGGTTTGTGCAAAGATATAAGTGCTATATGCTTAATTAAGAACCTCAAGGGATTAACAAATATCTACATTTTTATAGATTATTCCAAATTTTCGTATCTCTGTCAAACAAAACTAATTTTCATTAGTATGAAAATCAAAAATCAAACACTCTTTGATAAGAGTTTGTGTATAAATCAGTTTGTTGTGTAACACTTGTAAGTTACATGAAATTGAATCTTTAAAGACCCAAACTATTTAATATTGTTATTCACATACAAGATTTAAATCATATTTTAAAATGAAAGATGTTCTGCATGCTCAGACAATGATAAAAATTGTTTTGAAACACACTTCCTCGAACACTCTCAGTCCTATCAAAGCTGTTCTACTCAGATCTCCTATCCCCCAAATCCTTTTTTTTTTTTCCTTTATTTTCCCTAGCTAGATTTGAAACACACAGAATTTGCTGGGAGCATCTATCTCCTTCTAAAGAAACACGTTCTTGAAAAAAATTAGAATTTCTTAAAGATCATCTCAAAGAGATTTCAGTCTGAAAGATATACTAATGAAACCTGTATGGAAAAAGGGGTGTCAGAATGGAGGATTTCTCTGCCAGCTGTGATCACTATTACATTACATACTGGAGTCCATGATCCATATCGCCATTGGGTCACCTTCCCCACATGAATTAGAGGAAGCGATGTAGTCCATAATTTTGTAGTTTCTGGACAAGCGGGCAATTCACATTCCTGTGGGGGTGATTAATAAATAAATAAATAAATAAAGCTTTCAAAGTCTAAGATTTGGAAAAAAACAAACAAACATAAAGCAGATGGCTCCCACAAACAGACAGATGTTACTATCACAATAAGTCAGCATTAATTAAACAGTAACTACCATCTTTTACTTTTCTCTGTCATTATTAAAAGCTTTTTATTAAATTATTTTATTTCAAATTGAGAGGCTAAGACAACTTATTTAATGTTAACACTGTATGAGTAATAATTAGTAATATTTGCACTTTGAGAAATAACTGTATCAGATAACTTGCTGGAGACAAGTGGCATGAACATGACTCTGTTCTGTTTCCTGCGCTACAGAACTGAGTGAAGAAAGTGGCTGTGCCACTTTATACCTTCAGTTACAAAAAACAAGAAATTCTTCAGTTTCAGTCAACAGGTAAACGGATACCACAATTCAAAACAAGAAGCATACTCTAATTTAGAGTGGAGTGGAAATTAATCTGTACTTAATCTGTTTGGCTTTTATAATTTGAAAACTTATTCAAGAAGCCCTCACAAGGCTGGTGACTTGTGACCAGTTTATTTTGGACCACAATACCCTACGGTTTTTATTCTCAAAAAATAGATCAGTATAGAGCCTGCCCTCAGAGAGGTAAGTGGTTACCAGCCTAACTGGATATAAATGTGAAGAATCAATTTGGTAGCTAGATCAATATACATAGCATGTTAGATACTAATTGTTTTCAGTTAAAGATAAACCCATTGACTGTATTAAAGACATTTTTTATGAAAAACAATAGATTTAAATTAAAAGAAGTGAAAAAGCAAGCAAACAGAGATGGGGAAGAAATGTAGAAAACCACATTAATACCATACTGAACTATATAAAATTCATGTCTATACTGTTTCAAATTAGCATTATTGCCACCATCAAAGCTTTCCTCAAGTAACCATGACTTTCTCTTAAGAACAAACAGAATTCTAAAGTAGAGTATCAAGCCTGCTAGGTGTGATTACTAAGCATCATGACAAGCAGTCAACCTTACATTATTCTGTGTTGGAGTCTTTAAAAATTTTTATTTACAAGTAATGAAAGGTCTTTGACCCTGCCAACATATACCAAATTTTCAAATCTCTGATCTCCTTATTACTTTTCTTTTATTTAATTACCCAGGTCAAATTTGAAGCAGAGAAAAATAGCAGACAGCTTCATTTTTTTTCTCATTCTAGAAATTGTTTCTTGCAAGTTTCCCCAAAAAAGTCAGTAGACCACATTCATTTTTAAAATCTTTTAACTAAAATACACAACCAACTGAGAAGTGTTTTTAACTTACTTGGTTATCTCTAGGACGAGTAGCAGCATTACATTCTCTGTCATCATCCAGAATAACTCTGTAAGTCCCAGTAACACATTTGACTGCACGCATCTGGTATCCACGTCCACATGTCACAGTACACTGTTAATAATTTCACACACTTGAAATAGCACTATGTTTAATCCAAATTATTTTTTTAATTACAATTTTTATATTTTAAAGCTCTCTATAGCATGAACAGGAATGTGTACTGGGTCTGTCTGGGATGCAGTTAACTTTCTTCACAGCAGACCACATGGTGCTAAAAACAGTGTAACAAACCAATTTTTGGTTATTGCCCAACAGTGCTTGGACAGTGTCACTTTTTTCCCCCACTTTGCTCCCTGTAGTATGTTGGAGGTGGGCAATAGACTGGGAAAGGATGCAGCTAGGACAGATGACCCAAATTCTCCAAAGGGATTATCCATAGCATAAAATATCATGCTCAGTAATAAAAACCTGGGGTAAGGGAAGAAGTTGGGGGTGGGGTGGAGTGGGTTAATTTTTAAGAAATTAAAGAAATTTAATTCCTTGTTTGCATTTAACTTGTAGGGAGCCAGGATGCCAGCATCTTATAACCAGAATATTACCCAAAAGGAATTCAACATTATGAAGAAAGGCTGAAAGAGCTGGGGATGTTCAGCCCGAAGAAAAGAAGTCTCTGGGGTGACCTTACTGCAGCTTTTCAATACTTAAAGGGGGCTTATGGAGATGCATAAATATGGAGAGCAACTTTTTGCTCAGTCAGATAAGGACAGGACAAGGGGGAATGGTTTTAAACTGAAAGAGGGTAGATTTAGATCAGATATAAGGAGGAAATTCTTCACTATGAGAGTGGTGAAACACTGGGATAGGTTTCCCAGAGAAGCTGTGCATGCCCCATCCCTGGAGGTGTTCAAGACCAGGTTGGACAAGGCCCTGGGCAACCTGATCTAGTGGGTGGCTGGTGTCTCTGCCCATGGCAGGGAGGTTGGACCTGGATGATCTTTAAGGTCCTTTCCAACCTATGATTCTTTGGTTCTATGATTCTGTGTTAGACAACAGTGTGATTATCTCTAACATGAACAACAAATACGACATGAGAAAACATCTATACAAAAGAAATGTGTAAGTTAAATACATACTTCATTTTCAAAGGATTCATTTATTATGTATTTTACTGACAGGTTATATGTAAAAAATAAGTATTACCTGATGTTCAGTTATGAGTTCTCACTAACAAGAAACACCAAATAATCCAATATTTCTATTGGCATGGACAACTTGATTATAAGAAAGCTCCACAGCATTGAGTACCTTATTATTTTGTAATTAATGCTCATCTATTTGGTGACAAAAGCTTCCTTCAAAAATTAATTCAGCTTTTTCTGGAATTTTGAAGCCCCTCTGCTATACATAAGCATAATTAGACAAAGGAACAGCACTCTTACATTAAGATATAGAAACTCTTTCATCACTGAAGATAAAAACAAAAGAAACAAATACTAAATCTTTTTGTCTGCTATTATTAGCATGTATAATTCAATGGTCTTAATTAAATTAAAGCTATCACTTAAATATGCTGACACACCTAAATATTTGGTCTTTTACCTGTCTCATTCATTTGAATGCTTTGCTATCTACATTTTCATTATTTTGGAAGTTAAATACATTCATGTGAAATAGCACTGGCGATTTTTGATATTAAGGCTCAGAGTCAGTGTCTGTTTTAGGCATCTAACTTACATAAGGGTGTTTCTAAATTACAGGTTAGATAGTCAACAGGAACAAACAAATGTGCGAACCAATTCACCTTCAAGTAGCTGCTTAAGGTCCAATTAAAATATTTAAATGGTGTTGTTTTGTGACCGCTCATAATATGAAATACAAGACAAAAGCCAGTAATCCTGATGTACTCACTGATCCCCAAGGCCCTACTTGCCAAGATGCGCATTCATGAAGTTCACATGGTGTTACTGATCCTGGTCTATCGTTTGGATTACAGAAATCGTCTCTCAATTGTTCATCATTAAGTTGGCACCATACTTGCCGATGTTTTATTCCTTTGCCACATGTGACAGGGCACTGTAAAATAATATTAGTCATCAGTTTGTAAAGACATGAATTTGTGCTAATTGCTTCACTTTCTTATAGGAATCTTTTGGATTTTAAAGGTCACATAAATGACAAAAATATTTAATGTGTTCATCATGCAACAAAACTAGTTATTTTGTGAACTCTGTATTTCTTGTAAATATCTATGCAAACACATAACACTAAGTTTCCAAAGCTATAAAATACAAAACAATGTACAGCTCACTTGCTTCCATTAGAACAAAAAATACTTAGTTAAGATGTGAGTGCACATATCACAGGGAACGTCTAAACTATCAAGCATCGTATTATATATACATAAACTGTAATAAAATGGATTTAATTCTGTTTTTCAGTTGGTGGAATAATTCTCTTTGTTTCAGACAAAATGAATTTATATGTATGACTAGAGAGATTAAGCAATTTTGTTATCTAATATTAATGTAACAAAATTTCAGAGAAGAAATTAATTACGGGTATGCTTTTCAGAAGTTCTCATGCCATTGTACATCTGAGATGCATATCAGCACAGTCCTGGGATTAAATAGATTTTACTTTGGAAAATAACCAAAACAAAAAACAAACGCTCAATGCAGCTTATTTTAATAGCAATGACCAGGTTTCGTTACCTCACTCCACTCACTAACAGACCAGCTTGGACATAAGAATTCATTGCAACTCTGTGTTACAACTCGTGGAAGTTCTTGGCATTCTCTGTCAGGAAGATGACGACCCAAGTTGTTCAAACAGAAAGCTTCTCTGGTTCTGACACCTCTTTCACAGCTCCTGGAACACTACAGTGTTTAGAAGATTTTATGAAACAGGAAACACAGCATGATAAATACAGGTCAAAAGGCACTGTCAGTCTTAAACGTGAGACATTAAAGATTATGTTAGACAGATGTATCGTATACTACATCTAAGCTATAGACTGTTACTATGTCAACTTGAGGTAAGTTTGGCACCTTGTCTGGCAGTTTCAAGATAAAACTCATTAATGAAGATGAAAGCTGAACTCTTTTACTCCAATGCATACAGAACTAAATTATTAAGACTTCAAATAAAACACATACTTTTAACCCCCAGATCTTCTCTGTTGACGTCCAAATACAAGCTGGAAACTATTATAGACAGCTACAGTTTCTTATAAAAATACGAGGAATTACATCCAGCAGGTACCAAAATATAGAGATTGATATTAGCTCCTCCAAAAACAATGGGTTTGTCAATTATTATTTTCTTTTAGCTATTTAAACTGAAAAAAATATATAGAAACGAAGATTTGTTATGAACACTAACCAGAACTATAATGCAACAATTACAAGGTCTTCAACTTTTACCTCTGACCATTCTGTGTAGTGCCAACTTGTCAACATACAGTCACCATGACAAGGCTCTCTGGTTGGTGGCTTCTGCTGATCGGCACAGTACCTATCATCCACTGGAGCAGTGAGTCCTTTTGAAACAGAGTACTTCATGCAGCGGATTTCTATAGACCGATACCCTGGGCCACACTTTGATGTGCAGTCACTTTTGCCAATACTGTGCCACCTACAAAGATAAACTGTTATAGAAAGCTAACTATGTTTTAAAAAATAAAACTATGGTTAATTAAGCACTCAAAGAATGTACCTGAAATTGTAATACAAACTTTAGGCAACGGCTAAAACTATAAAATCTGTATCACGACTGGAATTTTCAGAACAATATAAAAGAATTTGACTCATCTTTTGAAATTTAAAGGTCCTTTTTTCCCCCAGGAGTCTCCCAGGAGACTTTGAAAAATGCAAGTTATAATTCTAACCCTTCATCTTCTGAACACTTCAGTGTGGGCTTATTTGGAGTGCAAAAACACATGTCTGTGTTTCAAATTAGTTCCAGTTGAGAGTACAATTCTGCTGAAAAATATATTGTACCCAGTAATACAATTTTTGTGTGACAGAATATAGAGGACAGATTTGCAATCCTAGCAAAAGACTTTGCACTTCATGAATAAGAATTAGAAAAATACATTAATTATACTTAATTTCAAAGGTGTAAGCCTAATGTATAAACCTATTATATTGATAGATTTGAGGGAAGAAGGGAAAGACAAGGGAGGAATGAGGGAAGGAGAAAAGGTGGTGGGAGGGACGATAAACCAGTCAATTGCTTTGTTTCAGTCTCTACCAACAAAAATAGGTAAGACCACAGTCGTTTCATCACTTAGGAACCTCTTTTCACCTTAATTCACATTCTGTATTACACTCTTCTGAGACATCCGGTACAGGAGGTATAAATTCACATCTTTGATCAGATACTACCGCATGATCACTTTTACGTATGCATGTCATTCTCCTTCTTCGAATACCTTGAAAATAAGAAAAGTGAAAAAAGGTCTGAAATAAGAGAGCCTTTCTACAGTAATAGAATCTATTAATCACTTAGGAATTTAATTGAGATACCCCATTAGCACTACTCTTTTTATACAGGAGATTCTGCACAAACATTAGCCTTGTCCCAGCTATGTCCACCACCACTGCCATCTCCTAGCTACACTGCAGTGGTCTCATGAGGATATCAAACTCCAGAAAACTACAATTAATATACGGTGCAACAGCAAATCTACTCATCAGGATAAGTATTCCATTTGCATGACATCTCTTCTTTCCTAATTACCAAATTACTGAACACCACTGTATTACCTAAAAGGTCACAATTCTTTCTTTCAGGAAGCAGAAAGTTTGAGCAGCATACCTTAAAGAACTGGAGTGCAGTTGACAGGTGCACTGCTTCCCCAGCACATGAATATGTCTACAGCCTGACTCAAAATCCAAAGAAACTCACCATTCTCTGTCTCAAGGACAAGCATTTCTATCTCCTGTATAAGAGAATTTATCAAAAATCTGAGTACGTACACTTTATAGATATACTGCATACATATTGTGGCTCCAATTTTGCACTATAATGGCCTATAGCATGACAGTTTAAAATAATATTCCCAAATAGCTTCACTCCAAATAGCAGATAACCGAAACAAGCTGAAGAAATAGATATGGAAGATACTAGACAAACCACTCAGTCACCATCTGGAAATACAATAACAGAAGCTTAATACACCTTAGTAGATATACAATTCCACTTACTAAGGATACATTATACTCAATTCAACTATTTTCTGTAAAGCAGTCCTATAGCTAAAAAAGAAAGGAGCACAAATGTAATTTTGGATATAGAATTGTGCTGCATGAATATTGAAAACAAGAAAACAAAATCAGAAGCTATTCTGCCCTTAAATGCAATGTGTGCCTAAAATTACTGAGAATGCTGAGTTTCTTCCTTAGTAGAGGTGATAAAATCTGAGTGCTTGAGACTAGTCTCTTCCTAAATGCCATCAGGTCTTTGGATCTGCTGACAAAAGAGTTCACAGTACCTCGGCACATCCTGCTGCAGTCCTGCCATGGTCCATAAGGATCCCACGTAAACAGCTCACTTCTGTCTTCTATTGGGATATTGAATGAATAACGTACATCAGGGTTGTATAAATTCCCTACACACAAAACCTTAATTGAGATAAAATGATAACTGTTTTTCAGTGAAATTGAGCATGACATAAGGTAATGAATACAATGACCATGTAGAAAATGTTTAAGCTTATGAAAAAAAAAGTAAACATTCACCTGTAAGGTTAACTCTTCTTCAATTCTATCAGTGCTGTTAATTCGTTCTATTGTATTATTTGAACCATTGTACTCAAAAATGGCTCCTTGTATATTGATTTCTCTTTTTGACATGCTTACAACAAAATTTCCATTCAAGATGAAATTTCCGTGAATATCAGATAATGCTGTAAGTAAAATAAAATATTGGAAGTAAAACAACTATTTTGACTAAAAGGTTCTATCAATCAAAACTCCTAAAATATGTCTTTGCATCAACACTTTTAGTCCACATGTAAGGTTTTACAGTTCTAATGAACAGTTTCTAATATGCATGAATTCAATCCCAACCATCAGTCACTTTCACCTGGGCAGTTGTCATGGATTTTCTCTGCAATAACACTTAACTATAATAATATTTTTTCTGCTGAAAGCTGACTATAGTCATCACTCTTAAATTTGGTTAGGTTCTGCTGGAGAAGAGAACAAGTGTTATTCATATTTGTGTCCAATTCTACAGTTCACATTCTTGTACTTGCTAGAGGCATTTTTAGTTAAGTGGCTAACTAAATAGCTACTTACTAAAAGTAAATTTAAAAGTAAAAATAAAGTAAATTATTAGGTATTTACAATTAAAAAATAATAAACAGTTTATTATAACAATGAAGATTAATAACAAAGTAAAAATAACTAAAATATTTAGTCAAGACATGCTATGTATCAGGCAGTGAGGGTTGTTTCTGTATCCTGTGAGATGCACAAGCAGCAGCAGGGTATCAGGTAGCAAGAAAAAAAACTTGAATGCTCTGAAGTCTGTCAAGTAAGATGGTAATGGAAAAAGAAAGAAGGAAATTAAGCATCACTATACTTTCAGGCACTTAAGAGGTAACATAAATATTGCAAAATAAGACAACCAAGGTTTTTGGTACAATTCACTTTGTATGGTTCACTTGTTCTTTGTTTCTATTGTATTTGCAAATTTATCAAGAAATTTATCAAAATGTGATCTTTATACCCAGACATGATAGAAAAAACAGAAATGTGAAATGACTGATGTTTGACGACTGCTTCATCTGTGAATAAACCACATGCTTCCAATGTTTGAAAACACAAATGCCTGCATTATTCTTTAGTTGACTCATGATGATTTAATTAACATGGGCACCACAAAGTCAAAAATTGACATGATCATACGATCTGTTTTAATTCTTCTCTGATACACACATTTAGGAATTAGAATCCTATCGTCATCTTATTTTTCATAAAACTAATATCTACAGAGAGAATCAGGCAAATGATGATAATGATTACATATTTACTCTAAAGCCTTTATCAGGCTTCTGACTGTGTTTAGAGCAGACCCCTAGCAAAAGCACAAAAACTATCTATCAGTATTATACACAGGAGGCTTTTACCAAGGTAGTTGTCATCTTCTGGTTTCCCTGAGTAGCTGTGCTGCCGAATATCGATGTTTGTTGCTCCTTTGGGAATCTTTACTACAACATTGTAACCTGCAATGCAATTATTCACAAATTAATTACAGACAAAAATGCTTCAATATTAGCAGATAGGAGCATAAGTTTAACTAGTTTTATTCACAAAAACCTAGAGTGCACCAGCAACTACTGCTTCTGAATACCCTCATTTGTTTAGGAAGGAAATGTGAGTATTTTTATGCATATTAAATTTCCTTTACTTTTTTTTTTTTTTTTTTAATCAGTTGAAATGAAACTTATTTTCATAAATCAAGGGACAGTTAAAAATCATTCCTATGTTCAGCAAAGTGAATTCTGTTCTTTGACAATAACATGAGTTAAACCTATTCAGAAAAATCTCTTGAGAGCTAGCAGTACTCTAAAGAGCAGTCAAGTATATCACGTGGGACTCAGGAAACATGGTGTCTGCTCACAGTTTAACCATAAAATTTTCTGAATGATATCTGAATATATCACTTAAACTCAGGTACCTCCATTCCCTGTCTGTACAATTGGGTTAGTTTTTCTCTACCTTACACGAGAGATGACAACACTCTAAGGAAGAAGTCATAAATACTCGAATACTGCAGTGCTGGAATTGATGTAGGTGTATTGGATAAACAAGCCATGCCAGATCCACGTTCTCCTACACAAATTGTTACCCTAGTGTGTGTTCTCTAAAATATAAATGCTTCACTAATGAGTGATTGTATCCTATAATGTCTCCAATGAGAATGATGGTCTTGAGGTATCAAAATAGATGCACGAAGATCTATGTTTTAGAACTGTCGATCTGTACATCCACATAAATTAAAAAAAGAAAAAGAAAAAAAAAAAAGAAAAAAAGTTGTTTTTCACAGATACTGATTATAAATTCCAAAGGACCCCAATGTCTAAGAACAACTGAATATGGCAAACATAGGAAACAATAATAAATACAAACATGCAATCTGAAGCATTAATATAATCTTTGCTAACTCTGCCACTCGTTTTGCTCTGTTTTAAAGAAAGACTTGGCTGAATTTAACTTTAGTTAGTTGACTCATATATGTGGGATGCAAATTAAATGGCAATATCCTCTTTCAATTTCAGAATTCACTAACTTCCCAGTGTTTTTAATCTAATAAAACTATGTCATGCATTTAAAATGAACATTTAATCTAATCACAGGTCCATCACGGTTACCAGCTGGGGGCAGCACTGCAATTGCAAATTGGCATGCTGCTTGCTCTGGATAAATGGTGAATCTTCCAAAATTAATGGGAAGAAAACCAAAACATGATAAAAATCTCCTCACCACACACACTGAAAACCTTGTGGCAATAGGAAGACAGAAGACAAAATATGGGAGGAAACTATAAATAAAACTGCCTAGTATATAGGACAGGAGACCAGATCATTTACTAAGGCGGTAAGAAAGACAATTTTCCAGGAAATCATCACATACTCTAGTCTGATGCAATAGCAGACAACATAACAATTATGTGCACATAATGAGATGACCATTTCCTAAACTGGGAGCTAAGCAAATTAGCGTTTCATTGTAATGAGTGTCTTATGATTGTTTCACTGCTGTTTAAACACTTAATGACAACATCACAATCATCATAACTGTATGAATACAAGCCTGTACCACTGACTGCTCTTGTCTAATTCCAAATTCTGTCTCAGTAAAATGGCTTGTGACAGTACAGAACAGGACCAGTTACAGTTAAAAGAAAAAGACCAGGTTCACAGACTGGCATTATTATCAAGTGACACCTAACTCAGGACTCTTCCCCAGACAGCGATTTCAGTCATTAGCCTGGGGGTGTCATAGGCCTCCCATGAACAGAGTTTTTAGTGGTCGGCTAGCTACAACCTTTTGTTTCCAGTGCTGCACTCCTGCCTGAGCACAGCTGTACATAATCCTGTATGTTATAGCTTACTATCCAGTAGTATAACTCAGTATTATCTTTTATGTAACTCCAAGATAAAAAAGAATGTAAATGATAAAACTATGTATACAAACCCCACCAAAATATTAAAATAAAGTTTTCCTGATCCCCCAAAATAGAAAAGAATAATTCAACTTTTTTGATCTTTTTTTGTCCTTTTCATACTGAATTTTTTTCTGATGCCCTGTTCAAGACCAGCTAAGCCACAGAAATATCCAAATGAGTCTTTTTAGCAAAAAAAAAATGCCAAGATGGTAATATTCATAAATACAGAATCTTAGATAACAAAACACAAAGCATATTGAATTACAAGAGCCCACAATAACTGAAGGACACCCAGCAGTAGCTCCAGCCAGCAGTTGTTCAAGGAATGTATGGAAAGAACTCAGGACCCTCCATCCTTTCTATGCTAACGAACTGGGAAATTTACTTTATCATACTCTTCACAGAGAATACAGTCATTTAGCTTCCCAACATAAGTATGAACTCCTGAGTTTTTTCCCTCAGAATACATAGTCCTACATTATATCAATTAAAGTATATGGGAAAACAAATGAAACAGTAGTTTTCAAATCAGACTACCTTATGTCATGGACTGTAAAAAAGAAAAAAAAATATGAGCTTCCATTTTTCATAATTCACTATTTAATATAAAATGATAGTGATTTTTTTTAGATGAATCATTTTGTTAATACAGTAAATTAAAATTTTATTACTTTGTGGAATTAATTTCATTTAGAATCAAATAAATCTGAGACGACAAGAAGCTGATTAACAGAGTGATAATGTCAATTATATTTGAATGAATGGCAGTTTCACTATACTGCTTATTTGCATCAAACATATCTGTGACATAATTAATGTGATACCTGTAAATGAAAAGATCTTTCATAGTGAAAAAAAACAACAAACACACAAACTGATAGTCCTTTACTCAGAGTTATCAAAAGTAATGCATTATTTTCCTTCAGTATTTGACCACACATTCAAAAATCCAGTCTCAATAAAAATATTTGTGTTTTATTCCAGCATCTCAAGACAGACAAGAAAAGTGACATGTATTTGTACAGGAGGGGTACTTATAGCCCACTTATAGCTTTTTGGTACTTTTTGCTTGGTACAAGCCCTCTGCCAGGAAAAAAAAAATAAAAATCCACCAGGATACTGGGCATACTTTCCTCTTTGACCAGCAATTCCTTTGTCCTTTGAAGATCCTATTTGGCAGCTCTCCAGGTATCATTTTCACTTCGCCTGTGGTCTCTTTCATCCAATGAAGCCGCATGAAGAGGCTTTTTGGAATACAATATTAATCCAGAGACTTCTGTCCTTACGTTCTACGCTCTAACTGTTGACCTGCACTGCTACATACATATGACAGTCTCTCCATACTTCCCAGAATGGACTACATGTATGAGAACTATTGGTAGCTCTATTAGAGAAATTAAATCAAAGAAATATAAAGTACCAGAGTTTTCCAGAAGACTTTCTCATTCCTTACATGCCAATGAAGAGAAAAGAACATAAATGTTGCTGCCCATATTCTCTAGAAAGAAAAGGGTCACATTTCACAGGCTTTCACTATAGGGAAAAAGAAATCTCACCAGCTGCTCACGCCACAGCCCTCTTGATATCTCCTTACACAACCAAAAGGAGATACTTCCAGATAACAGAGATCACGATGTGCACAGCAGGAAGCATTCTTCCTTTTAAAGTACTTCTGTCCTCATCATATCTTCTTTAATGGCTTTTATTTTGACCTTAAAGCAGATTGGTTTGTGCCAGTTGAATGGGTCAGTGTGTCACAGCGCTTGCCTGTGCATCCTTGAGAGGGCACGTGTGACTGACAATCAGAGATATTATTTGTTGACAGAGGCCCTAAAGAACATACACTGAAATTCCACTTCCTCAACCAACAATACAATCACTAAGCCACACTAAAATGTACATTAAGATTAAAAAAAAAGCAAAACATACCATAACGAGCACTGTTGAAAGTACCTGCAAGAGTCTTACATGAAGAATTGTCACCACCACAGATTCCACATTTGTCTCTCCTTGCCTTGGAATTCAAAACATGATCACAGCCTGCTTGCTACAAAAAAATACAATCCCGTGTCATTCAGCCCAATGTAAAACAATGAAAACATACAATGTAAACTTCCCACTCCCAAAAAACATTTTTATTCATTGTATATATCTAGTCTTGGCAATTCATGAAAAACCTTTTATGTTTTTGGGTGCTGTAATGTACAGGCAAAACACAGTAGTTGTGTTGTACAAAGAATGTATAATCCATATACACTTACTATGCCAAGAACTGTACAAGAATACGTAACAGCATGCAAAGACTTTGTATAAAAATATCAACACAGTGTATAAACTTTAAGGTATATTTGCATTAAAAAAGTCTTTGAATCCTAAAATCAGTATGTATTTGTATACAGACATCAGTTCTGTTAAAGTCTGTCATTACTACAAAACAAGAAAAGGAAAATAAGTAGACTAGCATAGGATCACTTCATTTATGTATCTTTACTTAATCTTCTGTTTTTTACATGATCATAAACAGGACTTCCTCTTTCCTCTTGATATATACTCTGAAAAAGGTTACATTTTCTCCTCATCCTGAATTTAGCCAGTTTTACTGCAATCAGCAAAACTACCGTCCCTGGGGGTGTTCAAGGAAAGGTTGGACCTGCTGCTTAAGGACATGGTTTAGTGGGTGACACTGCTAGTTGGACCAGATGACCTTGAAGGTCTTTTCCAACCTTAATGATTCTATGATTCTACCTGGGATGGACAAAAAATGTCTTGATTTTTTATAATATGCATGTTCTAGCAAAGTCTTGTGGTACTTCTATTAACTGCTATTAAGCAAACGATGATGAACTGATCCTTTTCAGGGGTCCATTCCACCTGATTTTGCAATGAAACCATAAATGTGTGATCTACCTACCCTCAGATTTTTCAGTTTTTCACTTTGCTAGCAGGCAATAATCAGACAGCATGCTTCTTTACTTCCTTTAATGCCAATTTTGGACCAGCTTCTCTCAGTTCATGTGGACAATATTAACCCTCTCACACATTAGGCTTAATGAGGAAAGACTATGGGTGTTCAGATTCAACTCTATGTTCTTCACTTAATTGCCTCCATTTCCAGATCTTAATTTGGTAGGGATTAAAATCAACTGAAGTAAATTCAAAACATCTTGCTTTACATACTTTCAGTAATGGTTATTTGGATGTATATTTATTTAGTAACTATTTAACCATCTGTTAAAATTGATTTTAATAATTAGTAAGTTTAGATTTAAATACCCTGCATAAGCCTTGAACACAAAGGTCATTGGTTTCTGCTCCACAGGGAGTACCATCAGCAACTCTGTCCTTCAGCTGATAGTAGGAAGTTGTTCCAGAAACTCGGCAAAAAAGTTTACAGCGATCTTTCATAGAAACTGGAAAGAAAATCCAACAGGTTTCTTGACTGTTTTAGGACTTTAGTTAAAATAACATTCTTATTCTGTTAATTGAAAAAATATATAATCACTTACTACCACTGTATTTTGGAAGCCAGCGGACAGCAGACGTAAGACCATTGATGTTAAAGTGTTTGCCATCAAATTCAGAGCACTGTTGCTCCCGGAAATCTTTTTTGCCCTTTGGACATGAATCAGTATTACATGATCGAAATTTCATCCTGCGGCCAACACAGTACTTTCCTCCATTCCTTGGTCTAATAAAAACAGTTAAATGTAAAACATTCTCTCTCTGTTTCTAAAATTCCTTTTTTCCATGAAAAGAGGTTTGATCTACTGATCTAAAAGGGAAAATCTCATGCAGCATTCTGTCAGTCCTGTACTGTCTTTCCCCCCCAAAACCTCTCATCTTCTATTGCACTGGGTGTACATTTGTACCCATATGAAGAAAATAAAAAAGTCTACATAAAAGATTACTGCTGGGGGAGGTGGTAAACAAGTTATGGATGATAATGTCTAATATCTTAAATGTCTATTATATTAAATGCTTTTTTATTTCTCTTATACTCATCAATATTTTGCCTGGTAAAAGGCATTATTAACTTCAATGCTTCCATTAACTTAGCCAGGATTACAGCCCTATTTTCACAGAAGCAGCACCTCCCTCAGTAATTTTAAATTATTATGTTAAAGAGTGACAAAGAAAGAAGATAAAATTAAGAGCTGCTACACTCTTCTCTTTAGTCTTAATGTCAGTTTCAGGTTGTAGATCAAAAGATCTAAAATGGGAGAATTGTGGACAACAGCCCATTTACTCTTAAGTCTAACATAGATTTCCTAACTTAAAACCCTGCTACACTATACTTTGGTATTAGCAGATTCTTTGGAGGATTGGGGAGGAAAAGAAAACAAATAAAGCAATGGCATATTGATATTACCAGATACCAAGACAGACACAGCCATATTTCATAGGAATCTAGTCTACTTAGCAGAAAAAAATAAAATAACCTGGGGTGATTTGATTGAGGTTCATTTATCCTTCCAATAATATCAAGATGACATCACTTCGTAAAAATAAAACCATAACCATAGCTTCAGCTCTTGTTCTGTAGAAGTTAAGGGTAAAGTTCTCACTGACCTTTGTTACAGAGAATGAAACCCACATGGAATTATTCAGTCAGTGGAAGTTTCTTATTATAAAGGGAAGTTGTAAATGACCCTGCTGTAACCAGTGTTCCTTGTGAACATTACTGGTGGTGATGCCGTCAAACAGCCTCAAATCTAAACAAATCAAGTGCTTCACTAAAAAGATTACCTGGCAATACATGTATTTTCATTTTGCGCCTTTCAGTCCATAAAACGTATCAGAAAGTTTAAATAAACCCTCAACATTAAGGAAAAAATAAAAAAATAAAAAAAAGACTTTACCAAAATAAGTCTTCAGATCTATCTATAAATGTGAATGATGAGGCAAAAGAAATCTAAACGCTCCCTGCATTTTGGAGTCTCTAGACTTATCCCTCTTTTCAAACATTGATGAAACAAGCAATTGCTTATTGGAGTTTTGAACAAATTTATGCAACCATAATACCTTTATTTTGTTTTGAACGAATCCATTATGTTATAATACCTTCATTATGATCTAATGTAAAGAACAGCAAAAAACATACTCTGGTCTATTACACAGCCTGGTGGTGCTCTTGATTCCACCTCCACAAGTTCTTGAACATGAGCTGTAAGGTCCCCATGGTCCCCATTCTCCATCTACAGGACGTGTCTCCATGTCTCTGCTCACACAAATTCCATGGCGGCAGTGCTGCACAGTTGACAGAAAAAGCAAAATTTGTAAGTCAAGCAACAGGTTACTACACATGAAAGAAAATTTAACCCTATTCTTAACCTGGGTCTGGACATTTAGTCTCCAGCTAGACTTTGTGCCACTGACCACCACTCTCTGGGCTTGGCCATTCAGCCAGTTATTTACCTCACTGTCTGCCCACCCAGCCCATACATCTGCAGATTGTTCACAAGGATCTTATGGAGGACAGTGTCAAAGGCCACCTTGACACTGAAAGCATCAAAGTCCTGCTGTGAAAGCCAGCTGGACAATATCCAGTGCTCTCCCCTGCTCTACCAGTCCAGTTCCACTTGAACTCTGTCTTTCCTAACTTTATCCCTGGATGCTTAGACAACCTCTCTGTATTCCTCCCAGGTTGCCTGTCCTTGCTCCTACCCTCTGTACACTTCCTTTTCATGTTTGAGTTTTTCCAGGATCTCCTTGTTCATCCATGCAATCCCCCTGGCATTTCTGCATGACTTCTTATTCTTTAAGATGGACCCCTCTTCAGCTAGGAGGTGAGCCTTGAATATTAACCAGCTTTCTTGGGTTCCTCTTCCTTCTAGAGCCTTATCCCATGGTACTCCACCAAGCAGATCCTTGAAGAAGCCAAAGTCTGTTCTCCTGAAGTCTGTGGTTGTAAACTTGTTATTCAGCCTCCTCCCTGCCATCAGGATCCTGAACTCCATCTCAAGATCACTGCAGCCACAGCTACTTTTGACCTTCCCATTCCCAACAAACCCTTCATAGTTGATGAGTCTGAGGTCCAACAGCACACCTCTCCTTACTGGCTTCTCTATCACTTGGAGAAGGAAGTTATCATCAATGCATGCCAGAAACCTCCTGGATTACTTACGCTCTGCTGTGTTGGCCCTCCAGCCATATCAGTTGAATATCAATGAAGAACCCCATGAGGACCAGGGCCTTGCTCTCCAAATAGGAATTTGTTATAGAATCTGATTCTCCATTCTGAATAATGCCTGAACTCTTAATCAAATTAGGCAATAAAATTGGATTAAATTGCCAAATATTGCAAATAAATTGCCAAATTGCCTGCACAGTTCTTGGTCGCATTGACTCTTGAGCATTGGCCATGTCTTTTAAGCCCCAAGTATGTCTCTAACTAAGAATGTTACCACTCAAGATGACTTCCAGCACAAAGCAAACATGGAGCAAAAACTAGATTTATCTTGCTATACTACTATTTAAATGATTTGGCAAACTGTCCACGTTGCTCACTTAATGCTCAGACTAATGTTGTGACTTAACACAAAAAAGACAACGTGCTTTCTGTGGGCATCTACATATCACTGCAGTGCTTACTGATACCTTTCATTACTTTTTTTCTAAATGCTTCTAGGGTACCTCTGTACCTCAACCTTCTAGTACCTTTAGGAGGTACTAGATATGGCTACACTATATGAAAGTGCAAGGTAAACATGAAGAAACATTAAGATCTAGCCTTTCCAATAACTGTCATTAAGATCTTTTGAAATAATATTTCATATATAGGCTGAGGATTCCTATAGGCTGAGGATTCTACGCCCCACTTCACAAAAGAAATACCCCATCCAAATATGTGACTAGGACCTAGAGTTTACTTTCTTCCCCTATCCACAAAAACATTTACAATAACTTGAAGTGAGAGTTCAGAAAAAGACAGAGTTGTAAAATGAAATTTTATACCCACAACAGCATTATTTTGATCCATAAAAATGCAAAGCACATGTTCACATCTGGGATTTTAATAGCTTATTCAACAAACTTGTCTCAGCTATTATTTTGCTACATTCCTACAGAAGCAACATGATGAAGTCACAGTAGAAAATTTAGGCACTAGACGCATTCCAGATGTTCCTCTTTGCTTCCTTGAATCACTGCTTCACTGAGAACACTATGATACACTGAACTCTCATAAACTTAAATATAATCACTAACATTTTTTCCTACATTTGTTATGGCAAATATAATGCATGCATCAAATGAAATGGCTATCACTTGCAATTCCAAACATACTGATTGCAGCAAGTGGCAACTCTGCTTTAGCTAGGGTGAAGAGTAGCTTTTCTGTCAAAAAGGCAGTAATTCTGACCCAAATCCATATGCAATTATTATATGTGAAGATAGGAGAGGGAGGATTAATGGTTCAAGTTTGAGATCAACGAACCTACAGGTACCCGTATTCATATTGCTTCATCGCCTGTTTACAGTAAGTAGCTTGACTCATACTTATGGATTAAACTATGACAGGATAAACTGATTTCAGGTACTTCCAGAGTATCTCATAGCTTATTGTGCTCGATAAGTTAACAGGAAAGAAAGTTTGAAAGAAATCATGAAAGTGTTGTCAGGCTATGATCAACATTGACTAAATCAGGATGATAGATGGACACAAAACAGCACCAGAGATCTTCAGAAATCAAGGACTTCATACAGAGGTTGGTACAATTCAACAGGAAAAGGACTCCAAGTTCACCCTTGCTGCTTGCATTCTCCAGAGCTACTGCCATGGCTTTTGAAGACCTTGGGGCAAAGATTGAGACACAGACAATGAGTGTGAGAGGACATAGTTTCAGGAATTGAAGTCCTGTGTAGCCATGCAGAAAAGAAGGCTTGGAAAAAATAGTTTATCTGGTTTGAAACACCACCATGTTTCCATGGATATTGCTGATAGCTGCTGATGCTGCAAAAAGAAAAATGATTGAACAGAACAGAAAAGTATTTGGGAGACATGAAAAAGACAGAGTGTCGCAGAAGTAGACATTATGGTTTGTATTTTGCTTTCCAAATATCCAGTTATATCGCTCTGATTTTTTTTTTCTTATACAATATGATTTCTTCATTCCTGATACCCTGACAGAGCTCTGAGAATAACTAAGCCAGTGGATAGAACAAGAAAAGAAAGCCGTGCTGGACTGAATATGTGAAAGGAAAACGGGCATACCTGGAGCCACAAAACAGATGAACACTAAAGGCAATGCAGAAGCATAATACCTGTTCATTATGCAGCATCTGGACTATAGCTGAAGTCTGAGCATAAGCACTCTTCAAGTAGACTCAAATTACATAGAAATGGGAAAAGAGTATGAACCTTAGAAGTTACACAGATTCAGCATGAATGAGCATGATCAATGAGCAAGGATGAAAATAAGAACATCCACTCAGACAAATGATTCTGTGATTCTGTGATATACTGAATTCATTGTGGCATCCAGTGAGCAGCCTACATCAGACTAGTAATACAGCATAACCATGGTAACTTGATTACAGAGATAAGACAAAAAAGCACTAACCATACAATAGTTTTCATATCATTGTGCCTCAATACACAATAAAAATAACATTTAACTAAACACAAAATTTAAATAATAACTATATGTTATGGTTGTATATATTATTGCCTTTAGGAAGCCAATCCAGGAATGAAGAGAATGAGAGATCTTTGGATGTCTCTCACAAAAAAAAAACAAACACATCAGAAACATTTTCAAGCAATGACTACTGTATTTCCATGGTCTGCAGAAATTAATCACTGCAAAATTTGTCAATGTTCACATACAGCATGTGAAGATATATTTACAATTATTTTCTCTCTGAAATACCAATTAGGCCAAAGACTTTAAAGACTGCATCATCTGCTTCAGGGAAGTTCAGAAGTTCTGTGTGATGTTAGAACCTGGCAGAAGCTTAGACTTCCTATGGATCTCTTTGAAGTCAAAAAAGCAAAGAAAAACACCTGAAGTGATGTAATTGATACAGGAGTATCAATGGAGTGAGAAACCATTCTCAGAGCCAGAATTGCTACATACAGGCTGCTGTCAAATCTAAGTAATCAGAATGTATAAAGAGGAGGATGAAGAGAGAAATTTTCAACCTTTGGTAGACGCCTAGCAAGTAAGAACAATTCATTTTTAAAGATAACTCTAGGATGAACAAAGTACAGTTTGATCAAATCAAATTAGTTTTACTAGACATTAAATTGTAGTAAATGGTTTCTATTTTTGTAATATGAATTCTTGATAATTAATAATATTAAAACTATGGAATTAATACAGGAATGTCTCAAATAACCAAGTAAATATTTTCTTTATTCTCTACTAAGACCCTGAAGTAAGTTAGGCTGAGTTTTCCTTTTAGTTGTACAAGACAATCTTACCTGTACCTATTACCAATACTACGTAAATTAGGAAGTCACTGAGCTGCATGTCCTAAAAAAATCTCTTTCAAAAAGCTTGCATGCTGACAGGTTGTATATGGCAAGAAGATATTCCACTGAGCTCAGAAAGAGCCGTTTGCTCATTCTCTTGAGAGTCTCTGATACCTTCTTATATTTTGGGAAAGTACAGACATAAACTATGGACTGTTATAGAGTGCTCCATAAAGCAAGATCCACTAATCAGACACAAATTGAAGAAAAACAAAAAATTACTGTGTAAGTGAACTCATGTGTCAAATCTAAGCTTAAAATGCAAATAAAATAAACTGCAAATAAAATAAACTGCAAATGCCTTAAATAGATCTTTTTGTATTTGTCACAGCAAAAATGCTACAAGCACCAAATATAAATGTATTAAGCATGCTCACAAATACTAGTTACAGTTACTAGTCACCATGCCTTAATCTCACTAAAATCAAAAGAAACTCACCCACTGAGCTTGAAAGGAACTGTCCCTTAGATAGAAACAGATGACAATTTGTCAGATTAATTGCTGCTCTTTTTCACATCTTTCAAAGGTAATGACTGTAATTAGCTCTTCACTTAGAGAAAACTGTGAAGCTGAAGAAAATTAGCTCTTCACCTAGAGAAAACTGTTTGGTTTCACTGCAGTAATTACATAAAATAGCATAAAATAGATTTTTGTATTCTTATATAAAAGAAGTGCTCTGATGTTGGCAAATTAGAGTCAATTGAATTAAATGTTACATATGAAGTTTATATAAATTATAAACTTCCTTTCTGATCAATCACTGACTGAAAAATGGATTTAATGTTATATACCATGTTATATCATCAGCTGTAAACAAGCAAAGCTTCCATTGCAACCTTCAAATAACTTTTCCTAATTTTGCAAGAGAGAAGAAATTTCTGAGACACAGTTTACCCATTAAATTATTAACCTTTAGGACAGTATTTTCAAACTTCTCACGTCTTATGTCTTATCAAATACAGAAGAAACAAACAAATAAATAAGCAATCTTTAAAGATGAAAAGTTATTGGGGGAAATTTAATAATAACTGAATAAAATATACTTTATTACACATAGAAATTAGACCATAATTTTTAAAAACATCTTTGAATGTATAAAACTATTAAAAGATAAAAATTAGCATTGCTCCCACAGCCCCTGAATCTGGCAAAGCACACTACTATTACAAACAGTTCAGCATAATAAACCTGCCAGACTTAAGATAAATGCTGTCATTTCCGAGCATGTCAAAATCTCTGAAATATTTAAATATTTATTTTCACAGTCCCTCGATGGGTGAGAAAATATTTCTGTTTGCTGGTAGTGAGCTGAGACAGGGAGAAGCCAAAGACTAGATCAGCAAAGAAATCGAGCATCTTATTTCTGTTCACATCCCAAGCTACATGCAAATCTAAGACCCTCAAATCCTCATTGTTAACACTGGATTCAACTACCATCCACCAGTACTTCTGTTTCTATCATGGTATTTTAAGTGCCGTGACTGTATCTAGTAACTAGCTATTCATGACTCCCCTGCCGAGACCAAGGCAGGCTGTGTTCTCAGAGGATACAGATCAAGATCTACGTTCAAAAAAAAAAAAATAATCTGCCATATGACAAAGTAGTGAGCTGCTCTCTCATCCTCTAAACACTCTTTATGAAATAAACCTACAAGCAGAGTATAGGAAGTCCAGCTTCCATTTCTTCCTTTTATTTCTTCCTTTAATGCAATCTGTCTCTCATACAGACAGGTCAAATAAAACACTTTATGGTGTAAACAGATGAGAAGTTCTGTTTTTTAGCCCCGAACAGATCCAAGTATCTTGAATCTAGCATCAAGTATCTACAGTAGGCAAAGCAGAATATGAGTTATGTGTGGTTAAGGTACTTACTGGAATAGATGAAAAGGTACTGATATGTGCTTTCACATTTTGTCTGAAACAAACGTAATACACAAATATCTACTAAAGCCATGAGTCTAATACAAACTCTTTTTTTTCGAAAAAAGTGTACTCCTAAACCTCAGTCACTCATACTTAATTAGTTCTGGCTCAGTGAAACAGCCTCAACAAGAGAAATTAGGGGAATATGCTTTTGGGATGTTTGGTTTCCATCAATGACTTTGCCATATGCAAGCTCTGAAAAACAAAGGCTTACCATTCCCACACCACAAACCGTTCCATCAGCCAGCGGCATGTGCTGGGTACGACATCCCTTGTGAACTCCTTCTGTGCTTGTGCACCATAAGCGTTTGCATTGTTTCTTAAACAAAACAACAACAAAAAAAACAAGATTACCTTTGTTGTACCTGTAACACCACCTCAGATATCAGCTGGGATATTTGCATTGTTTTTCTCATAATATATGGGTTTAATTTTTACTACCAGTACTATTAGTTTTTACACATAACTCCTCCCTCACCCTCCAAAAAATTGATTTTATGTAACACTAGGCAGTAATGTGGAAAATTTGAAACAGACGTAATCAGAAATAATAGATGACGTTATTTTCTAATTCAGTAGATGATTTAATTTTAAAAAAAGCATGTACAAGATTATGGTTGATACTGTGCAGCACAGTTTGAGAATAATATTCAGATAAAGACACTAATTGGAATTATTTTTTAAAAATCGCTGGCCAGAATATTAAGAAGAAAACCTTCTTTACAGATTGCTGAAAAGACTCTTAAAGGATAAATACCATTTATGATTTACTGAATTTACAAAGCAGTCTTCAGTAACCATCCCTAGGTCTTTGAATTCCTCTTTACTTTTCTATAATAATCCCATAAAGACTGACTCTTCCTAAACAATACTTTACTTCAACAGCAGCTCCACTTAATTCAGTCTGAATCTGATCTTAAATTGTCTCCTCTAAACAGCTCCAACAAACAATGCAATACAAGTACAGGTATTGAACAAGTTGGTCCAAAATCTAACTCTGTGTGACATCTTGACAGAAACAAATGAAGCCATAACACTATATTTGTCATTATGCATTGTACTGGCAAACAGGCCACATCAAGTTTTCAAAATGCAACTGAAGTTTCAATCTTTATCTACTCAATTATTTATGTTATTATTTTCTTTCCAGATCCCAATTTTGCTTCAAAGAATTTTTGGTTAAGTACATAAACTCTAACATGTACGGAAATACTTGACAAAGTAGAGGGAATCTGCATTTTGGACCAAACATTTGGAGCAAATATTTCAATTAATATATAAATTTTAAAGTTACAAATTTATAAAAGTACTTAAATCAGATAAGAAAGCTCTTAATGTAATATAGTGGTTACAATGTGAAAATGCTTTCCACTGAACTATTTCCCTTCAGCAGAATAGAATCTTCACTTTGACATATTTCAGAATAAAATTATTTCCAAAATGGAATGACTGAGATTTGATTTTTAAGCCTACCTCTCAGCAGTTTTTAGTACCTATTAAGCATGATTCTGTGCATTGTTCACTCACCAGATAGGGGCAGACTTGTGACCCAAGACCAAACATAAGCTCACACTGCTTATTGACATCATACATCGATCCAGGCAGCTGAGAGGAAAGATCATATATTCTTCCACTAGGTTTGTCTAGAAGACATTCACCATAACCAGTACTGTTGTACAAACAGGAACAAAATGTGATTTAATCATTCCTAATTAATTGGAAGCATATTAATACACTGCTTACCTACATGTATGCATATCTCAATGTAATTATGGGTTTGCACACACACTTGATTATATAAAGAACTAAATTAATTGTAATTAATAAAATAAACTAGGTCACTCGATTTTTCCTTACTGGATTATATGTTATATCCACCAAACATAGCTTAGGGTCTTTGTTTTCTGACTGTCATTTCTTATTTTTACAATCTGACAAGAAAAAATGTTACAGACTAAAATTATATCCATAACTTAATATTTTTGAAATATAAACTCCTAAAATAAAGTGTGTCTGACTATTAAAATCATACTAAAGAGTTTTTCAATAATCAAGGCCATGATATTAAAAAAAATAAATTAAAATATGCTCTTAGCTTTACATTTAGAGTGTAACTTTACTGAAACCATGGAACTAATCATCATCCAAACAGTTAAATGCTTGTCATTTCTGGAGGATTGAGGCACTACAAGTCAGTTGTTAAAGCCAACAACAACACAAAAGTGGTACTTCAGCAATACTTTTAAAATGCTTTTCAGATTGACACAAAATAGAAAACAAAAGTGCACAGCATTTATACTGGTACTTACTCAAGAAATTCTGTGATGTATTTTTGACTGCATTTTGACCAGGTCCATGGACTTGTATGGTAATTTAAAGTTGGAGCCATCACATGGTATTGATGTTTAATTCCAGCTTCTTTACATTTAAAACTGTCATCATGTGGCACATTGAACCTAAAAAGCAAAACAAACAAACTCCAAAACAAATTCAGCAATAATTACCTGATACACTTCTCTTATAGTAACAAAAGCTCCAGTTTTGAGTTTGAAAATGCCTTAGCACGGTAATGGGTCTCATTTATTATGGCTATCTGACATTATGGCTATAATGCTGAACCCAGTAAGAATTTTACAATTGTACAATTCTTCAGTTCACCAGAAAAATCCCAGTGTTTTGGGAGTATGGCATTTTAAATACACATCTACTGAACTGAATATACAGGTCACATCCAGATTGACCATAACAGATTACTCCAACATTCACATCGTAACTCTTAGTGTTCAATAACAAACTGCAGAGCACATCATCAGATTTATGTAACTAATACTTTACCATACTTCAATGATACTAAATTATATGATAAATGGCATGTCTATAAGTGAACTTCCAGGATTATGAAAATCAACTAGCTAGCTACTGAGCTCTGTAACGCCCTTGTTACCTCCACCATGTGGAGCTAGAGTATAGCACCCTTCTGCCATCACTGATGAGGTACACTTCATAAAATAAAATGCTGTCATCTCCTCTTATTTTTCTATGTAAAACATTTCTCTGTGTTACTCTATTTTATTCTGAAAGGATCACAGAGAAGGAAGAATATTTCTGCGTTATATTAACAAATGTCTTACCTGAAATTCCTTTCAGGGTTAGAATGCAAGTGGAGTTAACAGGGCTATGTTTCACACTTATGATACCTGTCCCATTGTCCCAACCAGCTGATATAACAAAAGGACAGAAGATGGCTGTATGGCCAGTATCTCCAATCATCCACATTTAGCAAGTGGCCAGGTTATAAACCTCGTGGATTCTCTACCTCTAGGTGGCTAGCAGACCTGACTTTGCAAAGGGCAAAGACAATGACTGTTCTAAAAGGATGTAGCAGACTGCTCACTCTTAGAAAAGTAGAGCCCATCACAGGAAACTGGTAGTATTCAAAAGGAAACAAAAAAATTTACCCACTGGGAAATAAGTACTTACACATGTCCAAGTTCATGTGCTATAGTAAAAGCAGCACTTAATCCATTTTCTTCACTTATAGAACAGCTGCGTAGTGGGTCACACATTGTACCTAGCTCTGCCAAACCTGAAAAATCAAATTGTTATATAAAAGCTTAATAGAACAAGTTTTCACATAGGAACGATTCTATAAGTGAACGCTAAAGCACAAGACTTGAAAGTCATGCATGACCTACGCAACCAAATTTACATTAAACCAGCTTCCACCTGAGATCACAGTATTGAAAAAATTACTTTTTTTTGTCTCTCAATTAAATTTTACATCTTTTTGTTTGTTTGTTTGTTTGTTTGTTTGTTTTTTCCTGATTACATGTATCTCCTACAGTAAAATTCTCTTACAGATTTTCTCTTGTAAGATCATACTGATTAAAAAAGAATAACTCACCTAGAGTATCGCACTTCTCTCTAGCTCTGCAGATATCTTCCCTTGAAAGAAAAAAATTATTTGAAATTACTGGAGCAAATAAAAAGTACTTCAATGTAAAGTATTTCACTATTGCTACATTCGTTACAGCAGCTGCAAATCTCAATTTTCAATTTTCAATCTTGCAGTCCATTCAAACAATTTGTATTCTTGTCATTACTTCTTGAAAGAAGTAATTTATATTCATGACACAACACTCACAGTATTAGTTACTACCTAGCTTGCAAAGAATGAAGACTGATGTACTACGCTATTTCTTCACTATGTTCACACATATTAAATGCTGCTGAAAACGTGCAGATTCCAGTCTACTTGAAAATACCTTACGCAGTGGAGCAGATGCCAAAATAACAACATATTTCAGGACATATATCAAAGAGTTTTAAGTGCTGGAGTGAGTCCAATTTGAACACCAGCTAAAAAATTAATGAAAAGGAAAAAAAATAAGAATATACTTCAGTGAATGAATGTCAGAACCTCCACTGAGGAAATCAGTGTACAACACTAATATTTTAACATTTTCCATTTGTAAGCTTTTGGCAGTTCTAATTATGCCTGGGCTATAAAGAGTTGCATCACTGCATCCTTTAGCTGATTCCATTATATGCAACTTACGTGTTCAATGGCTGAAGAAGTCACTTCCTTGTAACAATTTCAGGTCTAAATAATTTACATTATCTTTAACGTAAGTTTGATCAAATGCTTAATTACCAACACAGCACTGTAAGACTAATTGCTCACATATTTATCATTTGTGGTTAGGCAAATGCAAGACATTCTTTACTGACTCCAATTACTATTAACAGTGTCTGTGGGACAGTTAAAAATTATGATGTAAGAAAGAAATGGAAGCATTTGTCTCACCTAACTGAGTAATTCTGACTATTTCAGATATCATACCTAGTGATAAGAACAGCAGTATCATGATGAGAAGGGTGAGCATCATCCAAAGTGTTTTGTGCTTGCTGCCATAAGCAAAAATTACGAAGTGTAGTAGCTGCATTAAAAGTGATAGCTGGTCCTTCCTAAGCAAGAAATGTCCAAGAAACAAAAAAACGGTTGTAATATTCACATACTTGCACTTATTATTTTGACCGTTGTACCTCTAATCTTCAAAACAATGACTGTGAGTGGAAAGAAACTCAGAAGGACTCCACATAGGACCTCACACACACAGATTTTTTTGCAGAATCAGCATCTTAACTTAGCTAAAAGTCACCGCTCATGAGAACCCTTTTCTTAATCATGTGATAGATTCAGAAAAATAGGGTAGCAGACATTAATGATAAATATGAAAACATATACCTGAAAAATATGTATTTCTTAAAATTTAAAATATTACAGCTGTTATTGCTGAAAACTTGCAATCAAAACCCTCTATAAAAGTTGCCCTTTCCCACTCGTATTTGCATGAGTAGTTATGTCAAAAGCTTTCACAAAGTATCTGATTTAAGCCCATTTAGGTCAACAGGAGGTGCTTATAGACAGATGGTGAAATACACAAATTAAATAAAAGCTTTACAGTTAACCTCTGTATACACTCATTAAATATGCACTGTGCTACCAGCACATTTACCAGCATATTTAATATTCACTCCCTTTTCTAGAATAAAATTATACAGTTAAATTAAACAAAAAAAGTATTTAAAATACTTTCAAGTTTGGAATTATAATTATTTTTTTTTATTCTACTGTAAATATTTTAGCTTTCCTACCTGTTCATTGTGGATTACAATTAACTTTACAATAACAATATTTATAAGATTTCCAATACTTGAATCTTTATAGATTGCTGCAACCTAAAAAGGAAAAAGTGAGAAAATCAGAATATTAAACTCATTTGACAAATCATGTCATTTTGACATGCAAACAAGTTATCAAAAAAATATCTAGTTTCTATACAACAGACGTCTCAGGCATCCTTCTGTACCTTTCTACCCAAGGGTTTGGTAATGAACCTGAAGTAGCTGCCCAGCTTTAACCTAAAATGCTGCCTTGGAACAATTCACATTTACTACACACATGAAGGTCAGAATACGCATACATGATGTTTTCCAGTACTATTCTCCACATAGAAGGCAATTATCCTACAAATGTTTTCCTAAATATTAAAAATGTATTTTTAAAATATCCAAAGAGTTATAATTTCATACTCATTTCCAAACACTTAGTACGTTGGCAAGCTTAGCATAGCAAGAACACCTATTATACACTGGAAGACCTGGAATTTATTGATAAAACAACAAAGACAGAAAAAGAGTAATGCCACTGGGACCACAATAGATATAAGCTGGTTTACACAGATGATTTGTAGAATTAATACCTAAAATATTAGAAGGCTTCAGAGAGCGACTTTGAGCCAATTTGATACATTTTTGCCTCTACTTTTCATAGAGGCAGCACTGAGTTGTAAGCCTGCACTGAAAACATCCATGACACACTGCACAAAGGTTTCTTTATTCATTCATTTATTCATATTTACATAACTAACAAGTATTTTTCTGTATAATATTGTCCCAGAGAGTAAAAACTGTAAGCTATTCCCATACACCAAACTAAACCATTTGGTAAGTTATTCTTCATAAAGGCAGTAAAAATCTTTATTCACTCTCAACAACTGTTTCCATATGAACCCATCCATATGGTTTCCACCATTTGGCTGAAAGCAGCTGTTGAATAACAGCATTATCTAAATGAAAGCTGCCACCAAACACAGAAGCCCTGACCTTCCACCCCTCTGGCTTGTGCCAAGGCTGTAAGGCCACAAAAGGAGCAGGATCAAGGAACTGATGTAGCTGAAAACAGTATTTTGTTTCTTTTCTTTTTCTTCTATCACATTATATTGATCACCATGATCTCATTCCTGGTGCAGCCTCTCCAAGACAAGTGCAGACGGAGGGAACAGTACAGAAGAATAGGCTTCTTTCAAAGGTAGCCTCCACTTGAACTGGCTCAAACAGCTTGCAAAACCACAGCCTTGCTCTCAGTGAATCCTACATACCTGAGACGAAGTAATTCTGCTAAAAGTTGGCACTGACAGAGCCCTGGCTCCCCATGACTCACACCATCCCTTTCTGTACACTGGATTGAGTACAATGTGCAGCACTGTCCTTCATGCCTTTGTTGGCACACAAGGCAGATATAGAGGACTCTATAATATCAGGGAAGGAGGCTGAGTCTTGTAATCCATGTGGAAAACATATTTCAGAGAAGCCCAGCTATCTGCCTGTTTCCTTCCATATGGACTGCATCCTTGGTTGCTAACCAGCAAGTGTCCAATTATTTTGTGGAGCATCTCTCAAGTACATGCTGAACAGTTCAGTTAGGAACAGAAACATTCAGAAGACCTTTATGAAAGAACAGGTGCCTGTACAGATAGAGCTCAGGCACTATAGATTTAAAAATAAGAATTTATGAAGAGGATGTTAGCTGAGTTTGAATGGAATAAACTACCATTTAACTACTACCAAAACTACCTTTGAACTACCACAAATTATCAGCCTCAATTGTTTTTTATTCTTTTTTTTTTTTTTTTTTTATAGTCTGAGATCCACTTCAATAGTGAGGATATTTCTCTGTATTTAACCTTCTTGTGAACGATCACAAACAGCCTAGCTACGTTCCTAAATGAATTGTCTCTTAAAATAACCTAACACCATTATCACATTCATCGCCTGTAACAAACATTAAGCTATCTGCCTAACCTCGTTGGACAGTTAATGGAGAAGAAGAACAGATGAACTGTCATCTAGACATGCCTATCTGAAGAGGCATATTTAGATTTATGTATTTTCAAACAAAACAGTACAATAAATTATTTCATTTCTTCATCCACTTAACAATGGAGGGAGACTAGATGTCTAACTAACAGATGTATGAGATTAATTCCAGCCCAACTCTTTCAAGTTTTACTTCTCTTCAGCAAAGAAGAAACAGAAAACTGGTTGATACAGCATTCCAAAATATTGTCAGAGAGGAATCTGAGATGAAACCTGCAAGACTCTTTGGCTTATGCAGTCTAGAAGGAGAAAATTGTCCTAAGGACTGACTCTCCTATCACTTAAACTGATGTAAGAGCTACTTACACCATAATCAGAGAATTTGTTTCAGCACAAACCTATACAAGAACACAAAAGTGACACTGGATACACCAAAAAATACTGAAACAGGATTTGTCCAGTTCTACAAGAATATATTTCAGGTAGAATAGTCAAAGTGATTGAGGTCTGGATGGGGTTTAACTAGGTTCAGCTGATGAGAAACAAGACCACAAGAGCCTAAACTGGGACTATCATAATTTTCAGTGCATCATTACCCTTTGGTTTCATAAAGGCCTCCAGTGTTATGGTATGCGAGAGGAAGACTCATTTTTAGTCCTATGTGAGAAGAAGGATTTGGGCAAGGAGTCCAAGCTGGAGCTTTCTTGGGATTAAAACTTGGCATTTCTTGTTCTTGTTTCTTATTGTAGTCCATGGATCCTTCCTCAGATACAGTAACAGGTTTCTGAAAAATCAGCTCCTGTTGTATAACTCACGTTTGTTGAGGTTATCTGCTAGCAAAATCTGAAAACAACAGATGCAAAGAAACCAGCACAAAACCCAACCAGGTGCCTTCCTGTCTGCCTGTTGACACAACATCCATGTAAAACGTCTGAGTAAAAGCACTTTTCAAAAGCCAATGTAAATGCTCATACCTTAGAGAAGATGTATGAGCAGACTAAGTATGAGAGAAAAGAATATCTCATTGTACACCTGAAAGGCATACATCTGAAAAGACCTTAACAACATCTGAGTTATCTACTGGCTGCCTCTGTTTAGAGCACAGGTGAGGTCTGAAATCCTGTCATTCAGGTATCTGAGGCCAGCAGTTCTTGCCAGAATCTGAGGTATACTTACACTTGTACTGGAGACACATAAGTACCTGCTAAACTTGTAATCTATCACTGCTCTCATTAACCCTATGCTAAAGCATAAGTACGGATCCTCTGTCTCATGGGTGCTTTCATGACCTCCAACCATTTAGTTGTTACTGTCACTGCTTTAGAAAGATCAAGGAGCAAGACTCTGTGCTGATAATGAGATGCCCCTACCAGCAATGTACGGTATGTCCTGCAAGCTGGTTGAAAGCATGGTAAAAGAAAAATCCTGAGAGTTAAAAACAAACCAATCTTGAAAGATTTACCTATGGAACTATACAGGCTAAAATTATTGGCTGAGACTTGAAATGATAGATCAATGCAGAAATACCAAAGTCCTGGAATATGATATTATTTCTTGTTTTATTGTAAGAAGTACAGGGATAAGCACTCCCTGCCCCTGTATTCTAAAGGCACCTCTTTCAATGCTTCTTATTGGAAGCATTCATAAAAAAGGATGATGAAATGGGATAGGAATTCGACAGAACACACCATTTCTTTACAATTTCCAGATCCACTTGCATTATAGCGATCTAAATCCAGGCTTCACAAAAGAGGGAGATAACAGCCAAGATAAAGGGAATTAACTTTCAAGAGATTTTTCAGACTCTTGCTATGGGCACCTACATCACTGTACAACAGCTCAGACCGCACAACAAAGAAAGGAAAAAACAAAAACCAAACAAACAAACAAAAACACCACAAGAATGAAGGTAGTTATCCTTCAGCGGAAGGATCACAGTTTTCATTTTCAAGAAATTCTCACCAAAGACTAAAGTCAGATCATGTCATCACCTCAACTGTGGCTGGCAGGTGACTAGAAGTGACATTGTCACAGCAGAGTTTAGTTTCTCTTGCTGTCCCTGTTGTAGCTGTCCATAACACTGGAACTGTGAATTGTTGCGAACTGTCAAGTTCAGAAAAGGGGCTAGAACATGAGCAAGTACCTCTAGAGACTGGAAAAGAAGTGATATATCTAAATAGAATTGAATTTCTTCAGATCTTTTTCCCCTGAATACTGCATCACAAGACCTCTTTTTCTCTTCTTGTCTGCTACATGCAACCATGATCGCAGGAGAACACAAACATTCATATCACTTGAAAGAAACATGATATCAGCTCTTAGCTCACATGTCTTCTGCAGGCTCCAACAATCTCTTATTTATCATTGTGGTGCTGAAAGGATGTGAGATATCCAGGACCTGGGAGATTTCTCCTTCACCTCTTCCATTGTCATATCCTGATTCTGCCATATATTTTGTAAGACCCCAGAATTGTCTGAAGTCATGAGATAAAGAAGTCATCACAGCATTTATTGCTTCACTGACAGAGAATAAGAAAAAGCTGTGTTATTTCTGCCAGTGTTACTCCTATTCTGTTCCCTCCACCTTTCCTATCCAAAGTTGTTTTCTTTGGAGGAACCTAATACTGGTAGCAATAACTCATGCAAACTTGCACAGATACACAGCTCAGGGAAAACATTTTTTCCTGCCATTTCCTACCGTTCTTGCCAATCTACCATCCCCTGAGTTATTCAAGCAGAGGTTCCAGCAGACTGTTGTGCTCTGATGGAAACAAACAGAAAGAACACAGCCCTTTTAAAGGGTGAGTCACCCCGTCAGGAATGCCTGGGCTCTGTCCTATCTGTAACTTGGGGACTAAGACAGTTGCAAAGATATCCCCTTAATACTGCAAAAACTTGACAAATGGTAACTAAGTCATCACCAGCTGCAGTCTTTGAATGAAAACACACATCAAGGCTATAATCAGATCACATCAAACAGCACCACGTATGGCTCAGATGTCAAAGCATCCTTCCCTGTGAAATTACCTTTTCAGGTAGTTTCTTTCAGTTTACTAAAAGAATAATTACTAAACATCTAATTAACAATAACAACACTAGCTAACAATAGTAGTAAAGAGCACTAAGAGCAGTGAATCATAAAGACGGGCTTGCTTACGTGCTGCAGAATTTCCATCTCTCTGTTACCTGATGGACCTCAAGATACAGTATTACACGATGAGGCACTACAGCATTTGGTAAAAGGCACCCTGGAGCTGGAACAGCTGTAAGGGTTGTCAGTTAAGAAAACAAAAAGTGTTTTTATAGAGAGAGATATCTGTATGTCAAGATATAGTTTGTACAGGAATGAGCTTAAGCAAGAACAAATGGCTCTGTGCTGGCTCTCTAGATTTCACTTATCTTAAGATAAAAAGCACTGAACGTTACTGCAGCATTAATAGCAATACACTCGTCTGAGTGAAAAGGAAGAGTAAAATAAGTGTAGAAGCCTTTCAGCAGTAGAGAAACACACTCATCACAAGATTTTGAACTCAGAAATGTATTTTGTCATTCAGATGCCAACTCATACAAAAGTAATATGATTAACCTACAATTTATTTCAGTCTACTGCCTATTTTAAAAATAATGACTGTATGCTAGATTCAATAACATTAGCTGTTCCTAAACGCTAGCCTGCATCTGGTTATTTTCCCATGCTGTTATGGAAAGCTGAAATGTTAGCAGTTGCATGGCATGAACTGCTACGAAAGTCCAAAAACATTCTTCAAACGCATGCCATATATATTAGGACAAAATCATTCAGCTAGTTTTTAATGAAAGGGGGCAGCATGCTGAGGCATGGATTCTTTCCACGCAGAAAATGTTTTGGAGTGTATGCTGCTGATGATATGCTGCCACTATGCTGTCAGAAGGGAGAAAAATGGTATAAACAGGGCTAAATGAGAAGCTTTTTTTTTTTTTTTTGCTGTTAAGAACTCTTACTCAGTGCCTCACATTTTACGTCTCAGTAAATCATAGTAGACATAAAATGTTATTAAAATGACAGTAGTATATCAATGGCAGTTTGTGTAATCTTTCAGATTTATTCAGATCAAAGAAAACAACAATAAAGAGTAAAAGCCTCCCTGCACAAAGAGATGTGCAGTCCACATTAGGAATTTGATGAAAACAGAAATACCAGGATTTAATACCATTTAATAATGTTTCTGTTTTACCATTGAATAATATGATTTTATGATTCCACAAACCCCCTGCAAGTTAAATACGCTAAACTGATGCTGTCTCAATCCTCTCCATGAATGCGCGGCCGCCCTCCTGCCATACTGCAGCCCTGGCGCTCGCGACCAGATAAGCAGCCAAGTCCACGATGGGAGCTGGCCAACAGAGCTGTACCCCAGGTGGTTTTTACATGTCACGTTTTCTTTTCAGAAAGGCGAGATTACACAGGTCTTGCTGCAAGCAGACTAATAATAGACTAAGAAGTCTCCAAAATAACTATTTAAACTGTAAATTTCTTTAAAAGGGTCAGTACCAAGGTGCATGATCGAGAAAGGGACAGTGCCACAAAATGTATTATGGAACCAGATGTGACAAGTCTCTGGTGTTTTTATAGTAAACTCCAGTGTTTTAATGAATTTTAATGAATTATCTCAATTGTTTTCTAAGATCTCACTTTACTGTTTAGGAACTCTGAACTGCTGCAACCTAACTGCCTAAGACAGAGTCTTCCAGCCACAGAATCTATTGAGACAGAACCTGCTATGTTGGTGCAACATTCAGAAGAACAAGAAGGAACATGGAGAGTTAAGTGAATGCAGATTTCTTTATTAATAATTTCACATTAAATAATGCCACTGTTTATTGTATTTCAATATAAAAAATTTTGATAAAGTCCTAAGCCTTTCCATGGCAAAGCTATTCTTTGTACTTTTCAAATCCATCCTTCAACCAGCAGTAAAAAGCATTTCCAAGACAGAGTAAATACTATGAATACTCATTCCAGTTTAAATGCATTCCAGTTTCAGTTCAATGGGATTACTCACATGCTGAGAGTTAAGCCTTTTCAGGTTGAATTGGATGAGTGACAAGACACTTAAAACCCTAAAAATATTTAGCAGTATATTTTGGTTCTTATTTTCCACCCATAAAAAGAAAGAGTATTCTATAGCAGCAAGTTTACTCTTCTGGTTTTGTTGATGTTTAAAATAAGAAGGAAAAAAAAAAAAAAAAGGAAGAAAAATGGGCCAGGATCTCAAAGGTTCTTCTGGGAGTTAGATATCTAAGTTTCATTAAAATTTAATGGGATTTATACGCTTAAACTTTAGGTTTCTTTAAAATCCAAGCCAAAACTGGATATCCTTAGAAGTTTCAGAATGATAAGAGCAAAATATAATGCTTGATTCATTTGAAATGCCAGCAACCTGCCAATTTCCTGTAACAGTAGACGTTGCTTGACCAGACACAAGTACCAGTTAAATTTAATAATCAGAGCTATCTGTATAATAGTAGAAAGGATAAAGTTTAATAGTTTCATTTCTTCCCTTTGTGGGTAATGAAATAAGACTAATAAGGGTTCTATTTCAAACAGGAATAGGCAGTTCATCAAGAAAATACCCACTTGCATACTGATGAATTCTGATATAGATTACATAGCAAAGAGTGGTAGTTACTTGTTTTCCTATTCTCCACATTTATTACTAGCTTATTGAAGCATAAGTATGCTGGGGCATGAGAAGGAAGAAATGATAGTGAAGATAGTATCTTCATATGCATATATTGGATTTGTTTGACAAAGCAACATGTATATGTGTAGAGGGTTAGGTCAGATGACCTTCCAGAGGTTCCTTACAACTTATATTACTCAGTGATTCTACGACTATTTGAAATGCTTAAAGAAGTAGAGGACATTAAGCTGGGATATGTACTCTTGGGGGAAAAATTAACTAGACAGTGAAGAAAGATTTTCAGAACTAGGGTCCAATTATGTATTTCCAAGAATTATTGCATTTATAAAAACTAAGTATTTCTACATAAAGGTTTAAACAAGCTTCTGTTTCAAGATTGCCTTCAGAACTAGCAGATGTGCATGTGGACTAATAGCTGCCAAAAGACGCTAGTTATACATCTTACTGAAAACCATAATAGATAAAGATATTAAATTCACATTAAAGGTGCCTTTTTGTTGTGTGCCATTACCTCAAAGACAGCAATAAGTGACCTAAGCCCTAGTTTTACAGTATTGACAGGTGCATGCAAGAATGAAGTCACAAGATTTATAGCAAAGAACTGGTGTTGCTTCATTCATCACGTCTATGTTAAATGTTACTCTTAAAAACAGTTTATATAGGCTCTCTTTAGAAGCAGTTATACTGTGAATACCCCATTTAGTTAGTAGAATTCCAATTATGTGAGTGAAAAGACACAGGAAACAAACATAAGACACAGTGGTTGAATGAATGATCTCTACAGATGCAGGAACTGTATTTGTCCTAAACAAAAATTATATCTATCATTTTATCAAACTAGGTTTTGTAGAAAAACAGATTCTATTTTAAAATAATGTTTTGACTACTTCATTTTGATTTGAAGTACAACTCTATTAAAAAGTTTTTCTAATAATGACATCTTTAGGACAGACTGTTTCCAAATGATTTTCAAACTAAATTTGTACTGTAAGTTAAAGAGGAAAAACACCTTCCAGAGGTGATTTTTTTTTGGTCAGACATGACCACCTTTCAGACCTTCACAGCATTACTTGTCTAAAAAAATCAAAGACTATATCAAATTATTAAAAACCTGAAATGAGATTCAGCATACATTTAATTTTCATAATTCTTATAAAACGGTCAGAGAAAATTCCATCTAATTCTTGTGTAATTATAGCAGAGTTCTGAAATTATAGAACCCAGTATGGGTACTAAACTGGCATTTTCAAGTTTCATTGTGAGGTGCACAACTGGGAGAAAACACAAATTTTACAGTCTTAAAATCCCCTTTCCCCACCCTCATAATTCTTTAAAATTATATACAATTTTTCTGTGAAAAAACAATATGGCACATTAAGGCTTCTAAACTTTGATGCCTACATCGGTGTAAGAGGTGACAGCACCTCTGTCAGCTGGTCATGACGGTGAGAAGAACTAGGTTCATTTGCCTACCTACCTGTATCTAGTGTCATTTCAGATGCTTTAAGATATTTTACACCTGCAAAGAACTAGCAGGCATGACACAGGCTACACGAGACCTGCACACTTTTGTGAAGCAGCACACCTTTGTGAAGCAGCAGCTGGGGCCAAGGTGAATATCCTATGGCATCTTAATTTGTTTCGCAGAAGTATTCAGTGCCAATTAGTTAAGCTCAGTGGAAACTACTGAGCTATTCTGTTCATCCAAAAGTAGATGTCTCTAACTGGTCAAGTGAAGAGCTCACTTATTTAAACCAGATACCTCCACAGAAACCTAAGTGTAGGTATCTTCATTTACAAGCTTCATTTGCAACAAAAACATGCAGCTTTCATCTACTGAAGAAGTTTAAATTATGTAAGGATACAAATCTAGAGATTTGGACACAAATTACAGAGAATATTTTAGCACAGGTTTTAATGAAAAACAGTGCAATGGATGTCATAGTAAACGTTTTGATTTTACAGAGCATGTTGTATCGAGTTTTGAACCAATATAAGAGGTGGCTTTTAGTTGAGCTCTTTCTGTGTTGAATTCTTCCTTGAACCAAATGTCAACTCAAAATCTGACCCATATTAATTTGAAGTTACTTGAAAAAGTAGGATTACTATAATCAAGCATTTTTTCACAATGCCTTTTAACCTCTGTGTCTGCTGTAATTAATCTGTATGTTTAACTCACTGAAGCTTAGCAATTCTTTTAATGTAACAGCAAATCAGGAAATGGGTCAGAGTATTTCACCTACACATTTCACTTACTGCATTAAGCTGGAAACATGCAGAATCTGAAATTTGGGTCTTACATTTTTTTTACTTACGTAGTCTTTCTTTCAATACCGAATTCAGTCAAATCAGAAGAGTAGGGAGTTGCAAAAGAAAAAACACCAGAACAGAAATAACAAATTGCTGATAATTATGAACTTAAGTTTTACTTACTATTGACATCAGTGTTAATATATAGTGCTGTAAATTCTGCCCATGGTGACGAACCATTTTGGTGTCAGCTGTAACCATCACTTCTACGTATCGTGGGTAAGAAAGAAAACGTTTTTTCCGGGAATGTGGATTATTGCCACCAGCCTTTAAAGATAAATTTTTAAAAGCATACTCTATACTTGGGGAGTTCTGTAAAACATTTTTCTCTTCATTTAAATTGCTGAAGTCTGGATGTAGTAAAGTGCTTTCTTTCAGCTTGTTTTCTGTAAAGCAAAAAAAGATTTAATGTAGAATGCAGTTTTTAAATTTAAAAATAGGTAGGTAAAACTCTGCCTAAAATAGACAAAGAAAAATTGGAATTATGAGCTTACTTCCAATGAAACCAGTACAAGAATAAAAAAATAAATTAAACATGGAATGCTGTAATAGGAACATCAAAATAGCTATCTTGAACATTAGCATTTACTCTCTCCATATACAAATTAATTGTTGAAAGTTGGTTAAGAATTAGACAGCAGTATTATTGTTCCTGGAACACAGTGTAATCCAAACAGGCAGGCTGGAAGGAGATAAGTACTACAATCTAAGCAGTGCAAGAAAGGAAACAAATTAAAATATCCATTTTTACACACAAACCTTTAACACCAATAAAACCAACCATAGCAAGCCATAACAACGACTAGACCTGAGTCCTGAATTCAAGTCCCTGTTGACTTTTTCATTTATGTATCATTAAATTTGTATAGAGTGATTTCATTTACAGCTTTATTAATATTCATCATATTGAATCAGGGTTTAAAAGATATAGTTTGGAGGCATTTTAGTATTGCAACACTTCCCACTTATAGCATGTACTCCAGCCATCGGGGACTTCTGATGCCTGGTAAAACCCATGCATTGATCACAATCACCTCAGCAGCAGCCCATGAAAATACTTAGCTGAGAAGCACATCTGAATTCTCACTGCTCTCTGGAACTTGAGCACCTAATGAGATACTTCAAGCCACTCAGCAGCAGTGCTCACTGTTTTTCTGGAGGCTAGATGTCCTTTTAATGAGCAGCTACTAAAGAATATGGCTCACAATATAGCCATAGGGTATAGAATATATAGAATATAGTCCCAGTAACTAACTACATCCTTCCAATGACTTAGAAGGACTACAGTACTGACTACAAATATCCTGACTCAGTGTCATTCTCAGTTGGAGAGGATTTAAATCTATGCATTCCATATTTCAGTGGAAGAGCCCTCATCAGTAAATTTTAAGCTACTTTTGACAGGTAAACTGTCTGTCCCCTTTAAAGTCAGGGCACAATACAGCCAGAAAATTATAGAATCAGTAAGGCTGGAAAAGACCTCCAAGATCATCTGGTCCAACCATCCCCCTATCACCAATATCACCCACTAAACCATGTCTGTGAGCACCACATCCAACCTTTCCTTGAACACCCCCAGGGACAGTGACACCACCACTTCCCTGGGCAAGCCATTCCGATGCCTGACTGCTCTTTCTGAGAAGAAATGTCTCCTCATTTCCAACCTAAATCTCCTCTGGCACAACTTCCAGGCCATTCCCTCTTGTCCAAAATGATGCTAAAGGGACAACAGTGAGCACCTTTAAGTTTGCTGAGTAGTCACCTGAGAGTCAGTCACAAAATACAAGTGCAGTAATTGCAAAAACTATTGGCACTAACAATAGAGAGGGAATTTGAAAGAAATGTGGGGGCTGGCATAGAAAAGGAACATGTCAATGAGTATCCACACATATCAGGTATTTTCAGACTGACTGATCTTGATGCAATTAAAGAGAACTATCTGAAGCAGTCTCACATCCACATGATTTTTAGTAAGGTACAAAAGGTGTCTGAGACTCTAAAGTACTGGAAAAAGTGCAAAACAGCACCCATATTTCCAATGAGAGTTTAAGACAAATTTGTGGACCAGCCAAATCAACTTCAGTACTCGAAGAAATAAAAATAATTGTGTTTATAAATAACCAAAAGGATTAGTAGTAGCTATTGTATTTATCAAAAACATTATGACAAACTCTTCTAGTTTTCCTGTACTGAGGAAACAGAATTTATGAATAAAGGAAATGCAACAGATGTCTTATCCTGACTTGCATAGGGCTTGTAGCACAGTTTCCAATTAACTTTTCATCAGCAAGTTAAAAAGAAACTAGAAACAAGTGTGAAAAAGATTAGCTAGACATCTTTAGAAGTAATTACTATGGTCTGATTCCAAACTAAAAAGACGTATTGAATGAGACATGTCACCTTTGAAATCTATCTGCTATTCAAAATATTTTATTCACAAAGAAAAAAATAGATGTGCAGATGTCAGAGGTTGGGAAGAGTACTACACATGTTGGAGAACAGCATCAGATCTCAGAGTGATCTAGAAAAATGAAGGCAATGGCTTAGAAAAAGGAAAGCTGCAATTCATGGGAAACAAATGCAAAGTTCTACGTTTGGCCAGAGATGCATGGGATGAAAAGTGACAAGTTAAAAAGCATTTTTTTTTTTTTTATTAAGCAAAGGATCTCGAAGATTATAGTCAATGACAAGTTGAAACAATAGATTCTTTTTTTTGGGGGGGGGGGGGGGGAGGCAAGAGACAGGACAGACATGGACAACAGCAACAACATAAGTTAAATTGGAATGTATTAACTGCTGCGTTATCCATATGCATCTAAGATATTCCTTCCACACTGTTCAGCCTAGGCTATGCTTCTGCTAAAACCTTGTGTTTGGGGAAATTTCTTATTTTTTTTTTAAATTAAACTAATGTAAACAGCTTAAAAATTTATTAAATTAATTAATTTTGCCTTTTATTTTTCAAAAACAAAACAAAACCTCGAAAAAATCCAACTGTATGAAGACAACTGAACACCTGATCCATACAGAACGGTTTAGAAAAAGGGGTGTTTTTACTCCAAAGAGAAGTATGTTACCAGCAGACCTTCTTCAGATCTGCAAGGAAAAGAATACACCATCAACTCCAAAAAACAGTTGAATACCACTTGGGCTTAAATAGTTACAAGGTACCTGTAGGTAAGGTTATAAGGAAAACCTTATTTCACAAGCAGTTACGTGCAGGGATAGAAGGTCTAGGAAAGTTCGTAGTTTCCACAGAGATCTGACAAATGAACATTAGAAATGGAGGAGGAGTTGATCTTGACTTGCTACAGTAGCATAAGCAATCTTATTTCCTTTCAGTCCTTCTTTCAGTGTTTCTTGTAATTTATTTTAAGAAAACAAATAATATAAGCACAGATTAGGAAATACTGTAAAGGTAAAACAGAATATGGCAAGTCAAGATTTAACATTTTGATACAGTATCGATGAACAAGTAAGAAACAGTTTAAAACAAAAGAAAATGGATGAGGGATTCAAAGAAAATTTAGATATATCCAATACTAATTTTCTTTAGTCACAGATAATGGAATTCGTGTGAGTATATTAAACATCTATGTCTAATCATCCAGCTTCTCCTTACCCTCAGTGGAATGAAACTCACATTTCTTGGTAACAAATCATCTTACCCTAAAGAAGATGTCCAAAATAAGCACATGAATGATAGTAAATAAAAGTGACTCTCTCTTCTTTAAAGATATTCATCTTAAAGGGGCTAAGGATGACTAATGCAGATGTACAATGTCTAGAGTTGGATGAGACAGGTCACTATTGTCATTATTGTTATAAATCACAACCCGATCAAACATCCACTGCTTAACTTACTTCCCAGTAGAAAGCCTCTCCATATCCCTTTGTCAAAATCCATTAACTAAAGAACAACAAACTCTCATAATCACAAGTATTGCTATATATACTTTGTTTCTCCTTGAACAACAACAACAAAAAAAGCAAATAATCAGGCAAGACTAGCGTTAAAGGAGACAAATCTCTTAGGAGAATAGAAATATAACCACACAAGTTTTTTCTCCATAAATATTTGTGCAATGTCCACCACCCCTCAAAATAAGTTACAGTAATCCCTGGCTCAGAGTCTTTTGTAGCTGATACAATACATGAAAAGGGGAAAATGACCACATTCTTAATGCTGGGAGAGCCTTTTCTTACACTAAATTGCTTATATTAAGCATATTCTATCATATGCAGCACAGGAAAAAGAACACAACCTGAAAGATCTCTTCTTTGGTTCGGTACATACCATTCATCATTTGAAAATATATTTTTTATCAGTAGTTTCCTGGATTTTTCTATCGATAGTTGCCTGGCTTTCAAAGTACTAACTCCATCTTCTGCAATGGCAACCACAAATAAATAGATTGCAACAGCTTCCAGAAAAACAGATTCAGGAAAATAAATACAGTTCAGTAGAATTTGTTCAATGGAAGATGATCATAATTAAGGCCAGAAAAAAAAAAAAAAAAAAAAAAAAAACACCATCTAAAGAAAAGCAGAATTCAACATATTTTTCTGAGTACAAAATGCAATCTAAGAATTTTCCAAAATTCCATCACTAGCCACACAAGCTACTCCACTATTTTTACAACTGATGTTTGAAAACAGCTGGTCAGATATTCCTTAAAAGAAAGTAATAGTTGAGACTTTGTGATTTTTTTTTCTCCAGATGTACTCAGTGTTGCATAAACATTCCTGAAATGCAAGTAGATTCAAAGTGCAAGAAATGCAGATTTCAGTCTCATGTAAAGTGGAGAATTTTAATTAGACAGGATGTTTCTAAATGCCAAGCTGAACCAAATTGAAGCTGCTTTCTCCTATTTTGGGTCTCCACCCAGTTATGTTTTCTTTGATGCCCACTAAATGAAGCCCATATGCATCTATTAAAAGAAGGAAGGCATTCTCTCAATAGACTTAAAAAATGAGAAATCCTTCAAATACAGTACAAATGTTTTTAAAATGGCACTTCTAGCAAAGCTTCAGAAGTACATTTCTCAGACAGGGTCTTCAAAGGCTTCTACATCGTAACACCCCAAAGCAGATGACATTTCAGTATTTAGAATGTGACACATTCACTTGTGACACATCCTAACAGTATGCTTGTATGTTATACCCCCTTGCTTCTATTTAATTTAAATAAAGCTAAACATTGATTTGTAGTATGACTACATTATTAAAATATCCATGCAGAAAAACACCTGTATCAATGGGTAATATTATATTTACTTACATTTTTAAGGAGGACAGATGTTCTATATTATCCATTAGATTTGAAATAAATTCATTATCTTTTGTGAATATAAACAACATTAACTCCTGTGGATCTGCTCCTTAAATGTTTACATATGACACACAGGTGTAAAAATAAATCACAGAGAAGTCCTTAAAACATCAGGATACACTTCAACATACCCATTTTCTCCCACATCTAAATTAGCCACTGGCAAGAAAAAAGCAATTGTTGCCATGCCTATGTGAAAGAAAAGCATAGGTTCTAGTGGAACAATCTTTCTTTTTTTTTTTTTTTTTTTTTTTTTTTTTTTTTTTAATGTCAGAACACAAACACTTGAAAAAGTCAAATTGAAATTTAAAGTAGGACTATACCTGAAACTTCACATGGTTTATGGGATTTCTGATACTTTTTATTAAATTCTTCATGCCTGTATATAAGATGTGGTTTGTTATGCTCATCTTCATGTTCACCTCCATCCATTTTCATGAGAGGTTCTAAAAAATATTCACCATCATGTGTTTTAAAGGTGCCCATCTGAAAGTAAGAGAAGCAATTGATTTAATTTGCACTAAAATACCAATATAAAAGCAATTCTAATGGAAGTAAACAATTTAAAATAGTATTTTTAGAATAATAGAAATAAATTTGCACATGAGACAGAGGAAACTTCAGAAAAGCTGCAGAGGCGGAAGCTGGAAGTAAGGCAAAGTTTCTCTTTCAGAATCTGGTCCCACCAGTGTAAACCATAACAAAGACTACCTTAGGTATTACATATTACATAAACATATGTAAATGTTATACAGAGTTAATGCAACAAAGAAGATCAGAGAAGTCAAAACAATCTAGGCATACCCAAGCAAGATCACCTGGGAAACTGTGCAGAAGGGAGTGGAAGCCATCAAGAAATTCAGGATTTGTGTTGTCTGAGTTCTAGATGAGATCTTATTGTCCTTTATATCACTGGCATTTTTATTCTAAACTTGCATTTTGTCCACATATTAGCAACAGTGTTAACCGACTATTCTTTTCAGTATTTTTAAAAGACTGAAACTAGTTTCAGGAATTCAGAGTTGACAGTTTCATAAATATGTTTCTTCTCTCGCTTTTTTTTTTTTCCTCCTAGGGGACACACATGGTTAACTATGTACTGGGAACCAAAGAAACTTGATTACCAACCAAAGCACTGGCATACATACAAAGGAAAAGAACAGAAATTAAGCTCCTTTTCCCACCACCCCATAATCCATTCAATTACAAAACCCTAACATGGAATCTCGTCCTTCTCTCTGCACTTCTAACAAAAAATCATGGTTTCCTATGGCTTTAGTGCCATATTTCAGAAGATTACGAAAAGATGTGAAACAAAAGATGTGTAACTAACAGAGGCGAGGACAGGAGCAAGCCTCGCTTAGAAACTACACAGCAACAAATGAGGACATAGTTTTATAAAACACAATTGAGGCTAGTGCAATTGCTAGAAGGAGAAAAAAACATGTGAGAATTTCAATTTACCACTCAGAAAGAGTGGGTGCATTGCATCCTGCTGACTGTTTTGCCGTATTAGTGAGGCATTTTACCGTTAAGAGAACAGCAAACATTTACATTATATGGATTAAGAGATTAGGTATTCAAGTCAACCTTGCAAATGAAGAGTGAGTGGCAGAGCAAGGTATGTAAGAATAGATGTGAGAATTGTTTTGTTTTGTTTTCCAGCAGCCTACAGAAGTCTTTTAAAATCTGCTGCAGGCTACTTTTGTAACCAGGGCATTACACCTGAATTATATTATCCACTTGAATTCAGGGCCCATCTAGCAGTGGCCAGTTTTCTGTTTTTAAAAGACTGTTACATTTCAGGTACATGTCAGACTATCTGTAATCCTACCTGTTAAGTATCATCCAAAATTGTAAACACACCGTGGTTGAAGCCTCTGCATCATCTTTGTTGTAGCATGGAAAAGAGTCCCAACCTCACTAAATATTTCCCCTCAAGACTTGTAAAAATCTCATTTCAGTAGAAATCCTTTCCCCCCACCTCAGTTTCAAACATTTAAATTGTTTTCATGCTGGATCCTGAATGTGTTCAGAACAGTCTCTTCACACGTGTGTTTTCAGGACATGTTTACAGAGGACTGCAGACTGAGTGCACAGGGAATGCTATCTACCTTCATGAGAAGGGTCTCCAAAACCTAGGGTCTCTTGAAAACAGCTATGCTACAGCTTGTCAGTTAGACCAAAGTAGGTGAAACTTTCTGGGCAAAATGACAGGGACAGATCCTATCCATAAAGGGCAAAGCAGTAAGAAGGGATGCTAAGACTCACATCGATGCTTTTGTTTGAATTGTCTAAGTCCAAACCACCCAAGCAGCATAAGTTCAGGTGCACATGATTTGTGAACAAACATGCTAATTAATTCTTTTCTCCTGGCATATCCTAAGCCCTATTTCTAGGTAACAGAGTCTTTTATTATTATTATTATTATTATTATTATTAAGATTTAATAAGAGCAAAACCTTTACTGCTACTACTTTATTCCCCCATGCACATTTTATTTTCTTCCTACTCCTAACAGCTAGAGCAGGTTCTTTATTGGCTTCTTCCATGGCTTTTCCAATTAACAGGCTTTCAGATCTTACAAAGAAATGGTTTCAGCTATGACAAACATACCAAGTATGAGAATAATAGCACAGAACTAGCAAGGAAAGAGTTTGTGCTGCATTTTCAGACTCATCTTCCACAATAGCAAACTTCCATCAGAAAAAAAAAAAAGAAAAAAAAAGATTCAAGAACAAGGGTTTATATCTCTACCATTTCACACTCAAAAAAATAATAAAAAAAATTACTAAGATGTTTTTGAGTGAAATCAATAACTTTGAAAACTCCACTCAGCTTCCTGACCCTGTACTCAGTCAAATGCTACAAGTAGTACGCTACCTAGGAATTCAGAATTACATTTTTGAATACATTGACCTACCCAGTCCATAGAGAGAGTCAGCACAAGGCATCATGGCAAACCCAAGTCAGTCTAACATTGCTGATTTCCCCTCTTCTCTTTGGGCACTCCCACACTGCACTTCAGCACCAGCAATGCAAAGTGCACTGACATCTCTCCAGGTAAAATCTATGCCTTCTATCAAGGAAAATTATTTTTCAACCAAAATAGCAAGGGTTACCTGGGAACAGAGAACGATTTCTCCTGAAAATAAATACATAAATAAATAAAAAGCTTTGTATCAGCAAAAGCTTACTGCAAAGCCAGACTCTCAGGTACCTCAGAAGGCGCTCTTATGCCTGCCTATCCCATGGGGCCTAACTATAAATACACAATATCAAATGCCTGGCAACATCTGGGCATAACTTTCATCACCTTATAGTTTAAATATTTCAGTCAGAACTCATACAAGTATCTTCTTAACTGAAATCCAGAATCCTGTCCTAACAGTCAACACATTGAAGACATCTAGGGAAAATAGGCAGGTAATTTTCCCTCTTACAAGCTACTCAGAAGTAGCAGTAACTGTGCTTAGCTCTAGTTTACATTAAATAGAGAAAATGCCTAAAAAGCAAAGGAACAAATTCTCTTTCGTTAAAAACAGCAAAGAAAAAAAGAATACATCATAAGCTTACAACCCAAGAAGTTTGGACAGACAGCTGGAAGGGAGGAATGCTCCATTACATTTCATGCCTTCAGAATTGTTCTTAGTTTTTTCTCTCCTCAACAGTATATGGATACACAAGCAGTAACTACTGCCACTGACTGGTTAGGAACACCTCCCAGCAGCAGCCCATGATAACTGTGCAAGTTCAAGTGAACTCTTTGTATTGCAAGTGAAAACACAAAGGGTAAAAGACAAAAAAAGTGCTCTGACTTAAGAACAGAGTATTATAACTGTAATTTAAAACCCAAGCAGACATCACAACTTATTTAACAAACACCAGTGAAATAAATTTGGACTGGAATACTGAACTAACAAAAATCCAAGCTTTGGGAGACAGCAACACCCGTATGTGATTGCGGTCAGATTAATGAGTGGAAACCAGCATCTCAGAACGCAACTCTGTCAAAAGAAAAAGTTAAGAGAAGCTAAGCTTAAAACCACTAATATCAATTCTTAGACTAAAGCTGGATTTTGATTAGCTACACATGGTTTTCTCCTTGTTTGCCAAGCACAGAGGTCTACAAACTACGCTGTTCTGCCTGGTGTGCAGTCCTTCATTCACAAAAGCAATGCTTCTTCTGGTGACAGATCCTGCAGATACAAATGGAGCCGTTACTGTGAGTTAGACTCACAAGGAAGAGGGCTGTAGGATCCAAATGAAAAATACTTTGGTAAAAACAAATAAACCAAACAAAGTCACTTAGATGTACAGAGGCAGGTTGTTGAAACAGGAGCCCAAGCATTTGCAGGAAATGAAATCAGAAATGAACTGGATTTACTTATCAGCCACAGATGCCTCTCAAATCATGTAACAAGAAATCTGCCCTAAACATTCTATTTCTGTTCTCAGATAAAGAGGGAAAAGTACATTTAAAAGATCTCTTCAGTGGAAATGGAATACAAAATTGAAAACAGTCTCTTGCACATCATAAATAAGTGGTCCAAAGAAAGTAGGAAAGAGTGAGCACTACCCAGAGCTGTGTGCGTATGCACAGATTTGAGGAAATTTATGAGAAAGCCCACATGAGAAAGAGAATTTATTTCTTGGATTTAAAATCTTCTGGATGAGCTAGACACAATATATTGAATCAAGGTTCAACGGATCGATGCTGCTACTCACTCTGTATGGTATGTCTCCATGGTTTAAAGTGGCTTAAAAGTCCATAGTCTTAATCAATGTCTTTGCTCTATTCCAGGAGTAGTAGAAATAAGTATTGCAGAATTTATGGTTGAAGTACGGACCATACCCATATACAAATTACATCCTTGTGCATAATGGCAACTTGGAAGAACACATGGAAGACATAAGGGATATACAGCAGGTTTCAGAAACATGGAATTAATCTTAATATGTCCAACAGCAAAATTGGAAAGATTTCAGAAAAATGCTAACCGAATGACTGAAGTTCTGGAAAACATGACTCCAAACTGGCAGACTCCATCCCAGGTGAGCTCTGCTCCTGCACTTAAGTATTTTCCATGCCCTTGTAGCAGAGCTTCTCAACTCCAGCTCAAAATCTGCAAGTAGTTTACAGCACAGGTACTTTCTCAGTCAAAGTAAGCTAGAAAATACCTTTCTTATGTATTATTCTCTCTCTCTCATTCAGTGTTGTGTTAATTCAAAACTCTTCTGAATAATGTGAGAAGCCCTTCACCCTTCTCTGCCTGTTCCACTGTTACGTTTTCTAATGAAAGACTTGAGAAGAATAGCCTAATTAGTTCACTGAAGGAAAAAAGCATTAGAGGTTATCTGATCATGGTACAGTGCCAACATCTGGAAGAGAGATTTCTACCAGAAAACAAAGTAGAAGCACAATACGATGTAGTGGTTGCCAGCTCATTTATGAAAACTACAGATAATAAAGGAAATAGTAATAAAATAGTAAAAAATATACCATTTAAACAACATTAAAAATTCTGCCTAGCAGTGAAAAAAATGCTATCTGGTGGAACACCTTTTTAGGAGTGATTAGAAGCACCATTACATTTCAAGCTCTTAAAGACTGATAGAATAAAGTGCTAAAAAAAGAATGGGGAAGAATATTTAATCATCATTTGAATTGTATGATCTGACTTAATATTTCCTCATAATTTACTGTTACATTAATGTTTTCTGTGACACTAGGATTTCATTAGTAGATAGAAATCATACCTTTGGTGTACTAAATCACACCTGTAAACAGAATTAGTAAGGTTCACCCTTGCTCAGAAGTATCCTCATCTGGGAAGACAGGTCCCTAGTCACTGGCTGAATGCAAGTTCCAATTTGGAATTACATAATTAAGTTCCACCTAAAATCTTGAAAGACTCTTACCTACTAGTGTGTTTGAAAACTGTAGTCTCGGGCCCAGTGCCCTAGCAGCCCCCCAACAGGTTACTTTCACTCAGGAACACACAAATAAGACCAAATTTCTGTTCTGCATAACAGCGTAGGGGAAAGCTTGTACATGTGGGAAGTGGAAAACTCAATGGTAAGTACCCTGAGCATCTCTTGGTAAGACTATTCCAGACAACAAAAAGCCTGGCTGAAGCCAAGTAAAATGGCATTTCTGAAGTTTCTAAATACAATCTGGAGTAACAGACTAGCTAAATAGCGGAGAACTTGAGAGTGTTATAGTAACAATCTCAAGGACAGCTGGAAAAAGCAGGCAGAAAAGCCTGCAGGGATCGCAGCAATTAACAAGATTCATTGGAGTGGAAGGAAATGAGAGGGCCAGTTTATTTATTGTTACCTTTATATAAGATTTACAGTGAACTACTCAGACAAATCAATTTTTTAAGAATGTAACAGCTTTTGCCACTGAAACATTGCAGTTTTCATTACAGAAAAGTAGTTATTCTGTAACACCCAGTGAAACTGCAAAGTGGAGTGTACGTATACACAGATTTAGTTAGTTTTAAACACACATGAATAAGCTATCATAAGCTATCATCAAGCTAAGTATTCTCCTAGAGCACAGTCCTAAGGGATCCTCCACAGGAGAGTCTGGAAGGAAACTCCACCATATAACCTTGTCTGTCTCAGTGAATGAGAATCACACAGAATCATACAGAATTATCTAGGTTGGAAAAGACCTCAAGATCACCAACCTCTGACCTAACACTAACCAGTCCTCCACTAAACCATATCCCTAAGCTCTACATCTAAACGTCTTTTAAAGACCTCCAGGGATGGTGACTCCATCACTTCCCTGGGCAGCCCATTCCAATGCCTTGCAACCCTCTCAGTAAAGAAGTTCTTCCTAACATCCAACCTAAAACTCCCCTGGCACAACTTAAGCCCATTCCCCCTCGTCCTGTCACCAGGCACGTGGGAGAATAGACCAACGCCCACCTCGTTACAGCCTCCTTTAAGGTACCTGTAGAGAGAGTGATAAGGTCGCCCCTGAGCTTCCTCTTCTCCAGGCTGAACAAATATAGCTCCCTCAGCCACTCCTCATAGGACTTGTTCTCCAGACCCCTCACCAGCTTTGTCGCCCTTCTCTGGACTCTTTTGAGCACCTCGATGTCCTTCTGGTAGTGAGGGGCCCAAAACTGAACACAGTACTTGAGGTGCGGCCTCACCAGAGCCGAGTACAGGGGGACAATCACGTCTATAGACCTGCTGGCCACACTGCTTCTTATGCAACCCAGGATGCCGTTGGCCTTCTTGGCCACCTGAGCACACTGCTGGCTCATATTCAGCAGACTATCCACCAATACTCCCAAAAGAAGCAATATTGCATTTGAGATTTATCCCTGTTTAGGAAGAAGTTCCTAGCTTCGATGTTTTAAGAACACGCAGAACCACCTTTCACCCTCCTGGGGAGGTGAATAGCTCCAAATGGACCTTTCAACCTCAGCCTCACATACATCACCAGGCAGTTATCACTCAAGCACATACGGCTAAAGCTAGATTTTCACCTTGTTTTAGTTGATCATGCAGTAGTTACCTGGAAAACTTCTGTCGATGTATGTACACCCAGAAGGTACTGTCTCTTTTCATGGTCTAACTTTGCTACCATAACCTTGCCGTTTTCTACATGAAAGTAGATCATGAAAGTAGAACTGAAGCTACTGCAGATCTGATATCTCACATGGGAAGCCCATCAATATCCCCCAAGCACGCACAATCCCCTGGGATCCATGACAGCTAACTGTTGACTGCCCCAGGGGGTGGAAGCATTAGTTTCAGTGGTTTAGTTCTTCTGGTGACAGAGGGCCACATGATGTGTCCTTCCTCTTCCCCTAACTCAACCAACTGCTTATGTTCATGCCCAACACCCTCTGTATGCTTCCCAAAAGTTTAATTAAGCAAATCCAATCTTCTGTGACTGCACAAAGCCTTCCAGCAAGTCCACCTGTGTCACAAACCCAAACCAATGAAAAATTGTGATCTGTAAAAATTAGCAGTGCGACGAGGCCACAGCCATCAGAACAATTTATCTGACAAATAGAATGTGCTCAAGAAGCTGTCAGGAAAGAAGGCTGCCAGACACGGGATGTGGGCAAAAGGCAGAACAGAGATTGCTGAACATCTTATGTCAAGGATGCTAAGCCACCTGGGACACGCCTAGAGGAAGGAAAGTTCTTGTAGAAAGGCTGGTCAAAAGAGTAAACACACACATACTCAGAGCCTACTGTTTCTGATAAACATTTTCTGTGACAGACCTTCAGCTGTACAATTCCCGCCCCCATACATTTTCTTAGTTTAAAGTTTCATTAATTCTGCCTGTATTTGCTGGTCTGTGCCGGTCCCTGTGTAGAAAACAAACCAAAGTAAGAAAGACAAAAATTGCAATGAAATGAAGTCCACAGCAAAAGACAATGTAAAAGCCAAAGCAAAAGAAGAAATAATCAGAGAGAAAAGAAGAGAATAAAAAAATAAAGATTCAAATGAAGAGATTTTTGTACTCTATTGCTACACAGATCCTTCCACTGTAGAGAAAGTGGGGTTCAACCTACTTCCTAATATGTTTTCATTCTGTTTAGCTAAAAAATGTTACTTGAACAATCAAAAAAAATATCTTTTACAGAAGGTCCTTATACCTGAACTCATTTCATGCTTGTGAGGGATAAAGTAAGTGCAAGGGGCTATAGTGGTAGCACTGATTTTTTTTTTGTTGTTACATTGCAGGGCTTCAGGGCTAGAGGACTCACCTTGTACACCTATATGACAAGTGAAACCAGAACTATTAAGTAGAAGTCGTTGGGTCAGTCTGTCAGCACTAATAAGACTTGGTTTGTCCAAACAAGAAGTGATTCTCTTGACATTTTAACATGACTTATTCCTTGTTTATGATGCAATCTCTACATTAAGATAAAATCTACAGACACTAGAATGTGGTGAAGATTTATAAACGTGACCTGAATGCTGGAAACTAATTTGCCTTTCAGATTTAGAAGGCAACTTTTTTGAAGTGGCAGCTGCTAAGTTGCATTAAGTTACCTTAATGCATATCTTTCAGTTACAAGTGTTAAATGTTCTCTTTGGAAATAAATCACTGTAGTTTAACTCACTGAAGCTACCAGTACCACACAGCACAAAACAATGGAGGCCAGAACGTTAATGGGAAGGAGGAGTACGTTACCTACATTACAACTGCCAAAGAAGCTATATGCTGACTATACTAGTAATAGTTTATAGCTCCTGCACAATTGATTTTTTAAACCAAAAAAATAGAATTTCATTAAAATAAATTCCAGAAATGCCTACTTTCCCTAAAAAAAAAAAAAAAAAAAAAAAAAGGACCATTGTAGTTATACACAGCAGACAAGATGTTTTCAAGACCTCCCAAAAAGGTGATCCAATGATCCCCAGTAATAAAAAATAAGCACAGCCTCTTGTACTGAACAAATTTTAAAGATCCACTTCAGTTCATTTTTACATGGAGAATGGCAAGAATATGAGCTTGATGTGCAATAAAGGGGCTTCCTTGAACTCCTAAGTTGACTGCAGGAAGCTGATTTGCAAATTCATGCAAGAAGAAAATGCACGTGTACTCCTAATTTTTGCCAGTCACTTAGCATGTGACGTTTCTCTATACCCCAGAGACTGAGGGGTCCCTAGACCCCATAGACACCCAAAGAAATGTTGGTTTCTTCTTTACTTAACTTCCCTTCTCACAGTAGAATCACATCAAATACCTTTGGCATTTAGGCATTCTCCCAGTTCACAAAAACAAATTTTAGCTGTCCCCAGAGTCTGGCAACACATCCCTGACCTCCAAGGAAGAATACCAGGCTTCTCAAGGGACTAAACAATTTCTTCTATAGCTTTCAGGATAAAAAGCAAAATAACTTCAAAAAGCTCTTTTTTTTTTTTTTTTTTTTTTTTTTTTTATCTCCTGAGCGTGTTGGTAACCCAAGGCTTGTTCCAGTTAAAACTCGTTATATCTGCCTCACATCTTGATACTTTATTCATTGATATTTGTCAATCAATTTGTAGCCTATGTTACTGAAAGTTAAATTAAGCGTTTTTACCTCTGATTTTGCTGTCTGGATAATGTTTGAGAGGTCACTTTAGTCCACATGAATCCAGTGACATCCTCAGCAGATCTTGTTTCCCATGTCTGTAGGAAGTTAAAGCTGACCAATGCAGTAAAAGCAAAAAAAGATATAGAACTTAGGAAAATAAAGTGAAATAGAGTTTGAAATTTCAAAAATTACTCTCAAGATATAAGAAATATGCCTGTATGTGATCAGATGTTCAGCTAGGCACTCAGGCCATCACTCCAAACGACCTTCTGCCTTTGACAGCCTCCCGAACTTCCCTAATTACAGACTCCCTCCTAGCAATTACTACAGGCTCCCCGCTGACCTTCTAACCTCCCTTTGCCATTTGCATCCCTGAACCCAGGGCACGCTCTGAAATGTAACACAACAAAACTGCGTACAGGGTGTCAGGAGCCATTAAGCAAAACTCCACGGGTACTCTGGGCCGTACATGCTCTTGGCACACTCAGAAAAAGGCTTAACTGAGGGTGAAAAGGGAAAGCAGAGCTTGAGGGGGAGAACACAACCTGAGAATGCAAACAAGAGGAGAAGGAACTTGGGAACCAGCAGTGCAGCTGCCAATGGAGGCAGCGCAAAGGTTGGGGACAGGTGTCTATAGCATACAATGAGCGAGTGCAAGTACCTAGTATAACTTCAGATCACTCTCAGGCAGATCTTCAGAGCAAATTTTTAAGATTCCATTGTTAATTTTCCTGTATATTTTTTTTTCCCTTAAGTCCACAATCCTTTTTTCATCCCTAGCTTTTACAGCATTGGTCTGCAGCAACTGCCTCACAGATGCAAGTTTGGAAGATACAATTATACCTCATAATTCTAAGCAACCCCTCCTATTTTAATTTCTATACACCAAGCTGAAGCTCAGCAAGGGAGAAAATGGATCTCAAGAGACTGGATTTTACTTCAGATAAATATAATACAGGGTTGCTGAGTCACTATAGTCCAGTTTCTACCAACTCACAATAAATACCTCATCTTACCTCAACTGTAGTCCTTAAATCACATAAATCTTTGCATTTGTTCACAAAACAGGGTTCAGTTCAATAAAAGATAAATAACTGACCAGGTAATTTTTGCAGGTACGTTTGTTGAATGCACAAAACAAACACATTTTAAAAATCCTGAGAGAAAAAAAAAAAAAAAAAAAAAAAAAAGGAGAGAAGGAGAGATATCTTTTCACTACATTTTCTAGCCATGACAACGGTCCTAAAACATGAGGACAGCTGTGCTCAGGAGTGCAGAATGTGTTCAGGGGGGACAAGATTTCACAGAAAAAAAAAGAAATAAAAAAACCTCTGCCCCCCTCCTTTTATGTCCAGTCTTCCTTTTCAAAGAAATTCCCTCCCCTGGTAGTCATAGAATCAAAAAATTGTTAGGGTTGGAAAAGACTTCCCAGATCATCTGGTGCAAACCATCCCCCTACTGCCAATGTCACCCATTGAACCATGTCCCTTTAGCACCATGTCCAGCCTTTCCTTGAACACCCCCTCTCTGGGCAAACCGTTCCAGTGCCTGACTACGGATGAAGAACAGTAGACTGAAAGCTCTGAGTCAGGTTAGGAGGATACTCTGTGCACGTGTCAGCAACATATCTCCTCGTCCTCATACAATCCCTCTTTGGGAGCTACAGTCATGTACCACAAGAAGTGCACCAGCCACCATGTGAAGTTTTGCTTCATCTTCTCAAAACCTTACCAGGTTCATTAGCAAAGGGAAGGCAGCCACAATGCTGGGTTGTCACAGGCTGTGCTCCCCAAGGCGTTGTCTGCCTGGGCAAAAGGTGAAACAAGCAGTGAGAGAAAGTCCTGGGAGCTCTGGGACAGCAAGGACTTTGGTGGTGGTTTGGACAAGGAACTCCTAATGACAGACAGACAATAATGAAGGACACGAGGACCAGCTGGAAGCTGCAGTGAAAGCTTACAAGGCTCATCTAGAAGAGGAAAAGGCTCAGTTAACTAGCATTGAAGGATTTCTGAGTGGAAGAATGCATGGTACAGACCACAGTATAAGTGAAGTGGAGAAAGTGACAAGAGAAGTGAGACGTTTGAACTACCACAGCTAAGAAGGTCTTGTGCTGAAGATTTGAGAACTGCTAAGTAATAGGCAGTTGGGACAGCTTTGAAGTGTGGTAGGTACGTGTTTCTCAGAGAAATGATTTTCAGCACATGCGGCTCCTTCAAGCAATAAGAAGAGATTATTTGCAGGGAGAGGATTAAAACAGGCAATAAAAGTCATGAAAGGAGAAGATTTTAAGCTTCTCATGTTTATTACAGAGTATGATGCTATCCCCAGTCCCATGGTATATGAATGAACAACAACATGAAAACCTACTTGCAGTTATTTGTGATTCTTCCTTTTTTCTACTTCCCTTTGAGCTAGGCGTACAACATACTGAGGGCTTTGGTATAGGTTCTAGTTGGATTTTGTATAAAGCAGGTGAAACAATGAGATCTGTCTGTAAAGAAAGGTACTTAGGCAAAACTGTGATGAATTCAGAATTACTGGTTTAGAATGCTCGCTTCTTCAGTAATTTCCACAGAATAGCCCAAGTCTAAAGGCTTCAAACCCAAAGACAAGATGGCCTTTATCCACATATCCAAGAATAAGCACTAGACAGTAGAGGTGTCTCTTGGAAGTACCATTTTTTTCTGATCCTCTTTTCCACCACACGTATTGCCTTCTTTTAATATGCATCTCTCTTGCCCACACGCATCCAGCCAACTCCATTCTATCTTCTATATGCCACCAGAAAGAAACTAGATTATCATACCACTAGATTTTTTCACTTCTCAGAAATAAGTCTTGCACCTTTACATTCCTCATTGGCTGCAATAGAAACCTTGTCACAACCTCAACTGTCATTCACAGGAAAGTTTACAACATTGTATATTTAAGGTGTGCAACTATTTTAAAGCACTGCAAAGGAATGGCTGGTTTGGCAACAATTGTAGCTGTCACTCATCTGTCCTCAGCATTTCAATAAACAGTAATACCGTAAAGCACCAGATATCATGTCTTCACAGAACCACCTAGGTTGGAAGAGACCTCCAAGATCACCGAGTCCAACCTCTGACCTAACACTAACCAGTCCTCCACTGAACCGTATCACTAAGCTCTACATCTAATCCTCTTTTAAAGACCTCCAGGGATGGTGACTCCACCACTTCCCTGGGCAGCCCGTTCCAATGCCTAACAACCCTTTCTATAAAGAAGTTCTTCCTAATATCCAACCTAAACCTCCCCTGGCACAACTTTAGCCCATTCCCCCTCGTCCTGTCACCAGGCACGTGGAAGTCTTGTCTCTAGATACAAAACTATGAAATGCACCAACACAGTACAACGGCTTTGACAGACAGCTGTGTGGTACTATTTCTTCGTTATACCTTTAGGAAAAAAAACACAGGATACTATCAAAGTACAGTAAAGAACGCATTTCAATGGAGTTTTGATTCCTTTGCTCAATTCAATTAAGTAAAGAAGCATTTTACAGTCACACTCCCAGTGAAGTCAATAGGGATCTTCCCATTCACTTTAACAGAAAGACAATTAAAGAGTACTGCTGTGCGTCTACTGGAACATGACACATGGCTACAGGGTGACTGAAAGCACAGGAAGAAAAATATCAATACTAGTTCTTCTCTCATCATCTCAATCACCATTGTTTCGCACTCATAACCACATCACATCCATCTAGCTGCAGACACATAACTGATGCCAACTCACAGCAGCATTTTGCTAAAACAATAGCTTACTGAGCTTCTGATGCATGTTTTTTTCCCTCCATTATAATGCCGTGAGTGTCAAGAGTTACATCAACCAACTCTACGGCTGGCCAGCAACCGATCCTTTGAAAGCAGCGTTTGTACATCCCGCCAGAAGCGGCTCATCATGACCACACGCTGCCAACGCCAAGACATTTCGCGACCGACTACTTGGAGTGACGCCCAAGAACTTGCAGCTCAGCTCCGCGGTGAAGGCATCCCCCTACACTTCTTTCGGGGAGGGAAAAGAGCGTGAACAGAGACAGAAGGGAGCAACCCGGGCTCTTACCAAGCCGCCACAGATGCTGAAGACAGCCATGTGCGCCTCCTGTGCATTGACGTGCCCACGGTAGAAGCAGTGGCGCAGATCTGGGGTCACCTGCTCCCGCGGGGCCCCGACGTGCACCGTGGTGTACTGGGCGGCGATGAAGGCGGCATCAGCGCTCAGGTTGAGCTGGAAGACCTGCCCGTAGGCAGCCAGCTGGTAGTGCGTGCGGAAAGCCAAGGGCTGCGGCGGATCCCCCGAGCTCCTCTTCCTCCTGCTGAAGTGATGCGTGCGAGGGAAAGCTTCGCCGAACTCATTCACCCGCACGGGCGTGACGATCTCGTAGGAGGACAGCCGCTTCACCAAGGTCTCTGCAGCGGACAGACGGACAGACGGACACTCAGCCTCCCCGGGGCAGCTCGGCAGCCACCTCCGCCCGCTCCCTGCCGCTGACAGTACCGAGCCGCACGGCTCCCCAGAACCTCCCCCCCCCTCCAGCTCCGCGGCCCCTTCCGCAGCCCCCCGGCACCCCCCGGCCGCCTCCTCCTTTGTTGCCGCTCCTTTACCTTGCCCGGGGTGGAAGCGGAGCCCCCGCGACCCGGCGCCCAGCAGGGCGAGGGGGCAGAGCACGGCCGCCAGCCACCCCGCCGCCCGCATGGCTCGCTCCGCCCGCGGCGCGCCCGGGGGCCGCTGCCTCAGCCGCTGCCACCGCTCGGCTCCCTCATGCCGCCCCCAGCTCCCCTCCTCTCCTCCTCCTCCTCCTCTTCTCCTCCTCCTCCTCCTCCTCGGTGGGCGAGGGCGGCCCGGCCTTTCCCTCCTTCCCTCCCTCCCTCTCTCCCTCCGCCTTCCTCCTCTCCCTCGCCCCTGCCGCAGCCGCCGCAGGCGAGGCTGCCCGGCCGCCTTCAGGCGGGGGCCATCCCCGGAGCCGAGCTTCAAAGCGGGGCCGCCCCCGGGGCAGGACGGCCCCAATGGCGGAGCGCAGCCGCCCGCCGCGCAGCGCCTCCTCCGCCCGCGCCCCGCCGGCAGGCTGAGGGGGGACGGGGCCCGGCCGGCCGGAGGGGGAAAGGTGTCACTGAAAGGGGAAAATGGGGCTTTGGGAGCAAACGCCGGGTGTGGTTATTTTTTTTTTTTGAAGGAGGATCGGGGAGGTTGGCAGTCCCGGGTTCACCCCGAGAAGGGCAAAGGGAGCTCCGTGAGGTTCGGGGGTGGCCCATCAGCTCCTGTGGTTGTCCACATGCAGCCCGCTGACCGCCTTTAAGGTACCTGAGTTTTTACACACGGGTAGGGTGAGGACCTCTTCACGCACAGCTTTGAAGGAAGGGGATCTCGGCACAGAGCGCAGCCTGACACCGTGGTGTCAACAGACTCGACTTGTTGTTTAACGCCGAATCCCCTGCTTATTCTGTCTGGGCAAAGTCTTCATAAAACTGCTTAAAGCAGCATTCAGGAAGGCCCTGCATCCATTATGTGGAGATTACAGACTATCAACCTTGCTGAAAATGGTTTGTTTGGAGGCTCACAGTCACTATCAGCCAGTCTGCCCCAGCGAGCAGGAGGGCTCCCACCCCACCCCATGCTCACGTGTGTGGGTTGTGTCATTGTGTCTCTTCTACAGAAGCACTTTGAGGTTGTCCCAGCGGCTCCTAGAGGCAGTGGGATGCCTGGAGTAAGGTAGGGTCATCTTGACCCCCACATAGGACTTTGAGGAGCCCAATGAGTCTTCAGTAAGGGCAACTCCAGGATCGATGGCCCGGGATACCTCTAGACCTTCCGCATACAAAGCCTGTGCCAACCTAGTGCCAGCCACAATCCTTTAAAGGGGTGCAACCCCATCTGTGTTCATTATACAGTATTTATATTGTATATTATATGCTGTATAAATAACGTCAGTATTTATTAACAGCTTAATAAGTAACATTCTATACATTCATTATGTTGAGCAGCTTAATTAAAGATTTTTTCAGTCTTCCTTCTTAAACTAGATTTGATCTTAGGTATTCCAGAAAGTTTGCTGATTGCATTGCTGCTGCAACAGGGATTTAGCCACAGAAGTTCTCAGTTCTTCTTGTTAAAGCTGCTGCCCTTGTCTCAGAATAAATATTCCAGAAAAGGATGACAGGGAGATGGTATTTCCACAGGCTCAAGAACAAAAAAAGTTTGCCATGAAATACAGACAAGTTAAATATTGGATGCTGCAGCGTTCAGCATTGCTGTCTAAGTTCTGTGGATGTAGTCCACATGCATACAAATACATAAATCTTTTGCAGAAAATAGCTTTGCATATTTTAAGGCCACAAGGACACACTCGGCCAACCTTGTACATAACTCAAACTACAAAAATCCCTCCAATCAACTCTAGTCTTTATAGTTGCAATTAAACCTATATCTTTGGGTTAAAAAAGTCTAGTCTTGAACTAAAAAATCTCCAGGCTGGAGAATTCATTTATCTGATGAACAATTAAAGTTAAAAATGTACATGGAATGGAAGAATCATTTTCAGCTTCTGAAATCTACATGAAAATATCTACAAAGCATATACCTATTGTGACCAAGGTTTGTAAACTGGAAGCGGGTCTAGTCGATGCAGTCTGTGAGATCCACCAATGCTCTCCAGAAAATGTGCACTGTACATACAATTTTATTTTTTTTTTTCCCAAAAATATTCTTTTTGTCTTCTCTTTATAAAGTGCTTGGTCTCAAACTTTTCTTGTCTGCTTCAACAAATAGTAAGTCAGGTATATAAAGCTGTTTATAACCTTGGTAAGTGCTGTGTTCAATGAGCTTGTTTATCAGTGTGCTGGTGGCCAAGATAATGTGAACAACTTTTGAGGCTGTACCTCCTCATAGATGAGCTCTATAAAGTGCTTCTGCTAAATTTTAAATCAGGCTGTGTGAACAAATCTTCATCAGATCATATGAAACAGCATTAAAAAAGTGAAGAAAAAGAGGTCCATGTACTGCTTTAAGATGTAGTGACTTGGCTGGTACTTAAGCCAGTGTCTTTGTGAGTACCAAGGTTCCAGAAAAAGGTGAAGACACGATGCTCTTTATTGTTGATACAATTACTAATTGGAAGCCATACCAGTTGCTCATTTGTCCACCATTACCCATGCTGGCACTACTGGGAAGAGTATGGCCGTGTGTGTCAGAGCTTGAAATACCTCTTCTGTCTTCATGCTGTTTTGCAGTCTAGTTCACTTGTTACTGTAGGAATCTTGTAAGGTGGAAATGGAGTCAGAGGACATGCTTTCTTCTCCTGAAGAATGAATGAGATGATCAGGCTCTGAATGAAGGTGAGTAGTAGAGAAAGAACCTTCACTGCTCAAGTCAGTTTCCCCTGTTGGAGCCCAGGATTGTAGAAGAGGTATCTGGATTGTTCCAAAGCATATTGCTATTTTTGTCTGGCACCATCCTGAGAATATTGAGTCTTGTTGGAAATTAAGAGTAGTATGTATTTCCAGTATTTTAGAAAAGGCAACGTTTACTTCAAAATGTGAGTGTCTCAGAAATAATAACAATTTCTCTTAGACACCGTTTTAACATGCTTAACTTTTCCTGTATTCCCCATTAGAATGGAATACTTCTATAGTAAACATGGAAGGTCCATTTCTGTCTAAAGATAGACTTAGAGCAATTTAGAATTCACAACATTTATTTAGATTGCAAACGTTGTTCAGTAGTTCCTGGTAGTGCCATGGAACTATTGCTAAAAGAAAATCCAGTGCCAGTTGGGCCGATTTTTTCAATTGTGTTTTCAAATATTCATCTTAAAGAAAAAATAAATTTCAAAAAGTGTCCAGATTCTACAGTCACGTTTTCCAGATGTCTGGTGATTTAGATCATGTCAAGCATTCAAATCTAAACATTTTCTAAATGTAGAAACCACTACTTTCTCAGAAAACCAGTGTATTTAACAAAAAGAGAAGCCCTACAGATGTAATGCACAAGGCTGATTTTCAATCACAAGATGGGTTAGCTGTGCAGGAGCAAAGGAGAAATATAGGATTTTTTTAGGCAGTTGTAGTAGTATTCAAGTTACCTGAATGGCTTTGGGCAATAAGCTGCGGTCATTCAACCTGACCTCTGCCCATATGGCATCAGTTTGAGTCTTGTGACAAGTAAATATAACCCTGTATATCAAAGGAAGGGGTATATTTTTATTAAGAGGAAACATAAGTGCATCAGAAAATTCACAAGGCATAGGCATAGTGTGTTTGCTATGACATTAAGAGGTATAATGGTGAGGCATGAGGATGAAACAAAGCTGGAGAATTACAGAGGTTTTTTTAAGGAGCAACTGCAGAAATACATAATGAAAGAGTGAGTTGAAAAATAGCATTGGTTTTAGAATAATTGGTGACAGCCCTACAGGATCTGCTGTCTGCAAAAGAACCGATGAGGGGCCGGGTAGGCAATGGCAGCCTATGCTACAGCGACCCTGGCTGCAGATGGAGGCTTTTGGATACTGGGGAGAGCCTGGAAAATGTAGACTTCAGGAGAAAAACCTTCATTTTGTTTGGAAAACAGGCAGGTGGGATCTAGGCTCTCCCTGGCAAAGGAGTCCAGAAAAGCTGTTCAATGGACAAGAACAACTTCTCAAAGCACAAGAACTATTCATCCCCGTCTATCAAGAAAACAGGCAGGCTTAGCAGGCTGCCAGCATGGCTGATTGGGACATCCTGAGTGAACTCAAAAGCAAATAAATAAATAAATGAAAACCTACAGAAAGTCACAATGAACTACCCCTAATGAATATGGAAGCATCACCCAGGCACACACAATTAAGAAGGCCCAAGCTTGGCTGGAGCTGAAACAAGCAGAGGAATGAGGTTTGCTTTGCCTGGAATGGAGAAGGCTAAGGAGTTGTGTCAAGTACCTGATGGAGAGGTATAAGGAAGACAGAGCCAGGTGCTTCTCACAGGTGCACACTTAAACAACTAAAATGCAATGGTCAGAAGTTGCAGCAAGGGAAATTCCAACTGGATATATGGGAAAAAAAAAAAAAAAAAAAAAAAAAAAGCTATAAATGTGGGGTTGAGTGCTGGAACAAGGACCCAGAGAGGCTGTGCAATCTCCATCCTTGTAGATACTTGAAGTTCAGCGGGACAAGAAGGCACTGAGCAACTTGATCTGACTTTTGAAATTAGCTTTGAGCAGGATCTTTGGCTAGATGACCACCAGAGGCTCCTTCCCGCCCAGATTAATCTTTGATTCTTTTAAATAAATTTGAAAATATCCTGGAGAAATCCATGGAGACCAAAGTGTTTTCACTTAGGAAAAAGAGAATCATTAGCCCTACTAAAAGAACAGAGATATGAGGGAAAAAAAAAAAAAAAAAAAAAAAAAAAAAAAAAAAAAAAGCAGGAGAAAAGCTACAAAGAAATGGAACAGATAGAAAGGAGAAGAAACTGAAAATATTTGGCAAGTTATCAAGGTTGGAAGTTGCAGATGGGTAAGGCTCCAGCTAAGGCCATGGGACTGTGCTGGTTTACAACTGCAAACACACTCCTCAGAGATGTAATGTATTCCGACTTAATTAAATCTGCACTGACATTAAAGCTTGCTATTGAACAGTTGCCTTTAAAATGCCTCCTACATTAGTGAAATAAATCCGTCTATTTACACTGTTTATTCTTTTCACTTATCTCTTTCAGTGGAAATGTTTGGAATGAAGCGTGTTGTGCCAATTACTTTGCAAATGAATGAAATAGAAGAATATTCTGTGCTCGCTGAAACCACTTGCCTTCCTCAGGGTTTCAGTGGGACTGCGTGGACCAACTGAATTGCAATTATGTCATGATTATTCAAATATTTGCCGTGTACACTTAATGCACTGCAGGAGATAAGGCTTTCCAGATAAAAGAGTGGGATTTGTAAAAATGCACATTTAGTGGTTAATGAATTTCCTCCTTAGCTCCAGCACATTCTAGCCCAGATTAGCTATTAAATCATTCTGGCTGTCCTTGCCTCCGTTTTTTTAAAGTGGTCTTTTGTAAGTGGTTTGACTGAAAATCACAAAGTGGGAGATAGTAGCAGGATAAAAGCCAGTTGTTTAGAAAAGGCAAAGGCTGCATTTAAGTGAGATTGTTATTAAAAACAAGATTGATGAACAAATTTTATTTAGAGAAGAGGACTAGATAAAGTATGTATTCTACATCCTCATTACTATACCTTGGCATTTTTCTGTCTCGTGAAGTACAATTTAAATCAATCTTCCAGGCTTTTTATTTACTGTTCTTGTCAAGAGACAAAGCCCGTTTCACAAACGTGCTCAGTCACTTCTTGTGTTCATCACCTTGATTGATGGATATCCTGAGAAGTCTCAGAGGTTATATTTGTACTGTGATGGGACATACACCATGGAGTCCCCCCATCCCTGGCACCAGCTCAGGAGTGGCTTCATTCCCTGTTGCTCGAGGCCACTGAGGCCACTGTCACCAGGAGCGGGCTGGCCTTGCCCAGGTGCTCAGCCCTGAAGGGAGCATGGCTCAGTGCCGTGGCTCTGCTGTGCCCAGTTGGAGGGAGACATCTGTCTGGATGGATTCATGCAGGTGACCTGTACGTGGTGACAGCTGGGCTGTTCTGTGTGCCCAGCTGCTGCCACTGCAGGCAGCTTTGGCTTGTGTACGGTGGGACTCAGGGCTGGCAATGTCATCCATCAGAACACCATCAGAGCCGTTTAGCAAGGTCTCTGGGCACGCTCCAAATAACTTTAAGCCCATGTTAGTCTGATTCTCCACCCTGCTTTCCCCTCCTTAGGCACACGCCATGCCATCCTGTCCCCCCCGCAGCTTCTCTTCCAGAGGGCTGCCCACCCGCCAGCCCAGCTGCAGCTCCAGGGCTTCACGTGGGCATCTATCTGTGAGACTCCACAGTACAGGAGGATATCATAGAGGTCATGATGAAATATTGCCACCCACACAAGCAAAATAGAGGCTAAATTGCTTTAGGGTCTTAATAAAGGGCCTAAGTTTATTTAAAATGTGCTCTGGATAGCAGAGCTCTAGGGTCTTCTCTAGTCTTGAGAGCAGGATGCCAAGGTCTGTGAGATTTGAGCAGTGTATAAATATGGGTGAGGGTGTGAGGACAGCAGGGGTGCTGCTGGAGAAGCTCTTAGATAAGTCAGGGGGCTTACCCTGGCATGGTCTGATCCTCCCTCCCCGGGGGGACTGTCCCTTCCACCAGCTTGGCAGCCCAGGAGTGGGTGCTGAGGACACCAGCACACTGAGGAGCAATTCAGCGTGAGCATGTAGATGAGCCCATGAATCCAGAGAATTTAACAGGAGTGAAACTAGAGCCCTGGTAGCACGCCGTGATCGTATAGTGGTTAGTACTCTGCGTTGTGGCCGCAGCAACCTCGGTTCGAATCCGAGTCACGGCATCACCACGGCACACAGGCTCCAACAGTTTTTGCCCAGGGAAGTGGTTGAGTCACCTTCCCTGAAGGTCTTTAAAAGACATTTAGATGTAGAGCTCAGTGATATGGTCTGGTGGTGGACTTGTTAGTGTTAGGTCAGAGGTTGGACTTAGGTGATCTTGGAGGTGTCTTCCAACCTAGACGATTTGGTGATTCTGTGAAATCAATGAAATTTTATAGAGTCCAGTAGAAATCTGCAGGGGTTTTGAACAATATTACCAATTATTTCAACAGTTTGATGCAATTATCTGTTTCATTCTTAGGACGATGCAAAAGATTTTCAGATGGTGGGGTTTGCCCTATGGCATGTATTAATTTCTGTTATTATCCACTTTAAAAGTGTAATATTTGTGCAACAGTGATCACTTACTCTGCATAATGTCTGCACATTTACTCTTCCCTTAATGAAAGGTAAATGGAAGTTCATTACTCTTACATTATTTAACATGCAGCCTTTTGCCAAGTTTCATCTTGTGAAATACAGGCTTACGTAGTGACTGCCATGGTGATAAGACATACCATACTGTGGAATTGGAACTGGTTTCCGATAGCTTTTATCGGGATCTTGCATTACTTTTGATAGGAATAATTTTGCAGTATTGTCTTTACAGCAATTTCAGAAAATGAAATGTTATCGTACTGGTAAAATTATTTGCAAATAATTAAATATATGCCACACAGTCATAGCTACTAATTTAAGGATTGATTCAAATAGGTTCTTTGTGTTATAGGTGAAAACAAGCACTTTGATATCATTACAAATCAGCTGGGAAGGTAAGTGAAGAAGCATGTGCCAGCTACAAGGTATCACACCCTGGGTTGTGCAATCCCTGTGAAGTACAGGGGCTCAGTGTCCCGGGACAGGAGCTGGCAGACTGCTCTGTGCTTTCTGCTAACCCCAGGGCAGGAATCTTGCTCTGAACTTCACCCCGTCTTGGAGCTCCGTCAGCACAGTGCACCTGTCACTATCAGCCAGAGGAATTTCAGCTTTCCAGGGCAGACAAGTGTAGGTCACTGGATACTCATGGAGGTGAGTCCATAAGAAAAAACAACTTCCAACCTGAGGTTCACGAGTGACCCCACACAAATCATTCAGAAAAATAAGAATTTCTGTATTGTGAAGACAAAAGCATGTGCACTCACTCTGCCAAAAATGCAAGTTTTATTTTTTTTTCAGTCACAAGCACACTGCAGCTGTTACTTTGGCTCGAGAGAAAGTATTCCTACACTAAGGAGACATAGAGCCCAATTCATCTCTCGTATCAACCCTGTTAGTTATGCAAGGGATAATTTGGCTCACATAGCACTCTCCTAGCTACCAAGCCTTTTTCAGAGTCTCACTCTGGGTAGCACCCTAAAATTACTGCACAAGAGAATGCAGCTTTAATATTGCAAGACACTACCAATGGTCATATCATGTGAGCATCAAATTGCTAAGAGCAAGTGAAAAAGCTCCTCATTGTGCTAATTCAAACCAGTGCTTGAATGTGTTATCCTGCAGTGTTATCCCACACCCTCCAGAAATGCTGTCTTTAGCAGGAATTAGACTCCTCAAAGTCAAAAATTTGTGTTAAAGTCCATATGAGAAAGCTGCACAAAGAGAAGGATCCAGAAGCATCTCAAGTGAATTCACTGTGCTAGTATGGCTGTACAGAGAGATAAAAAAGATTAGTGAGAGCATATCACTAGGGCTACAACAGCATCATGAGACAGCCTCATATCACGGTGTTGCGATTTGGAGAGGGTTCAAGCTTTTGCACTAACTTCACTGTTCTGACATTATATTACAGCAACATCTCAGATTCATGGACCTGAGTTGTATCTTGCTGGGCAAGATGTTATCATACAATATTGGAATACCACTCATATATTAGAATATATAATTCTGAGTATGCAATTGCTGGATACAAAGGATGAGTGAAATTTTCTATAGCATTAACAGACCATTCATGGAGACAGTGTGTGCTTCATGTCTTGCAAGAAACTTCTAGGAACAGAGTTGTCAGCTCTCTGCCAGGTGACAGTCACTGAACTGGCACACCACCAGCTACCATCTTCATTCTGTTCATTCACATACATGATTTTTTAACCTCTCCTCGTGCACTATTTTTTCCCAGTTGGAGAGTCACAAGAAAAACTGACTGCCAGAACAAAGAATGGATGAGGGCTCCAGTAGCAAAACAACAAAAAACTATGTGGGGAACTGCATTCATGGTACCTGTCCTGTATACACTCAACATTCAAAGCTGAGTTATGGGTAGAGGAACCCTCCGTTTTATAAAATAAGTGTTTTTCCTTGATAGAAACATAATATATTCTTTTAATTGTTTGTTGTGTTTGTGGTGGTGGTGGTTTTTTTCTCCGATATGTACACTAAGACGCTTACCAAAATTAATTAATTTCAGTTACTTCAGTCACCCTGGTTTGGAATCCATAATTTTGTCAGGGTTGGCAACGTTGTATTTCAGTCTTTATTAAATCTGAAGGGTTATCTCCCAATAGTCAGGTTGTATGTGCTGTCTCTGCAGAAAGCAGCAATGCCCCAACCAAACTGAATACAAATTCAAGGGGAATACAATGAGATTTTTCTTTTGATAAACAAATTTGCATTCACCAGATTATTTTGACTGAATTTAATTTTAGATTTACAAAACTAATGAAGGATGAGAGCTTTTTTATCCCAGCCATCAGTTGCAGAATTGATCTAAGGGAAAGCCCAGGTTTAATCCTATTTCATCCAAAGGAGATTTGATCTGATGTTTCCATTAGCTATGCAGTAGAGTAAGCTGGGCATGCTTGTAACCCATTTTCTTGATGATGTTCCACTATATATTTTCCACATACTTTCCATTTCGCTAGCGGAAAATCTGTTACAGTATAGCAGTTAGATCAGCTTTCTGTTGCATGGTTTCATATCTCGTTATGGCAGCAACAGAAAATAAACTCCAGGATCCTGCATCATTCTTGTTGAGGTCTGTAAGCCTGGGGTTATGGAGTAGAACTTCTTTCCTTACAGCTGGAGTTCCCTGCTTTACTTCTGAAAGCTTGAAAGAAATCAAAGTAGAAGCTTTTCCAGATTTACCTTTTACATTCTTTAGTCAAGAATGTCAGGAAAAATATTTAGATCAGGTCTGAATAAAGGAATTAAAATAAAAATATGTTTCAGGCCCTGAACAAAAAGCTAATAGTTTTGTATACTGCCACACAGGACTTGAAATATTTTCCTTTAATATTTACATTTGTGAACAGATTTGAGGATGGACAGGTGAGAAAGTGTAAATTACGTGTAAAAAATAATGTGTCAAAATGTGTAAATTATGGGATGTTTGTACAGAAGTACAAGGATAGTTTCCTCAGTGCTTCAAAAACTGATTTATTAAGAGGTTACATTATTTTTCTGAGATGCCACTGTTCAACTTGATGTAAGACTTATAAAGTCACTTCCAACAAGGGAGAGGTACAAAACCAACACATTTCACTAAAACCGGCATTCAGAGAGAGTGTTTGTGCTTCTGTAACTAGGACACAAACTTTAACATTAGTGACAAGCAAAATCCAAATACCTATTACTGACGATCCTAACTTTCCTGCCAAAGGGTTTTGTGTTGTAGATCCTGTTTGCTAAGCCCTGAGGCAGAATCACCAGTACATTCATTTTAAGAACTTGTAGAGTCACAAAATGGGCAATATTTGGGTCAGTTGTAAACCACTTTGAATTTGAGCCATCTAGCAACAAGACACTTTCACTCCCTCTTTTTTATGCTTCCTAAGACAAGTTCCCTCTTCTTTTAAACATTTTCATTTCTAAAACCAAAGATATATTAAGTTTCTGTACTCAATAATGCATTTGTTACTGAAGAATGAGAAACCCCAAGTAGTTCCACTGTGATTTTAGCATTACTCTCCCACACACGCATAATGATAAGCTCTTTCATGACACTTTTAAACAATTATAAGCAGTCTTATTCAATAGATAGTAAAAGTCTGAGACCCTTTCTCATTGTGGATTTGCCTGCCTACAGAAATAAAACTGTTAAGTTGCACCTTTGCCAAACAAGACCAACTGTGCCTTTGGCTAATTGCCTATTCTTGAAACGTATGAAATCTATTAGATACTTTTGAAAGTTTGTTTAGTGCTAATTATTCTTGAAAATACATCCTAGCATAGAGATATCAGTCAAGATCTTTACTACTACCCCATCTTCTGATCGTCTCAAACTACAGAAGATTATTCACCATTTATGTGCACAGAAAACATGAATTAAATGTTCATAGACAAACTGCACATTTTCCACTTCTGGTTTATCCTAATGAGAAAGGGCTTTTAAATATTATTAAAATAAGGTTTTCTTAAAAGTTGCAATAGAGATATGCTGACATACAGATCTGTGCATTGTATAATACTGCAACTCACAGAATTATCCAACCACACGTAAACCATTTACAGGGAAAATTGCTTTGCTGAGATGTACACTTCCTTCTGGACACAAAACTACCTCTATGTTTAAATAATGAGTTAACTGTAAAACAGCCATTCTCTTAGGCTGGCCACAACAAATCAATGTGCATGTGGAGGAACGTCACATTTACGTTCTTGTAAACTATTCAAAAAGAGTGGTTATGGTAATTTCTAAATGGCTACCCTACTTCTGTTTCTGGAATACCTAGACAGTCTACATCCTAGTTTATAAATAATGAGATTTTGCTACTACAGATACTGTGCCATCCTCTGTGGCTTGACATCTTGTAGTCAAGATATCCAATGCAAAGCAAGTACCAAAATAAATAAATAAATATATAAATCTGAATTAAATACAATATTTAGATTTGGTAGAAAACCAAAGTGAATTGAGAGATAGGAAAGCATAATTCTTAAAACCTGGATCATCAGATTCCAATTTTTTTAATTAATTGCAGCCTTTTGAACTATCTAAAATTATCAGAAGACTCCTGGGGAAACACCTAGATTAAAATACCAGTTAGAGAAAGAGTTATAATCTTGTCATCAGTATTCAAAAACATCAGCCGAATTCCAGCTGTATCCCATCCAGCAGGTGGTAGGAGGAAATAGTGCCTTGTCTGATACAGTGATCCCAAGTCAGCAGGTGGTGGCATCACTCAGATTTTTAATAAAAAACAAATGAGCCTCATCAGGAAGATTAAAAACAAATAGAGAAAAACAGCATACCTCCTTAATATGTGTTACTGATTCACTTCACAAGTATTTCAACCAGTTGCGGTAACTCAAAAGCATGTAAATACAGGAGCTGTCTTAATTAATACAATGAAGTCAGTATACATTATATGTATTTTGTCTGTTTATTGCTTCGGTTTTAGTTTTCATACTGAACCTACTATTTGCTCTTTAACAGGAGTGCAAAGATACTCTGAAGTCTCCATTACCCCATGATCCTTCTGTTGTTTTATTCAGTGGATCTGTCTGCACACAGTCTGCAAAGTGCCTGCAAACTTCTTTGCTCCCAGAGGGTCACCAGTGACGTCCTGGTTACGCTCCTCTTCCTACATTCATTGCACTCCAGGCCATCAATAAGAAAATGTTACTTTAAAATATGCAATCATATTTCTTTGGTGAAGTAATGTCATGTGCTCTGTTATTCCCCTTTTCTAAACAATATTTTCATTTATACAGTTTATGATTTTTTTTCTCCTAACTTCCTTTCAGTTCATTTACTATTCAGTACATATCCTCACAGAGAAATAGATTTTAAAAATTCAGCAGATATACCTGTAACAGTTCTTTATGTTCTTTTATGTTATTATGTATGCATTTTCTAAGACATATAGCTTTGTTTTCAATAGTCAAGTTCCCTTAAACTTCTGTTTCTAGAGGATTTTGCTGCTAAATATACTCTTTTTTTAACAAATATATTCATGCACACACACTGTTCTCACAGCTGACTCTAGGCTGTACACTATGTTTAGTGTTAAATAGTTTTTTATACTCATAACTTGTGGCCATTAAATACAGTCGTTCTGGTTTTGAAACACTTTCCCTCCAATTTTCTCAAAAGCATGCTAGGGAGAATTACGCTCTCGATTTGCTACGAGATAACTACTGATAATACATGGAAACTTCTACAGCTTTCAGCAGCCTGCTTTGACACACGCCACTTGCATGAGTGAATGCCCCAACAATATGCTCTTGTGTGCATGCAGTAACGCGTTATATAATACTGCAGGCACAGTAAAAGGCTCGCTCAGAAATATGGCCAGCACATTATGTATCTGGAAGTAGAAACTAACCCGTGTTGCTTACACAATACTACTATTATTACTGTATCTCATGCCTTGTTGGAAAATAATTATTTGCTTCCACATTTAGTGAATACCAAACTTTCCCGTGCATTGCAATATGCCTATTGAATTCATCCAGATTTGTCTGATACCAGCTTGTTGCAGTTTACAGACAGACATGTAATACCTTGCAGAGGGACACTAAAATACAATCACCTGTGTCTTTCCTACTGTTTTTTGTTGTTGTTGTTGTTGTTTGTTTGTTTTGTTTTGTTTTGTTTTTTTAAAGATGAAAACAATTAGCAGCAATGACCGACTGTGGCAAACTGTTAGACAACCAGAATCTACCTGACCCAGTTCATTCCTTTCAAGTAGGTGATAAAACATCTAAAACTTGATCTGCATAACCACAGAAAAAAATACCTACAGGGAAACAGATATACTCCTTGCCTGACATACTAAATCTGAACATATTAGATAGATTTCTCATGGTCTTTTTGAAAAACCTTTATGAAAAAAATAAATGGTGTTAGATTTCTTTTTTAAGCTATAATTTCTGCACGTAGTATTAATGTGTTAAATACTCCATGGGCTTTAGTTATATACTTTTGACTTTTTTTCTGATTGGTGATTTTTCTGATTGTATTGGTGGATATAATATGAATGGAGAGAGCAGCAGAAGGCTTCAAATTTAAATGAAAGACCCTAAAGCTGGAGAATTAGAAAACAGCATCCTTTTACAAGAAAGGTTTACAAGTGGAAGTGGACTGAATGCCACACATCCAACCGGGGTCCTGGCCAAGGAAACAGCCCAGCAGGAGATGAGAGGGAAGATCTCCTCCTGCAGCATTTGGCCCAGTGACCCGAGAGAAAGCCGAGTGAGGTGGGGTGACACCAGGGTGGAGGTGACAAGAGGCAAAAAGCCACTAGCCGTTCACATCAAGGGCCGGAGGGCAGGAGTCCAAGCACAGCCACTGGACACTTGCCTTGCACTTACTGGCAGGCCAAGTGGGCTAAGCACAGCAAGCATCTCTTTCCTAATTCTCGGGGACTTGAAACGTGTACCTGTGCTGTGTTAGTATTTGGAGCTTGCTGGGTTTGTTGCTGGCAAATATTGAGAAAGGCAAGCTTCTGGAGATGAAAGCATTTGTGTGGAGCTGAGGAGCTATGGACACTGATGTAAATGAATACTCAGAAGTATTTTTGCCATGAAAATCTCCTGGCATTTTGAAAGCTTGCTGTGTTTAACAACCAACACAGAGAAGGGATGTATGACAGCATGCTCCAGGAGCAGCTGATTCCCTGCCAGATGAAGCATTCCTTGTTCCCTCGTAACTCTCCTGTGTGCCCAGAGGCAGAGAGGGAAAACCCTCGGACAGGGGGACCAAAGAGCAGCAACCAGAGCAAGTACTGTGAGGCACACACTTCTCAGGAAGGCTTTGATGCTTGGACATGAAGCTGCAGGGCCAAATAAAGGGCATGAGGGTGAGCAGCAGCTCTGAGATCCAGCCAGGAGGGGCTGTGCTGGGTTAGGGGGCACATAGCAGCCAGGACTCACAGCACGATTCAAGAAGGCCTCGCGTTTCCCTCAGGCTCTCTGCAACACATCCAGCAACAACAGGCTATTCTCAGCACCCTCTGGTAGAAACACTGACCAGACGATCTCCACGCAATGCAAATAGATAGATTTCCCACATCACTGCTCTTGTAGTTCTGTTTTTGTTTAATTAAGTTTTAAAACCTTAATCCCTAAAGAGAGCTACATCGTATAATACAAAATGCAGAGCAAACAGCTTGTTATTTCTGAATGTTGATATTAAATATCTGATTTATTAATATCTCATTTTATCTAGCCATTTTTAGTGCAGGGAGGGAGATTACCTTGAATGCTCTAGCTCCAGCTGCATCCAAGTGTGACCTGCAGTTCAAATCAGCTCCTGCTGGGGTAAAAGTGCCAAAAGGCTCCTGAATAAGAGCAGCTGAACAATATGTGTAAGGAATTAAACTTTTTAGGAAAACCTGCCATGCACTAAGCGAACCAAAAGCAAGGAAAACTAAATGTGAAACTGCAAGTGACTCCTACGAGTGTGGCAGAGGACAGCATTTTGGTCAGAGACCCAGGCCACACCACATCCCTCCTCTAAAGCCCAGCCGTGCTCGCTTGCCTGAAGGCTCCAAATCACCTAAATGGGCAAGCATATCCCATTTCACTCCCTGCTCGTGCTTCCTGGAACAAGCAGGAATTATAAATAGGTGTTACCGTAAACCTCACCCCTTGCTCTGGATTTTGGATAGTAGGCCAGATCCAGCTGCACAAGAAGAAATTTTATGGGGTCAGTGCAGCTCCTGGCAACATCAGCAGGACTTCTGCAACTAACGTCGAGGACAAGGGATTGACTGAGGTGTGAAATAATCCTAACAGCACCTGTATTTTTCAGAATAATAATGTATTTTTACTTGAACAAAGAGAGTATCAAATGTACCAGTTATGTAAGCAGCAAATTTTGATCATTGCTTAAAAGTTAATTCCATCCTTCCTAACTATCCAACATTTACTTCTACTACAAATTAAAAACATTGGAGGTGTTTCAGGCTCTTACAAAGATGTTAAATTGTTTATTAGGAAATAACCATAATTCTTAAAGAAATGCACATCAAGAACTATTTAAAGACATTCCACTGACTTAAATACAGAAAACAAGTTTAATTATTTCAAGATTTTTTGAATGAGTGGAAATTGATACCAGTTTCAAAAATGGAAACACTTTAACTAATTTTAAGTTATTTTGAAGTACTTATAGCCTTCCTTAAATGCCATTAGACTGATTACAAAATTAATAATATTACTGATCAATATGATTAGTTTTAGTTGTATTTAGTCATCTGTTGAATGAAATGTAAGTTTATTTGTGCACATGACAATATATAAACATTATATTTTAACTGTGATGATGCATGTGATGCTGTTACAGAATCACAGAATCACAGAATTTCTAGGTTGGAAGAGACCTCAAGATCATCGAGTCCAACCTCTAACCTAACACTAACAGTCCCCACTAAACCATATCCCTAAGCTCTACATCTAAACGTCTTTTGAAGACTTCCAGGGATGGTGACTCCACCACCTCCCTGGGCAGCCTGTTCCAGTGCCTAACAACCCTTTCAGTAAAGAAGTTCTTCCTAACATCTAACCTAAAACTCCCCTGGCGCAACTTTAGCCCATTCCCCCTTGTCCTGTCACCAGGTACGTGGGAGAACAGGCCAACCCCCACCTCTCTACAGCCTCCTTTAAGGTATCTGTAGAGAGCGATAAGGTCGCCCCTGAGCCTCCTCTTCTCCAGGCTGAACAAGCCCAGCTCCCTCAGCCGCTCCTCGTAGGACTTGTTCTCCAGGCCCCTCACCAGCTTCATCGCCCTTCTTTGGACCCGCTCAAGCACCTCCATGTCCTTCTTGTAGCGAGGGGCCCAAAACTGAACACAGTACTCGAGGTGCGGCCTCACCAGAGAGTTTTGTTTTTATAAAATAAAATAACTGCTAAAGAGGAGTATTTGTGATACAATGCATGTTGGAGTAGTGGAGGATGTATATTTGGGAACATAGGCCTACACAGTTATATTTTATATTTTCTTGATCCCTAATGTCATTGAAGGATCAGCTACTTATTTGAGCATCTTCACTGAAAATTCCTAGGCCTATCGAAGTGCACATGGGATTGCAGAGTTCCCAGATATTTATTCCATGTATGCTGAGTGAAGTTCAACAAGTCACTGACTGTGTCTTCAGAGATGCTGAATACCTTGAAACCTACCAGTTTCAGTGGGATTTGGTAAGTGACATTTTTCCATGAAAACCATAACACTTTTCAGTACCAGGTTCAAAGTGTGAATATCCATGTCAAAGCCAGGTAAGAGCTTAACCCACTTTTCAAATCTAATTAAACTTTTTTTGGATTGAGAGCAAGTCACCACTACACCTAATCATTAAAACAGCGCACAGATGTTGCACAGGGCTTGTACAAACCTGTGCCTATGAACAAATTAAAAGCTTTTAAGATCAGAGAGCAGTTTTTGAAGTTAAAAAGTAACCATGATTACATACACAATAACCTGTCACTTCTTTTACACTTCTGTAAAATAAAACGTTGTCAGGAAGAAACAGGGTCCTGAAGAAATGCCAGAATATAACTTTACACTTGCTTAAAATGGGCTTCCAAAGCTGCTGCAAGAGATGCCACCATGTAGCTGATTATTAAAGTACATCTCTTCTTTAAAAAGAGCTTTTTGTAGTCATTTTGATTGACAGTAAAAGGTTATATAATACACAAAATTACTTGCAGCAGTGTAGGAAAGATGAAATTATACAACCTGTTTTCTATTCTTTTTTTTTTTTTTTTTTTTTTTTTTTAACTTATGACCACTAATATTTTAAAGCTAGTTTTCATGAACTTGTAGTACTGTTAAAATATGTCAAGATAAAAGTACAGCAGAATTCATTACAAGTATCCTGCTCTTTTAAGTGTGACTAAGTATTTAATTAGTGAAATGTGCTTTATTCTTTCTTCATTTTCCTGATTCTCCTGCAGTGAAGTCAAAGACAGCTCAAAGCTTCTCAGCATGGTAAGCAAAATTAAATTTTGCTGCATGAAAAAATGAAGTCAGGAGAAAGTTCACTTCTGTCTCAGGAGAGGAAAAGGAGGAAAGGGGAAGAAGAAGGAATTTCACTGGAGAGCCAGAGAAAGAGCTCCAGGGAGCCAGGATTTCTGCATCAGGTGTTGCCAGCAGGGGACAGAGAATTGCACTACCATTAGGGGACTGCTCGTTTGCCACTTCATAGCCTGTCTCCTCTGCCCCAATGCCTGTTTTCAGGTCCTCTAACATAAGCGGGATGTCTCTGGCTGGTTTTATCATCCCTAGCAGTGCATGGGCATAGGCAACTTTGTCTGTATCATGAACTGAGCCTGTAGGAGGTCTCAGCTGGGGAAAAAGGTCCCCACAGCAAAGACAGAATTCCTTGCAGACATCTCATCTTATGCTGGTGGCTCCTGGCAGATCTGTTTTTGTTGTTGCTGTTGTTGATTTTTTTTTTCTGGTTAAAAGTTAGCTTTTTGCAGCTTATTGCTTTGCACAGTAATAATCCCAGTGCCAGAATGTCTTATGTGATGTTCTACAGCTTGCACACTTATAGGAAGCTGAGGATGTTATATATGCAGTCCAATCAGTGCAAGGGCTGCAAGGGAACAAAGCAAATTCCATGTGGACAGAACCTATAACCTATTGAGATCCTTAACTGTGCAAATCTCTACTGCAATCTGAATTTTCAGGGCTTTATAATTTGCCAATCCTGTGAGAATGCAAAGGCCAATAAACTATTATATATAGCATATCTCTCCTCCAAGAAACTTTGAAGTAATCAGTATTTTTTTCCGCGAGTACAAAACAACTTACTTTTTCTGTAATCTAGTAATCAGAGATGGCCGCAATGTCTTATCTGAATTTTTGCAAACATAATCAATCCAAAGTCTGGCAAAGTAATGAGCAATGAAAACAGGATCCAGTAAAGTTTGCCTTCTGCAGTCTTAATTCTAAGCAGTCATACAAGTCCCATCTACCATAGCTAGTTATGTTAGCAGAAAGTAGGTAAATAAATATTTTATACTTTGGATCTTTATACTAACAGGGGCTTTAGGAAAAACAGACATGGCTTTCTGCATGGTTTTGTTAAACATGTGCTAGCTGGCTCTTCCCTGCTTCTTACAAAAGGACATAAAAGCCAGACCTGTCTCTTTTTTATCTCCACAGACCAAGAGACTGACATGATCTGTCAAGATCGAGACACAGAAAAGCTGCGCACATCAGTGTCAGTGCTCTGTCTGGCTGCTGAGACTGATCTTCGTCTGCTAAGGCCTGGGTTCTTCAAAACAACCTGCCAAGGCAGCAGAGTACAGGTAGGATGTATGAACAAAAGACTGTGCTAGTGAGAAATTCATGTTGTTATAGCCTGAGATGTGGAAACCACTTGCGAATACAAGCAAAAAAAAACACACGTGTGTGTATGTGTACATGTATATATAAATGTAAATATTCATGGTAAAAATATCCTTGTTTGAAAATATGCAGCCTTTAAAACAAGCAAGCTAAAGGTGCATATTTATCCTTGTCTATACAGCTGGGAGTCAGACTTCTGCCCAATTTCAGCTTTAGAGCATGTGGCCAGAATCCCACCTGTCGGTATGTAAATCTCATCTGCTTTACAGCAGTCACATTCAGCAATACTTGGGCAGTAAGCATACTACATTTCTCTGTAGTAAATGGTTAAAACAAAAATTGGAGTCTTGAATCCCATTCTGATTTCATTTACACTAAATTAGTCTGGATGTCTTTGATTAACGAAAAGAAATTAGATATGATCAGTCACAGGGGTGGAGAATATTTTTCAACTCATTGGCTCAGGCTCCAGCTGGATAAGCTGGCATAATCTTATCGACCTCAGTGAAGAAAAACTATGGGTCAGCTGTGTCAATGGCACAGAGATACAACTCCCCTTAATTTAGGGCTGACTGACTGCATCCACAGAGAGTATTATCCTCACTGTATTTCTAGACAACAGTTTATGGAAACAAGACCCTGTGGTGCAGCTAAGCAGCTCAAGAGAACAGGCAAGGGGATGAGAGTCAAAATGCTGCTCTCTGAGCTGCACAATGCTGGGGAGGAGTGGGGCAACGCTTGGTCCTTGGCACACTGATACCAGACTCAGAAGTCTTGTGCTTTAGGCAAAGTTGACAGTGAAAAAAAAAAAAACCACACCATAATTTAAGGATGAACAGCCCTGCTCTAACCTCTTCCCTTCCACTTCCAGAAAGCTGGAGCACAATTATCGTAATGCCAGGAGAGATACTCGCCCCATAAAAAAATCCCGAGGGAAGCGCACTCCATGGATAGGCTGGTGCAAAGCAGGCAGAGGACAAAGATTTAGGGCTGCTGGCTCTCACAACAGCTGTAGTTTGGAATTCACGGTATAAAAGATTTAGCTTGTCTTACTTGTACTTTATTTATTTCAGTTACCCTTACATTTTTCATATATTCCCCTAGGAGCTGCCAATGTGTTTTTAGTTATTCAAATACGTGCGCCTGTGTGTTATATTTTCCATCCCCTTAGTTAAGAAGAATATGCTTCTTCTTTACGAAGTAGATAACTGAATTTGGATCTCAAACTATTTTTAACAAAGCAGCAGTTCATTGTGGCGATTACCACACATGCATATTAGAAGCCAAGTGCCAAATACTCCTGCTCAATTTCTTTAACAGCTGAAAGAAATCATTTTTTAAAATATTCTGCTAACAGCTGAATGGCTTTCCTTCAGGCTTCTGGGATAAGGTGGATATATAAGTTTGCAGCCTAAAATAACCAAAAAGTAGTCACAGCAAACACAGACTTTAGACATAATGTGATATCTATATTATAACTGTAGCAACCTCAGAGAGTAAATTACCCAGTTACAATGGTAATACTGTATATTGGTATAGCAACTTCCATCCAGAGCCTTCAAAATGCTTTGATGGAATATTAGTCATCATGGCATTCCTGATGAACAGTTGTCATTGTCCTCATTTCAGAGATCAAAACACTGCAACACATCATGATTTAAATGTCTTGCTAGCTTCACTTAAGAAATCTGTAGCAGAGCCATGAAACATGTCCAGATATGAGGACCTCACATTTTAAACTCTCAGTCTAAAGTCTTACACTTCAATGCAACATGTCTTTGTATTTGATCTTTGTCCAGAACTTCAAACTTAATTTAAACTCTCAGTTGAAAGTCTTACCATTTGTATACTGTGACCCACAATAAAACTCTGTTAATGTAGCTGGAGACTTCGTCTGAACACAGGATGAACACAACTTTCCCACAAATGTCTTTAACTAAATCATCAACACCTTGTTATTATATCACTTAGCATAGTATGCAAGGATCTCAGAAATGGTGTTAAAGTGAAGAGAGAGTTAAGTATGTGGCTTTACATTCTTTAGAGTGCTATATTAGTTTGTACTTCCAATCTGAGAGAGGCCACTTCCATGCTTCTCATTGGAGGCACTAAAGGTTATGTGAGGCATGCACTGTCAGGAGGAATGTGCTTCACCGAAATCCAAGACAATGATTTCAATGGCTGTATTTCTGTTCTCCAGTATGACAATACAAAGATAGTTATGTCCTCCACTTCACTTCCCTTCCAAATGTGGAAAATAAAAAATTTTAGCAAGACATCTCTTTTAATCCTGAAGTGTTTTTCTGACAGCTGAAAATACCCAAGATTAGCTTAATTGTCATGCTTGGTAAACACATCTAGGAATCAGAGTGTGCTACTTTTTTCTCTCCTGAATATCAGTGCACTTCTGTTTGCTTAGAGACAGACATAAGTAATAAAAGCATTGTCTTATCAGACCCTGAGATGTTGGGTTCTACTCAGAGGCTTTCAGAACAAGTTTGAGTTTCCAGTCCCAGAAGTCTGAGTGGTAAAACTGTTTGAATTCAGTTCTCAGAGAAATAGCTTCTGTAAAGGAAGGAAAAACCTGAGGAGGCTCTGAATCCTAAGGACTGAAATGCAAGAGACTAAAAGTTTATGAAAAATGGGCAAACCAGTGAAACTCTGGTAGAACTTTCACCATTTTAGCACAGCAATGATAAAAACAAACTTGCCCATACAAATGTAAGATTTCTTGTCATGCCTTTTCAGTACCATTATTTTAAATAATTGACAAGAAGACACTGGTATGTGCTTGTTTTTCCTCTTCCTACAGTGAGGCATCAATATAAAAGACACCTTGCTGCCCACATTGTGGCAGCAGAAAAAAATAAAATGGAATAATCAAAGTATGTTATATTGAATGTATCGTAGAACCATAGAATACCCTGAGTTGGAAGGGAACCACAAGGATCATTGAGCTCCTGGCTCCACACAGGACCACACAAAAATCAGATGCTGTGAGTGAGAGTGTTGTCAAAATGTTTCTTGAACTCCAGTAGGTGCCATGACCACTACCATGGGAAGCCTATTTCCATGCCCAACCACCTTCTTGGTGAAGAACCTTTTCCTAATATCCTAAAATCCTAATAACATAATATCCTAATGTAAGTTAACAATCCCACTCCAACAGTACTTGAAAGACATGTTGTCCTGTCCAAGTTTGCAGCAAGAAAGAAACTCAGAAAGTTGAGCAGCTCTCTGATACATTGGCACGCGTTTGATTCACTGTGTGGCGTTATATACAGGGACTACAAAATCCATCATGATTTAAAATGGTATCTCTGGGTAGTCCAACAACCATCTTCCTTCAGCTTTGGTGTAAAAGGCATTTTACTTTTATTTGTGTCAGAAGCTGCTATTGACAGATTTGCAGGTCATCACGTAGACAGACAAAAACATTTCCCCAATTTTTCCTACTTGCGGACACTGAAAACCAGTTAGAAAATTTTCAGAGGTGACTATAAAGAACATGCTTACTATACAGAATTAAAAAAAAAAAAAAAAAAAAAAAAAACACACACAAAAAAACAGACAAATAAATCACAAGTAGAAAAAGCAGTAATTTTAGGGAGAAGGGATATCTAGTTCTGTCTGCACTGACACCAGATATGAAGCTTCCCTTGGATGTGTTCTTTATGTGAGTTCAAGCTCACTGGGCAGGTTACAAAGAGTCCTGGGTAGAAATGACTTCAACACTTGAACCCAAGCTGCCTTTGGGGTCACCACCCTGTGCAGAAACAGGGATGGGTGATGCCATCAGGCAAGTACTCACCAGCAGTTCCTGATGGATCACCCATTCAGAAACAGATTGGCTTTAGGGATTTATAACACGGAAATACAAAATGCTTGCCTGCTGCTGTGGCCTCTTCAGCACACCACGAACTTCAGGGGATGCTGGAGAGGAAAGGACTTGTGGCACTGTTTCTGGAGGGCATCTTCAAGGATTCTGCATACATCTGCTAACAGGCTGATCCCCCTGCCAGTCCCTTGGGGGTTTCTTTCAGTTGTGCTGGTAACATTTGACATCCACTGAATTCCTTTCTGCCCTCTGAATGTGAGGAAGGGGAAAGCCCAACATCCTGGAAGAAAATAGCAAACTAATTCCGGTACACTCATGAGCACTAAAAGGCCCCTTGTCTGCCTGGTTCACAGCTCCTTTTATCACCCTCCATGGGATGAAACTATGGGCCCTCTGTAAACCCTACTATTTCGAGTGAAATTTGCCTACAAGTGCATAACGCTTTTTCTGTTGCGTACAGAAAACATACCCGTGGCCACACAGAACAGCAAACTGTAACACTGCGTGCCTTTTCTGGCTGGCAGTTGTTGGCAGAACAAAACTATTTGCAATCTTTTCCACAGCTGCAAAGTAGCTTTTGTGTATTCATTTCTCCAGGATGTAACACTGTTCAAAATACAGAAGGCGCTTTTAATTTAAATTATGGCATCTTTTGGACCATTTATCCAACAGTTGAAGTGTTCCATCAGTTGCCTAAGAAATAAGATGGCGTAGGTTTATGCACCTTTGCAGGAGCTAATTTTCAGACTGTTTCAATTTATTCTGTGTGCGTACTGCTGGAGAAAACATGCACGACATTTACATGATTTCAAAAGGCATTAAGTTATGTGGCCATAACCTGCAGGATTGTGCACAAGCCAGAAAGGTTGGGATTTACTGAGAGAAAATTGAGGTCACAAATGTTTCTTGAAGCCTGGAATGCTTCAGTTTGGGTCTGATTCACTGCCTTCCTATTATCCCAGAACTGTAACATTTGGGAACTCAAAGTGCCTGACATAGTGTACAGCACAATGCAGCACACAAATACCCCGTGTGAAAAAAAATAATAAAAAAAATCTCTCCAACATCAGTCTCTTTACTGCCATCCAGAGGCAATATAGAACCAATATTAATAATAATTACTTGTACACACCACGCCAGAAGCAGAAAAAGTTGGAAGAATAAAATCAGCAAAGGACTTTCAGCCACCAGTAAAGCAAACAGAAATGATGGAAAGCAAGATTTGAGATTTATACTAGTCTACATGACTGAGGCAAATAAATGATAAAAAAAATCTACTAATAAGAAAAATATTAAATGTATTTCAAACAAGTGCCAATAAGAGTTACAGGTCACTCTACATGGATCATTTTATTTCTTTATGTATTCACATTTGTAATATCGGCATACTACCCCAATATATAATCTATGTTGTTCAGTGTCTCCTCCAAAAGCTTAGCTTGGAGAAAAAACTCCGCTGAGCTGAATTTCTGCTAAACCAGAAGAAAGTTTTACAAAGAAGTAAGAAAGTGAAAATAGAGTTTTGCCTTGGAAACACCCTGGACTGCCCACACATTTGTAAGGGCGCTGCCACCACTGCTTGATAGATGCCCATGTCAGCTGCACAACAGTAATGCTGTGTGCAAGCTCTTGGACCATGGCAGGTGGGAAAAGGTGATATTATCAGCTTGTTCACATCATACTTTTAACCATCTATTTTGAAATCCAGCGAATTTTCAAACGTTTACGTAGTTCTCCATATTTATTGTCTCTTTCCACCTACATTGGAAATTTATTACATTCATGCTTGCCAAGCATCAATCTGCTACAAAGCTTCCCAAAAGGACAGCAATAGTTTATAAAAGTTTTATGCTTCTGCTTGTGACAATAAGCTCACTATTTGCTATTGAGTAACCGATGTGCAGAAACTGCTTCTGCAGGAGGACTGCAGTGCATCCCCACAGAGTGCCCAGCCCCAGCCCTGCCTCTGCTGTTGTGTCCAGCCAGCTGCTGCACTTACTTTTTAATTCTTTTCACTCCAAAAGACCGACCAGAAATGTCTCTGTTCTTGCAAAAGCAGCCTCCACATTGACATAAGAGAGGCTGAAAAGATGAAGATAGTCTTAACGCAGGCTTTTTGTACTGAGTCAGTTCAGCAACAATCAATTTCACTGATCTTTCCACAAAATTTCATAAACTTTGCTCCTCCTTCCTAACCTACTTTGTAATATGGCATTAAAGAAGCTTTCTCTGAAGAAGCACTTTCAAAGCACTAGGCTGACAATAAAAACAACCTATGATATCATCAGTACTGCTTGGGAATTAAATTAAGCTTTACACAGATGTTCAAGTAAAGAATTGTTCAAGTAAATAACTGTCATTGTTAGCAAGAAGGTCAGCATATTTTATTATATGTTTTGAAGCCATAGGTTAATAATCTGGACACAAAGCTTACAAGGACAGAGGAGTTGCAGAGCCCTAGGCTGATTTTGGTTATTGAGACAATTTTCTGCAGAAGTTGAACTGCTAGCAGCACCTGGGCCCACAGGTTTGAAACTATCCCATTCTATCCCTCCCTGCTGTGAGTGCTGAGCAGACATCTCTTATGCTTGTAAGACTGTTTAAATTGCTGAAGTTAAATGCACACTTATATGCTCGTGGGATTGTAATCCATGGCAGTATTTTGCTTTCAGGTATGTGAGTGTAAAGCGTAGGAGTCAGCTATAACTTACAAATACACTTACAAACATTTGTATGTACAAAACACATACATAGGAACCTGTTCTTCAAAACTTGTATGAACATTACTTAGTTGTTCTGATAGGTTAAAGATACTACAGACACATTGGAAGTTCATAACTTAAATGGTTGACATGATGGCCAATACTTGTATTAGCACTTTAAGCTACTGATCCTAACAGCATGTAGGGAAAGTATTTTTGTTCTACCTACTTCTCTTTTCCATGTTCCTTGTAAAACAATATAGAGCTGTAGGAAATGCATACAGCTATGATACTGATGTAGTGTAAACCTGAGGAAACATAGAAACTAGTATTACTGAATATCTCTTTCAGCACACTTTGTTGAGCCTTGACAGTGCTAAACAGGGGCAATCCTTCTTGTCTGATTACTGCAATGCTTTGTTACATGGAGATGAGTTAAGGAGGCTTTTGTAGTGTTAGTCTTTGTAATGTCTACCTCTCTGGGGTTGAGTAACACCTTTCAGATTTTCTGAAGACAGTTTTGATGCCTTAATTGCTATCTTTTTTTTTTTCCCTTGGGCTAATTAACATCAGTTCCCAAAAATCTCCTGCAAGACGTTGTAAAACATCACTTGTTAAAGAGATTGTGGAGCTTGCTCTTGACAAATGTGAAGTGACATTCTGCCAGTGTCTTTTGTAAGATCATATAAAGGAGCTGGTTCATCTACCAAAAAAAAAAAGAAAAAGATCCCACCAGGAACCAGTGAAAAAGACAATACTCATCATACAGAGTCGCAGAGCTAAGTAAATGGTTCACACGTCTTGCTCACATGAGATGAAAGGGAATGAATCTGAATTCATTTTGCATTTGATCACAGACAAGGAATGCTCCAGATCAAAGTGTGCCATAATAATGGAGACTAACTAAAGGCAACTAGATCCAAAAACATCTGTCAGGGGTTTGATGTCTAAAAATGGAAATCCTTTATATTAATGTATTATTACATAACCACATGAGAACCGAAAGGCTCTTGAAGTCTTATTTTGTTTTCATGCATTGTGGCTGAGAAAATGCAATGAACATAACCCCCCCAAATAAATCTAACACATTGGGAGAAAAGAGAGTGAAAGATAACAATGAGTCTTCAACCTCTGTTCTCTTTGTGTATGATCAGGCAACATTTTAAAAAAGGCTAACTGGAGAAGTGCTGGTGACCTGAATAAAGCGTATCGGCAGCATAGGAAATGATGTTGATGGTTGTAATCCAATTTTCAGTGGACAAGGGAGCACATCACAAAAACCGCCCCTACAATTAGCACTAATTGGCAACTTTTTTGGCAGTCTCTTTACAGAGGGCAGAAATTGAATGGACATGGAGATTAAACTGTTGTTTCACTCCTAGAAGTACTCTCTTTGAGCAACAGCTGAGATGTATTGGGAGGGCAATGTGGAAATAAATGCAGTGGTTTTGCCTGTGTTGTACCTGTTCCAGGGATGAGCAGACTTCATTCTTCAGGGTTGTCAAGGCAACATCAATACAGGAATTAAGTTGCATTAGAAGAGTGAAAACAGTCTTTTAACTCTTTAGCTGAAAAAGATTAAATGGTAATAAATATTTGAAAGCATGGTGAAAAAAAAAAAAAAAGTAAATAATTGAAAGCATAAGTGCAGTAACTGAAGCTCTGCAGAAATGAACAAAAACGAGTTTGTCATTTTTGATGGGAGAGACACATATGTGCAGAAGACATCATTGCTTCCTTCCTTTTTCTTCTGGGATCATTCATTCACTGACGCAGTGCTTTAGCAAAAGAGTGGTGCATCTTTTTGAGAGGTCTAGATGTACAGAAAGACTGATGGCTACTCCAGTCTGTATTCGGGTTTCTGAATTTCAGACTGAGCTCAATCACATAGCTGGACCCATGTTGTTGACAGAGGAGGAGACATGTTTTGCTGCAGCTACCCTTGCTGCTGAAAAGCTTTTGGAAGCTCTCAGGCTTTAGAGTCGCTCTTGGCTCTGCAGTAGCTGGGTTTGTACCAGCACAGAAGTGACCCTCACGTTTCTGGGTGAGTGAAGCTACAGCATGGCACAGACCTTGATCCAACGCACTGCCATGTGGCTTGCAAAGAAAATCAGGGGGTAGAGCAGAGTCCCATTTCTGATGGGTTAAAAATTCTATTTGCTCTTGGCTGTAGCTCTCTATATGCTTGCTATTTCCAAGAATTTGTCATTCTTTTTCCCAGGCCTTACAGATCTCTGCATTTTCAAGAAATGCTCACACTCTGCTTCTGTTGACATTGGTTTCTGTTCTGTTGATATTATTTTGATTTATTCTAGGCTCTGATCTCTTGTTTATCACAGACCTAAAGGAACCTAAATTGTGGTTCTCTTGGCCTAGTCTAGCATCACTAATTTCTGGAAAGAGAACTTACTGCTTCCTGAGAGCTGTTTTATTTTCATGGGCATTTCTGAACTTCACAGCTTTAGTGTCATTCAGTTTTGCAAGCTCAACAGTTCACCTCTGATATAATTCTCTTCTGTTGTCTGCAATTATTAACTAGTAACAGTACACTCAGAGAAGGCCCCAAATTCCCTAAGTGCTTCTCCTGCAATGTAAACTAATCATGTTAGTAAATTAATTAATAATTAATGTAAATTAGTGTAAATTAATGTTAGTGCTACATTGCATTTTAGTGGAAGAAACCCTTCTGGAATGGGTTCAAAGAAAAGGAGGCGATGGCTTGGCAGAACCGTTCAGTTGTCCCCTGCAAGTGGGAAGTACAACAGCTCTTCCTGAGGTGCTCACTCTTTGCAGTGTTTTGGTGTTCTCTTACATACCACAAAGTAAGAAATGTATGTAAGCATCACAATAGGCTACAATCAGCAAGACAACAAGACAGCAAGTTCTATTCGTGTTAATTTTTACCAAACAGTGTCCCAAGATTTTGGTTATAAGCTGAAGTCTGTGTGAGGGTTAGAGTAACAGAGGGCTGTAACTTTAAAGACAGCAGCTTTCACTCAACAGACCTTGTATGTGAAGTAAGGCACAACAGGGTTTGATCTACCCTGACAAAACCTCCCTTTTGACTTTTTTACACTCTCAGGTTTCTTTTATTTATTTATTTATTTATTTATTTTTTTTTCACAGATGACTTCTTTTAATGGGAAGCAGACAAGAAAGGATTTTTCCCATATTCTATATTTATGATTTTAGCAAATTTTCAATGAAAAGTGAAAAATGGTACACAGCTGCCTAGAATGAAATGGCAAAATATGCTGCCTGCAGTAATTAAAGTTTCCATTCTTTCCACCACAGTCTGCTTTCAAATACTGATCTGATACTGCTGATGTGGTTCACATTCAGCACTCCCTTGCTTCGTGTATTCTGTAGCTGGCTGAAATAATTGGGAATCAGCTCTTCACCCTGAGCAGATCTACTGAAATAAAGCAGATCAGAACTACTGTCAGAGGCCAACATTGCAGATAAGATGCGTGGAACAGCTTCCAAATTTTGAGCTCCATGTATGACTCAAATGCCAGTTTCCGGAAGCGGATATTTGTATTTCCTTGAATGAGCATTTTATTTATTTATTTATTTACACATTGTTTCAATTTAGCAAAAGCAGTTAATTAAATTCTTTATTGTTCCATGGATGAGTATTCTATATACTAGTACTCCAGGCAAGTATAAAAAAAGTACTTTAATGAACACAGCTCTTTATGCTAACAACGGTTTCCAGACCTCTGGAATTTTGGGTCATTCTATTTGACAGTGCTTAAAGTGTATTTTTAGTGTCTTCTGACAGTAAATTACTCAATTTGTTATTAAGAAATAGGATGAGTTATTATGTAGAACAGATTATTTTCTTAAATCAAAATGAGCTGTTTTATTAAATTGCCAGACCTGTTAAAAACATGATCAAAATAAATACGTAAATAAATAAATAAGGAAGATTTCCTATTCCTTTTATTTATTAAATTTAACTTGTTTCACACTCAGACCTGCTCTGACCTCTGTGGCAGTAAGTTAATTCTCCTTTTATAACACTCCTGTAAGAGAACACAAGGATGAAAAATTCTGGCTCCATAAATTCACCAGGGATTTTATCATTTCAGCAAGGCCAGAATTTGACCTAAAACATCTACTGGTGCAGAGATTATCTTGTTCTGTCAGAGAGGCTAAACTGAGGAATGGTGTGGATTTGCATTCATTGAGCTCTCTGCATTTGGTCACCAAACTCCACAAGTCCTCCCTCCTGGAAGGGTTACCAGGGCTAACTGCATGGGGAAGGGTGAGACAGAGCTGAGGAAGCAGCTCTTACAACATGATAAAACAAAAACATCTACTTTTGCGTAAAGTATCTTTTGTTGATCTTTAGGAGTGGATCTAGGGGAACTCTGGTGTTGAAGAAGGGCTGACTGAAGAATGAGTCTCCCAATCATTTCTGACTATGCTGAGCCTTAGCATCTTCCTGCTCTCTTTGTTCTGAGAAATTTCTTCTCCACTCCTTCTTTCTCCCCTCCATCTCCTCCATTTTATCCTCTTCTGCTCTTTCTGTCTCCTGCAGGATATTCCCAAAGTCCCATACTCCAGCACATGAGATTTTAGACTGTTTCTTCTGCTCTTCAGGTTCAAAAATATCTCTGATTCCAACCAATTCTCTGTTGATATTTCCATAAATAGGCAACTGTTAGGGCTTTTGCCTCCACATTGCTGTAATTCAGCAGATAATGTTTTAAAAGCAGGAGCCTGGTGAGCTAGATGCCAGAAGAAGCAATGTTGCTATTACCAGAGAGCATCCATAGAAGCTTTCAGCAATTACTGCCAGCAAAACACAACGTTAGTTCAATACCTGTAAGTTTTGCAAAGGCATAAATAGCAAATAATTCAAATACTGAATCAACATCACATAGGGAAGAAATTAGGATGTTTTATTAGTGCCACATCCTTCCCTGATGTACAATCTACATTTTCGGCATTAGCAAGCAAGCAGTTTAGCATTCAAAGCAGCACTATTAACAGTAACAATAGAGTTCAAATAAATCAAAGAAATTATATATGATGTACTGAACTTGGTTTTAATTCAGGGCTCCAAGTTGCCAAGATAGCTCCAATGCTTGTTAAATCCATGCAGGTTTTGCCCTCAATATGGTTCACATTACTCTCTGAGCATAGCTGAGCTGACTTGCTCTGAAAGTAAAAAATGAGAACTAATTCATAGTGAAGTCAAAGAGATACCGAACAATATAAACATAAGAATCTACTCTTTTTTTTGGCTGGGCTTCTGTAGCATCTGATGGCAAGTCAGATCATTATACAAGGGGATTTCAATTTCCGGAAACTGTTTAGGCTTGCTCTTTATTCTGGGTGCTTTGAAGGGCTTTAATAAACACGCAGAAAGGCTGTGTACATCGCCTATTTATCTGTTACTGCACACTTCATGGAGCAAGCCACTACACAGTTTTGTTGTCTTCTGCCTTACTTTTATAATACGTTTCTCTGTGTTTAACTCTTCATCAAGTTCGTCAACCAAATTTTTATAAGATAAATTCTTTAATTGTATTGGAAATGTTTACAACACAAGCTTTGCATGACTCCTTCAGTTGAGATATTTAATTTATTGAACTCAACAGATCTACTGTGCTATCTGGAAATCCTCATTCTGTGAATCTTTTAACTGTTGTGCATTGACAGAATAACTTTCTTTCCGAAAGCTTTTTTTTTTTTTTTTTTTTTTTCATGGTGGCTCATCCTGCTAGTGAACTAAAATAACAAGTGAATCTGAGTTAGTGGAAATCCCAAAGTCACTGTATTAAACTTTTCATTAGTATTTCAACAGTGTGCTGTATTATGTTTAACAATGGTTATTATAAAGCCAACAGTATAAAATGTATCTTTTTCCTATAAAATACTACATTCCATGTAATTAATCCATAAAATTATGGATTACTCCTCCCACTAGTACAGTCATGGCTTCTCTTCTAAGGACAAAGTTGCATATAAAGTCACACTGCACTGTAAAACTTGCTCAAGAAGCAACTTCTGATAAGCAAAGAAACCAGACTCCAAAGTAACAATATTTGGTTTGGCTGATTTTTTTAAAAAAAAGCCCTATCTCAGCATTTTTAACTTTGTTCTAACTTAAAACTTTTTTTCTCTTATTCTTGAAAGCTAAAGACTTTCAACTTTCATGTAATTAATTTGGAAAATTATTGGTTTTGTTTCTCTTTTAAACATTTCTGGTTTGTGTCTTCAAAAATATCTATAATGTACTCCACAAAGCATGGAAAGCAATATGTGATTATATTGATTCCTTTGACAGTGATGGGTTTCACTTTTAATGGGCCTCCAACCTTCTTCTGAAGATGCAATCAACTGAGCTCAAACTCTGCCATTAAAATTGCCTCTGCATCTGTGATGCTGAGACCCTTCAGCTGCCTTCCACCTGTCCAACAGGCAGTCATTGCTGCTTTGAGGACAGCTGTCTTTCTCTTAGTAGATTCTTCTTTTGTAATTTCAGTGTCCTGGGATCTGTCCTCAGATCCATCTTATATAATATTTAGGAAGTGCAGTCAAACTCTTTAATGTTATTTAGCCTCAGTATTTAGCAGTTTCCTAAAATTAACTCAATAGCCTTTGTAATATCTACTGGACCTAGGGGTGAATCTACATCTTATCCTATATCATTACTCTTAGCTGTTCTGATCACTCTGAAATGCAGTATTTATGGCAATATTTGATTTCACTCTTCATCTTAAATATGGAAAGGTTTCATTTATTCCACTAACACATGTATCAAGACAGGGAGCTTCGCTTTATCTGCTGTAATTTCACCAGTTTTATGTGGTTTTCTCCAGAGTAATGGGAAGAATATCTGGCCATGGATATTTTTTTATCTGAAAATATAAATTGTGTCATTCTGCTGGTACCTCATGCCAAGGAAAGGGGTCATACACTCATAGTTCTTACTGGTCTCCTTAAGATTCCATCACATTATCACCAAGCCACATATTTGTTTCCAGCATGATACATAATCATAAAGAACACCGTAACTGTTCTGGCTACCTGACCTGCTTGGTTCTCCCTACCTGGTGTCTTGGTTAGCCACAAGATTGGAAGCCTTGGAGACAGAGAATGGACAAGCCTGAGCTTTTAATCTCTTTCATAACCTACATCAGGAGAAGAATAAAAGATGGTTACTTCGCTTTGGAAGTGCCTCCACATCTCCTAATATTTTATTAAGGCATTCTGTTGGTTCAACATTCTGCAGGTGGTACCCTGATGTTCTTAATCTCTTTTGTAAGCAGCAATCTGCATATTTCTTTCATCGGCTTGGAAGTAGAGCTAGCCTCCAGATCTCTTTACGGAGAGGGAGAAAAAATCCACTTCCATAATTATATTTCAACCACAAAAAAAGGCAAAGATATGTGTGAGGAGAAGGGTCACAAAATCCTTTAAATATCTGTCTGGTACATAAGAATGCAGGTCCCTAAGTTTTTCCTCTTGGGTGGGATCCTCTTCTATTGGGAAAATAGTTATTTCATGTCCAGCTTCTTCACACCATCTTCAGTCAGACTAGAACCCCATCTCTTCCTATCTCACCTCATATTACAGGAGGGGCAGAAAGTTCTTTGTATCCCCAGCATTAACAGGATTCAGAATAAATAAATAAATAAATAAATAAATAAATAAATAAATAAATAAATAAATAAATAAATAAATAAATAAATAAAGTGGATTCACCTACCCAGGTCTCTTCTTTATGGAACATTTATAGGTGTCCAATTAAATTCTGTTACATGAGCATGTTAAAAGAGCTCCGACATCTCCATTGCAGGGATATTTGCAATGTCAAGCAGATTCAATCGCTGGGAGAGCGCAGAAGCAATTTAAATTTTGTATCATAATTTTTATTATTGTATTATAACTTTTATTCTAGCCTTATATGTTAATTTGAGCTTTATTCTTTAAAATTTGACTTTTTACACCTTCCACCTGTATTCAAGTTTGTAGATTCTGTATGGCAGAAAACATGAAACTGAAGAGAAAGACTGAATGCAATTGCCAGATTGCTTTACAACTTCCTCATCAACAGCCTCCTCATGTCTGCAGCAAACTGAATTTGCACAGGTACAAGGACAATGAGAGTGAAAAAATGTCCATGTGAAGGACTAGTAACTCTTTCATTTAATTGAAATCACTTTTCCAAAAATTCTCCTCCAATATAACAAGGCTGCAAACAGATTTATTTTAATCGTGAGAAAAAATGAATTCCTAGTAGCTACTAAGAGGAAACTAGAGGATATGAAATAGATAAAATTACTTCTCACATAAAATATCTTGCTCTCCAGATGATAACAGAACAAATGAGGGACTCCACCCTCACAGCTGGATTTGTCTACCAAAGTACAGATGCATTCGTTGTCATTCAGAAAAGGATTTAAATATTCTTTTCTGCTTTTGTAAGCCAAACATTAAACTTTTAAATTACTTTTGTTACTAAATTCAATAATTGCTTTTTACCAGTTCTTTAAGGTTTTTATTTTTTATTTTTAATAGATAAAGTGTAAGATGAAAGATGCCTCATTTGAAGATTTTAGTGCTAAAGGATGTGATGTGGCACTGTGTTGGAAGTAGTGCTATCTTCCATGCCGGGTCTAGAGATCAGCTGATTCTATCTTTTCTTATAAAAATGGGATCTGATGTATTGGGAATAAAAGTTTTAATAGTTACTTTGTTGGTATTAAAGGTGCTTGCAGTTGGCAAACTATTGCAACCCGCTACTAAGTGAAATCTGCAGGCCCGCTTGGGAACTCCACTTCTGCTGAATGGAAGAAAAAAGCCTGCTGTGCTTGGTGTCTTTTTTTCTTCCTTTCTGTTTAAAATTTGGCCTTGTTGCCCAATAAAGTGGCTCTGAGGCCTGGCCCTCAAGCCTATGGTGTTCTTTACAGCTCCAGCTGCAGTTTCGTGGCAATGTTTCAGCATTGTACAGGATAAAAAGAGCGCTCTGATTCAAGCATGTGGAAAGGAGATACACAGTGTAAACCCACAACATATCTACTGCGCACCAAAGGGGGTTGCCACATGATAGCAGCAGTCTGCCAAGTCCTCTGAACTTTTGGCATCTAATAATAGGGATGGTGCAATAAAAGAAAATCAAGGAAGGAAATTATTAGGGAGCTGGGAAAAAAGTAGGACTTATGTCACTTTTTGCAGGGCAAACTCTTTATCCTGCTTCATTAATGCAACGATGATTGGACTGATAAAGGCTTAGCTTGGAGTACATCTGTTGGACAATAGCTGCTCTTTATTTATCTCCATTCGATGTATCAAAAAGCATAAAGAGAAGTTTACACTCTTCCTACACTCCAACCTCTCACCCCAGTCCCAGAGCCTGGAATTTTCTTTCCCACTGTTTTGCTTCAATTAGAAAGGATAGGCTCAAGTGTCGCCTTTGTTCCAACTTCAGAGGGATGGTCCCTGGGACCTGCCGTAACCTCCAGCAAGGAAGACAAATTGAGCACAGTAACCCATGGGGCACAATTGATCCTGAAAGGAAAACATGGGAAAGCACACATGAAAATCTTTATGACTAGTATTTTTTATAAAAGTGAAGAAAATATTAGTTCATATCTTAAAATAAGTGTGGAGATAATTAGCTGGGTAATAAATGGTTTTTAGACATGTACTTACCAAGTATTATATTGATTTATTAAGATAATAAATAAAAATATCTGACGAACTTATTTTTGGAGATTTTCATGAGTGTGTCCAAGAAAATACACCTCTTAGGATCATCATCAAATTAACATCACAAAGAAAAGTTTGGATACTTACTCTGAACAAACCTTATGTCTTTATGAGACTAATCCCAAAATAACAGCAGAGAAAATGATCACTGCTGGGACTGACTCAACTCTGCTAAATTCTGCTTTCAGGTGACATGGCTGCATATCCAATGAATTCCAGGGGTGTCATCTGACTTTTCTGATGTTTTTTAATTTGAAAACTGTTACATGGAAAGCCAATTATGTCAATGGAATCAGCTTGGACTTATTTAAGGGATGTAGAGTGTACTGTTATAAATAAAGGCTTTCATCATGCTGCATGAAGCTATGTTCTCTCTAACTATCTCTGAACACGTGGCTTAATCTCCTTTATTCATTTGTATTTTTACTTTCCATGTTTTCCCCCTGAGAAGTCTTCCAGATACTCGCACAGTAATTTTTTACTTTAGTACATTCTCATATTTCATTTCCTCTCTTCTATGCCTCTCTATTCCTCAACATCAATGTTAATTTTTTCCCACTCTCTCTTTCTCCTACTTCAATTTTTTGTCTTTGTTTTCTGTTTGTTGTTGTTGTTTGTTTGTTTGTTTGTTTGTTTGTTTTTGATGATGGGTTATTTTGTTTTGTTTTATCTTTTTCACCTTACCAAGTGAACTGATTTTTCCCAGAGCTCTTCTGTCAAAATGACTGTTTCTGCATCACTTGCAACCTCGGGGCGCAAGCAGTTCCTCCTGGACCAGAACTATCATTTCACAGCATTTTATTTTGATAGGGTGAATTTTGAGGAGAGAAAGAACAACATCTGCTAGTTAAGAGGAAGACATATTATTATCTACCGAACCACAGTATCCAGCTAGACAGCCTGTCCTCAGGCACTAGCTCCATCTGGATCATTCTGCACCACTCAAACCCAGCTCTCTAATGGAGGCAAACAGCAAATATGTATGAACTTCAGTAACTTCACTCTCTTCATTGTTTAGAAATCCTTTGAGTTAGCCAGTTATTGCAGTAAGATGAGAGAAAGTCAGATGGAATTAATTTATTTGATTTATCTGTTTGTGAATAATGTCAAAGAAAACTCATTAACTGCAGTATTCCAGTGGGTCTCTGGAAGGGAAGATCTAGATGGCAACAGGCACATCACCAGGCAGTTGTGAACTGTTTAGAAAACACTAGAGAGGAAAGGACATCAAAAAATATTTTGACAAGAGCTTCTGAAACATTTAATTCAAGCCAATATGGATGCTGGTGATTGGAAACAAGACTTCCATAGTTTGATGGGAAGGATTATTAAGCAACAACTGTGCAAAACCACCAGGAGGGGGTTCAGTATATACATCATCTTATGACTTTTGAGCAATGCAAAGTAATTATTTGTAAATATTTTGCCATGAATAAAGCTCTGCCAAAAGGAACATAACTACAGAATGGCTTTGCTAGAGGTGGTAGTGCATTTTAGGAAGCTAGACATGGATTATCTATGGCAAGAGGTAAGCTTGTTGCAGCCAGGTAAATCACTCCCACCTTTTCACCAGCTGGGCAGTGAAAATTAAGAATCTGGTTTCAGCAATGAAGCAAGAGCCCTGCCTGAAACTGAGACTCCCCTCCACCAACCATCCAAAGTAGGCACCATAAACTCACATGATACAACATTGATTTTTCTCCAGAAATTTCTTATTTAAAGAGGAAAACAAAGAACAGGAAGATGATATTATAATTGAAATTTTATGGATAGATAGTATGTGTGGAGAGACTTTAAGCAGGGGTCTTTTTCTTATTTTCAAAAGTCTATCACTAAGTAGGAACATGTCATCTTGGAGTCCCTCCATGGTTAAAGAAAATAAATAGGCACCATCACTGGGCCTATTCCCAATGTCTATGTTAGGAGAAAATGGAATCTGTATCTATAAAGAGAGCCCAGCTCAGCCGAGCAGGCTGTCAGTGACTCACTCAACTTAAAAGTCTCCCTCTCGGATGCCTGTTAGGGCTGATCACTCCTGTCCCGGTCACTCGACAGGCTGCACAATGAGTCTAAAGCGGAGCCACAAACTGCAAACACATTTCTGCTGTGTCAAGCCAGGGCCTCAGCTGTAAGGGCACCCTGCCTTCCAGCAAATGCTGGGAATATAAGTTGTGCAATCTCTGAATGGCAAACACTTCATAAAAATAAATCACATTACTTGCGCTAGAGAAAGAAAAAGTGAATATGCAGCTAGGCGAAGATGAGGAATTGCTGCCTAATTTATATCTTTGCATTTCAGAATGCAGTTTTCCTTTTGTCAGGCTGGCATGAGTGTTGCTTCTTTTGTGACAAACAAGAATTTTCAGAGGGTTCAGAGCATAAATGAAAGGTCACACGAGTATAGTTTTCTTGCACTAAATCTTCAAAGCAAAGAGGCTGCTAATCACCAAGGATGAAGCCTAGCACAGCAGAAAAGCTTGAAACAGCTTCTTCAGAGAATGTTTTAACAATCAGTCCCTTTTCTTGGGGGGAAAGTAAGCACACAATCACAACCTTATCTAATGATCACCACCAGGGTCCTCAGCCCTCCCAGGGCAGCGCAAGGGGAGCAGCAGACCAGGGCTTGCTCAGCCACAGCCACCAGCCTGGGGCTTCTTAGGCAGGTACATTCTTCCTAAAAGTGGGCAGGAGAGGTAGTCTTCCCTTAAAAAAAATAAAAAAATAAAAATAAAGAGAAAGAGGTGTTAGTGGCCTTCTTTTGCAGAAGAATCTGATGCAGAATATTTAAAATTATGGGCTACAGTCTGCAGAAGGGCATTGGAAAATTTAAAAGGGTTTGCTGAACTACATGGAAAAATCTGGGGAATTTTATTTTTTCTAATTTCTTACTATTTTACTGTATTAATGTAAGTTTTTATTTTAATGTTGATTACAAACATTATCGCAATAATCTAAAACATATAACTTAAAATAAATTGAAAGTAAATTTCCGTGTTTTATTGCTGGCAACAGCTCACTTCCTCTGGAAGAGATGACTGAGAAGTAGTTGTAAATACCGACTGGAAATTTCTTCATACTGGTTACAAAGCAACTAATTATTTTTTATAACAACAGCAGCAGCTGAATGGCTTTGTGGAGAGGCAGGAACTGGGAGCTGAACTCCTTTCTACTTAGATATTTAGATAGGCAGCAAATAATAACAGCTAATTTTCATTTTCCTGATGAAAGACAGCAATCAAGGACAATTAGCTCTGGTCAGACTAGGCAGAAATGAAAAAGGGTCAAGGAAGCATGACAAGGATCTTCAAAGATATTGAACCACTTTCCTATGGGAAACAAGTAAGCAAACAAAAACCTTCAGACTGGACATGACCGAGGACAGAGATGGAAGCAGACTACAAAACCTTGAGTGGCCTGGGTAAGGTGAATGGGGAATTACTGATTACTGCTTAGGGCAGTAGGGAACCATGGGGCCTCAAATGAGGGAGACAGGGATGGAAATGGTTCTTTGAAATAAGAACAGAGTCCAGGTCTCCTTTACTGCCCTATGAATGTCCTAGAGGCTAAATGTGGAGCCTTGGCCACTAGTCTCAAATGAATACTGATTATGGCCAGAGATGAATATCTGTCTGTAAGCATCTAGTTCCACTTATTGAAAGGAAATCAGATTCTAAAATATCTTGCTCATGGTAGATCTTTGAGTGTCTTGCTAAACAGAGCTTAAGATTATTGCAGCTCAATATCGTTTCTGAATTGGAAAGGACTTCCAGAGACAGTGAATTAATGCTGTAGGCTGCTACAAAGGCACTGATTTTATAGAACAAGTCCCCATGTGATGGAAAGTGTTTTTGTAAGAGCTGTATTACATCTGAAAGTGTAGTTCCCGTAAGACCATTTAGTGTAGTTGCCCCATGAGTATTAACTGCTGCTTCAGTGACTAGCATAATCAGTCTTACTGGGGAAAACATAGACTTGGTAGTTTTGTTTATTATCAAAATGACTGAAAACATTCTTCCACTGATTTTAGCATCATTTTGACTATGATGACCATTTAAGAAACTAAATTACTTTTCATAATGGTTTTGATACATCTTTTCTTTATATATTTATAGATAGATAGATAGATAATGTGTTGTTGTTGGTTTTTTTTTATATCAAGAAATCTATTGTGGTGAGGAAGGCAACCTTGTGCTTTCACAGTAGATAAAAAGATAATTTCTGAAGGCATAAAACTGTTTCAGCATTCTTAATCCAATGGCAGTTACAGAGCAAGGATTGAAGGATATGAAAAAGAAATAAAAATAGGATGAAAATAGTGCAAGGTTGTAAAGTGCAAAGTAAAGGGATACAGAAGAAGAACCATTATATTTAATCAACTCTCTGAAGTTTGTGACAAGAAAGTCGCACAGAAGAAGGATTTTGGAGAGGAAAAAAATGGTGTAAGTCTACAATGACATCAAGATTACTATCATTAAAGCACAAACCAGACGAAGTAAGAACAATGCTCTCGTTTACAGGTAAAGGACAAGCAGGATGTTCTGCCATGGTGCAAACATCTTGGTTTAAAAACCAAGACACTGTGGCCTAGCAAATGGAGTGCCAACTTATTCCCTCCTTGAAGGTCAGGTTGGGCTCCACCTAAACCGAAGGGATATGTTGAATGAAAGGGAGCAGTGCCTTGCTCTGCTCCAGCACCAGAATACAGCACAGGCAGTGCAGGAGGTTGAACTGGGAATTAGAGACAAGGTGCAAAGGAGATGGTGGAGCTGTAACGGTGGAGTCCACATAGCATCAGAGCTACTGAAATGGGTAGTTTCCATGAGGTCTTAAGGAAACAAAAAATATATTAATCTCTAGTGTCATGACTGTCATACACTGACTGAAACTCTCCCCAGCTCTCTGCAGAAGTTGAACGCATTTTCCCAGTTTCTGATTTAGGAATTTCTTCCCTTCGCAGCTGTCTACAACATTTGCTCACCACCTCTGCCATCCGATAGTTTTAATCTTTCCAAGATTTCCATGGTTCTCTCTATAAAAGAGCTTTATCTTTATTCTATTTTCCTTTCTATTTCTGCTGGAACAGCTTTTGTTTGCACATCTTTCAGCAGCTTTTTATAGGCTGTTCTTTCGCATCCATAATTGAATCCAAAACTTTTACAAGAAAACGTTCCACAAGCAGGTCACTTTCCACATGTGCATCATCACGTTGTGGGTGGCTGTTTGAAGTGCATAGTTGCTTTATCTTCCAATCTAGTAATCTCATTCCGTGTGCTCAGCAGCACTGTAACATCCTTACATCCCATTATCATTTCAGAAATATTTGTCCTTTTCTATATACTCCTGCAGTGCATTTTTTCCTGCAATTTCTTGTTTCAGACTCTTATCGAGGAACCTCCGTACTGCAAATTTCACAAGCTCAGATGCAAACGTAGCCTTTTGGAGCCAGATCATTGGATTCCAGTTCAGGCATAGGAGGACATGCTCAACTTTGTGGTGCCCAGGTTCTCAGACTGCTGGGTCCGTACTCTTCCTCAGTGCTGCTAGGACTTCTCTAGCTAGGACTTGCCGTGAGAAATGCTGCAGCAGGCTGAAACCAAAGACTAAGCCTGAACGAGCAACAAAGCATGCCTTTTATCAACTACCTCCTGCAACACTGGTAGGAGGACAGTGTCAGAGGAGCTTCTATTGAAGCACGTCTTGATTTGGGGCTAGGCCAGGCTCACAGCGTGCTGGGGCTTTGGCAGAGTGCCCCAGCAGCTTGGTTTAGCTGCCTGCCAGGCACTGGAAGCCCGCTGCTTTACTAAGGAATAACAATTCCACCAGTAATGGAGCACCATTATCATTGTCATAAAAATAAGGAGGTTTTTGTGATAGTAAAAATTCCTAATACGCTGTTTCCATTCTCTCATTTTAAGTTTACATGGGAATATAGCTTACTAGCCTTTAACCTACGCCTACTCCCTCCACATAATAATGGGTTCACATTAAGTAAATGCCAAAGAAAACTGACTTCTAACATCTTTCTGACTAGATGATGATTTATTTTTTATTCCTAAATTTACTTCCTAAGTTTTCTTTTACATTACTTTCTGTCTCTTTTTAATCTTCTCTGATGATAAAATAGTCTGTTCCCATCGTTGCGGCTAACCAAGCCTTCAAACTAGTGACCTGTCCTTATTCTTTCTAGTTCCCATCCCCTTGTTTTTTTTCCCACACTAACCATAATAAGATAATAAATTTTGTTTGTAATTAAATAATCTCTGAGTGAAATCCATAAACAGTCTTTGCAGCAGGTATCCTTTCTGCCAGGGGAATCTCTCACCACTAAATGAGGGAATTGTGCTCTCTCACTGTCATCTATCACTACAATAAATCACAAAAATTAGCAGAGTGGCACTGCTTCACAAAGATACATAGAGGATAAATGCACCTTAGGATAACTAGGAAATGGAAGATCTGTGGTTGAATGTTCTCATGTTGCAGATAAGAAATACACCAGGTCATTTCTTTGTCTTCTGCAGCAGCATTTTTAAAGAAAGGAATGGCCAACCCATGAGTTTTGAAGAAACCATGTAGGCAACTGACAGCAGAAGTTACACAGACTGCAAATTCCAGCCTGGCACATGTCACTTTACAGCCCCAAATCAGGTAGCAAAATACCAAAGGACACGCAACTCTAGCTTCCGCCTTTCATGCACCTCATTTCGAGATGCCCGTTTCTCCTCAGGTGTTGCGTGATGTTGTCCAAGGGCTTGCTCAGAAGCATGCTGAGAGCCACATGTCTTAGCATTAGATATTCCTAGGTGAATGTCACATTGACCATGTTTGGTTGTGAAGCCAGGGCTTCATTTTTAGATTTGCTCTAGTTTAATCAAACAGGTATTTCTTTCACTGAGATACATTCAAATGTAACATCATGTTGCACAATGGCATGTTGTACAATCCAGCACTGCTCACTCTCTGTATTACTTTTCATAATTCAAAAAAAAAAAAGGAAAATAAAATCAATTTATTATCAAATTAATTCAAGACTATCCATCACATAAACAAAAAACAAAAAAACACTTGCCATTGAAAAACATAATTTGACAAGCACAAGTCAGGCCTGTTCCTTTTCTTCTGAACCATGTACATTAAGATAGGCAGCTTACTGTATCATCCACTTCGGAATCAGGGGCTTGCTCAGCATACCACTGTTTTATTCTTCTTCAAAAAGCTGCAAAGTGCTGTCGTAGACATAACTGCCTATGAACCAGAGAACTGGCTAAAATAATCACTGTCAGGCTTGCATTCAGCATTTTGTCTGTCTTTCCTTTCCTTGTTCTTTCTTTTCACTTAACAACCATTGATATTTTGACTCTAAACTTTGCTGTTCAAAATCACCACCTTATAGAAACCGGAGAGTTTGTGGCTTGAGTTCTTCCTAATGCTAAATGGACTGAGGTTTGGATGTTGATTCTATATCCCATCCTTTCCTCAGTGGGAAGAAACCAGACTTTCCATTACCTCCAAAATACAAGAAGGAAACACAGGTGCTGAATGATTAAATGCTGGGCTCTTTGGGGTGTTTAGGAGAGCAGCCAAAGGTCACAGTGGTAATATTTGGGAACTTGCATCTGCTAAGTCCCAGTCCAAAGCCTTCACTGCAGTTCATCCTTTCTGTTTCTCCCAGGAGAAAGAGGCAGGTTTCAAAGAAGACAACAGCAGGGCAACCTGATATCCTGCTCCAGGCTGCATTATCACCTGCTGTCAGCCTTGCAGAGGTTCAGCCACCTGAAATGATTCCTTTCTGGGTATTTCAGAAAATCCTTTTGAATGAAAGGTGTTATAGCCCCCAGAAATAAGATCCCAGTGCTATTGCTGATTTAAATGAAAATCATTGTGCTGTCGGTATGTATAGTTACCTGGTTTATTACTTGGAGTTTTGGCCTTCCCTTTTCATTTGTATGAATATCTTTGATCTCAGTTAATACCTTCATTCGGAGATTTAGACAGCTGTAGTGTAAATACAAGGGAAAGCATTGATTTCATAATGACGGGGGTTTTCTCACCTGCTATTTCATTTTATCTCATAATTCAGTTAAATCATGTGTTCTTATTTTCATGAATCAGCTTCTGCTTGACAAAGCCCCAATTTGGATCAAAAGAGCAAGGGCAGAGTATTTTCACTTACAGAATACTGCATTTAGCTCCAATTGCTCCTGTCAGTCACTTTCATTCAATTACCTCTCGTAATTAAATGTTCATCTAAACAGGTACTGCAGGTGGCTACAAAATTAGTGAGTAATGGAAAAACGTAGAAATTTGAGATTGGTGGCTTGAATTTGTGCCCAAACTGGCAGCAAATTAAAGTTGCCATCTTAGGACTGCTTTCTTTCTTTCTTTCTTTCTTTTTTTTTTTTTTTTTTTTTTGTTTAAATCTGGGATAATGACTATATGCATTAAGACAAATTAGATGGTAAATGGAGGGCCACATCACAATAGGCAGCTCTATCGGCTTTTGTGAACAAAATGTGATACTTTTCCCTTTTCCTGATGTTGGCAATGATTAGATCAGGTTCTCAGGCTACCTCTGAATAACAGTTGGTCCCTTGATGCTTGTTCAATCAAAATAAATTACTCTTTTGGTGCTACTTATGAAAACAGCTCATATATGCAGAAGAGTTGTAGTATCCAGTTGCCTCAGGATCTGTTTTTGTTTGTTTGTTAAAGCAGTGTGAATATCAATGCCATCATGTAGCAATCTTGGGCAGAAGAAGCCACATCAGAAATGTGAAAGTTTCACAGTCAAATGGGTTGCACAGAGTTAAAAAATGCCATTAAATGTCAATGTGACTCTGTGTTAGGAAATAACCTTCATAATACTGCTATTTCCTCTGTTTCCACAGGTCTGCAGTCTCATTCAGGGGATAGAGGAGCCATAAGAACCAGGTAGATAGTTACAAAAAATGTTCTTTGACATGCAGGATTCAGTGCCCTGCTTTGGGCTCCATGAGAGAAGAGATTTTCTGACTGCATGGACATTTCATTATATTACGGCACCACCCATGCCTCAACAAGCTGCAAGCAATGTTTCACAAAAAACTCAGAAACTGAAAGAATCATTTGTTTCCAGATAGGGGAGCAGAAGCTGAAGGAAAAAAAAAAATCTCCATTGGCTTTAGGTGCCCAATCTGATGCTTACAGTCAAATTTTGATTATAAGGAAAGTCAAGGTGTCATTGCTTTCAACTGCAGCTCACCACTTAGCACTTTGCAGATGGTCCCTAAAAGGCTTCCCTTAAGAGGGAGGATACATTTGTAAAAAGTCTGTGGGTAAAAACCTTGAAAAATATTACATAGGAATTCTGTGCTGGAGGCAAGGACAGAATCTAGTCCCACAACACTCACTCCACTGCTGCAATTCCACATTTTTCAATTCTGAATTCAACTGCCTGAAACAAAAGGCCATTTTTCCTTTCTGTATAGACCCCTCCACCGTAAGCAGAGATCACAAGACAAAGCCTCTTTCACTGCACAATTCTTAGTCTTCCTCAGAACTTGATCCATCCTTCCCATTTTCCTGTGGGAAAAATAATTAATAAAGGACTGTATAATAACAGAGATTGAATTAAGATTGTGCAGGGAATCTGAGTTTCAGTATTATTCTTCTTGCAACCATAATATTCTTTTAATGTGCTTTCTAGGCAGTAATTTCCTAAGCTTTTAAGAAAAGCCACACAAAATCCAAAAAATTCTTTAATGTGGAATTGCAAATTATGTCTACACATAATCTTCCTACATACACAGCAAGGTTAAGAGTGGGCTCAAGGCTGGGAAAGCCACGCCTGGTCTGCCCACATCATTGGCTGCAGACTCCGTTGTAGCTCAGCTGAGAACATTAAAACTGGTAAGAAAAAGTCACCCTCAGGGTATCTGCGAGTGGATGAGGCTGAAAGTGTGCTTGGCTCAGAGCATTTCTGATCCATTCAGACTGGGTGAAAGAGATCAGCTCTGCTCTGAAATATCTAGAACATCCAAACCTTCTCCTTTGGGAGGTCTCTGAAAACAACTTTGTGTCAGGCCTCCGGGCAGAAGCAGCTCTGAAATACTAACAATACCTCGGCTTCTAAAGGAAAACTTTCACTATTTTATCTTGAATTTCTTTGCATTCCTCTCTGGTTGTTGCCCTGAAAACCTGTCCTTTATCCTGTAAATTATATCACATCTAAGTCCCTAAAAACAGTTTGGCACATTTTCTGCCAATGTCAATACTAAATGTATCACAATAATTTAGTAAACTCTTTATAAGCTACTGTGCAAGAAAATTGAACAGAGGTAACATCTACAGAATGAATCTGTATGGTGTGCTAATTGTGAACACTGCAAGGCAGCATATTTATTTCAGAGTTTGTTAATAAGTTTTGGTGTTTTTTTGTTTGTTTGTTTTTAGTTGGTGTAACTCTGTTTTTAAATAGTAATTAACCCATAAACATGGAAAAAAAATGCAGCAAATTGTGCCCACATTCAGGCTCCTGTTAGGCACTGTCTTGCAAATTAACCTACTGCAGGAGAAGAATAATCTGTATGTAGTTGAGATAAGCAGCTCCATGTGAATATGAGGATCCAGCATGGAGATCTTCCTGTGAAGCAGCCTACAAAGAGCCCTAAAAAAGCCTTTTTGCCTCAGATGTTCCAGGGAACCAGAAACAGGGTAGAGATTTTCTGAATCATACATATGTGTGTACATCTGTATGTGCAATCTCTACTGGAATCTGATTCATATGAAATGTATCAATTTGATGTTCTAGAAATAAGGAATGCATATCAAATTATTTTATAGCAAGCATGTGTCAATGCACATTTAAAAACAGAATTCAAGCAATGTGACACTACTATTTTCACAGCTTCTCCTCCATGCTCATCTCTGGACAGCAGCAATTCTTTTGACTGAACACCTTGTTTCAGAGCACTTTATGCCTATGTGGGTCTCTTGTGTAACCCCTGTGATTAGGCTCCAATGCACGTAAAATCAAATGCCCTTTCCACACACATACTTTTGGTAAATTTGTCTGTCTGGCTCTGATTTTAACTCAGCATTCCTATACAGCCACATGATGGTCTTTCGTCAAGAACCTCGGCACAATATGCTGTCTTATTCTTTACTCATTAAAAATATGACAGTCTGGAAATCTACTCTTTAATGCCTAAAAGCAATTTAAATCCTAGAATCAAATTTCTTGTGATGTTTTTACCTTGGATGGACAATTATGCTGATAATAAACTGAGTTATGAATTGTTGTTTCACCTGCACAATTTGTCTGTCTGAAAACAAGAATGTTAGAAGACACAGCAAATTGCTCATATATTACAATGGAGAACATAAAAGGGGCCAGTAAATACCAGTGGTTCAGAAGGCAGCTGAAGTTCTGACAGTAGAAATGCTAATCTGTTCTTTTCATGTATCCTTTTTCAGTATTATAACATTGGAAGAAAATTATGTTAAAAAGTAAAGATTGTATGTCACAAAAGAAAGATCTTTGATATATTTTTTATATTCTTTCCTGATGTTAGCTTAAGAGGCCACAGCATAAAACATAGTTATCCCACACAGTAAGGGATTTACCTTCCACATCTGCAGTGTTTTAATATATAGAGCAGGAGGAAGAAGCTTTCAAGGATGAAAAGTTTTCACATTCACCTGATTCTCATTTTTCAATTCATTAGAATATTTTATATTCTGAACAAAGTGCCACTTTTTACTTCATTTCAGGAATAGCACTTCATCTTTTTGCTTAACTAAGCCTTAAAAGCACTCAAGCAAACCTGTCCTTTGAAGATGACAAATCACTTCACAGTTCCTGAACACAATCACCATCAAAAAGGTCCTAAGAGAAAAAGCAAGTATCACCTGTAGGCCAGCTGCTTTGCCAAAGCCACCACACCAGCCTTCTGCAGTCTTAGTTTTCTTGTTTGTTAAGGTCTTTGTTGTATAAATTCAAGCAGGACAAGCTCTGGGAGCTGCTGGGTCTGCCCTTTCTCTGTCTGACATGCCTGAGCCAGGACTGGAAAGCTCTCAAGGGTTGAAGAGCTGAGCTCAGTAAGAAAATGAGGCAATAACTTTCTGAACCTGTGTCCTTGTTGCAAAACTGTTCTGCAGTTTTACTCTACATAGTTCTTTCCATACCAGAGATGGTAACGGGATGAAGATGAATAGCAGTCCACAGGCAGGGGTGGGCATGGATGGATGCTAAAGAAGTGTGGCAGGTTCTTTGACTGGAATAGTTAGTATTAAAAGGTCACATTTTAGCCTAGAAGAGCACAAGGTATTTGCTGCCTCCTACAATGAAGACACTGAGCATGTAAGAGAGAGGAAAGGTGGAAGGTGCTGTTTCACGACTGCTGTTTCAGAAGATGGTTTCCTTCTTTCAAGCAAAGACAACAGTGGGTCAGTAAAAGCCAGACTGACCGATGTATGTGTGCAAATAAATATTGAGTTAAATGGGGCTATGCCAATTTGCCCAAGCAAATCTAATTCTCTTACTTTCTTACTGATTTTCTCTCCCCGTATTCTTCATTTCTCAACACCACTCATTTACAAGAGCTACTTCCTTCCTAGGCCATTTCTCTCCCACCATTCCTGCCTTTCAACATGATTCTGCAGTGTATCAATCGTATCAATAGCCCCTTCTGATAGAGCAGTCATCCCAGCCTCCAAAATCATCTTTATCATTACCCTTAGATCAGCCATACAAAGCATCCACCCCAAAATCCATTTAGGTGACAGAGAACCTGAGCCTATGCTGCTTAACCCACTCTGAGGCACACTCAGCCCACCTGGCTTGGGAGGCAACCTGAGTAAAAGAGAGGTGGGGAACTCTTTGTCTTCCAGAGAGCTTTTAATTTCATGAATTATATATATATTTTTTTTTTTGTTTTGTTTTGTTTTGTTTTTGTTTTTCTTCTTGGGGAAAGCCGATAGACTAGAGCTCATTTACAGTAACATTATAAAATATATCACAAGCTATTCTGGGAGGATAAGCAACTGATGGGCTGCTTGAGGCATTGCTAAAATGCCTGAGTGTGTGCTTATGTGAAAAATGTTGTGAAACAGAAATCTACTCTTTGCCTTGGACGCACTCGTAGGTGATAAGCACTATCTGTATCAGGAGTCTAGCCAGGGCTTACAGCTGGTGCAAGGTGTGAACTCTGCCCTGTAGTTTTCCAGGATTTTTCTGGGTAATTCAGTTTAATGATTTGGCAGCCATTTTGCTAACAGGCATTATTTGCAAGGTGTAAAGAAAGTGGCTGTATGAAGGAAGCTGGTGGAAATTCTGTTTGCAGCATGGGCCTGCTGGTGGGCTCGGCTGAGTTGGGGAGCCAGGGCCAGGCCCTGCTGCAGCCTTGTTGGGGCAGGGGCTGATGGGCCTGGGCCTGGGCAGGGGGAGAAGGCAACAGAGGAGGGGGTCAGGTTCCTCATTTTCTCACCCCAAACTTAGGATGCACCGAAGCAAGATTCACATTAGAGACAGTCTTTCCAGTATCTCACTGCTAGGATCTGACTTACTGAGCATGGGCAGACAGCTGTGTCAGTCACTTGTTGCACAATAACCTGGTGACTACAGCACGCGAATTCAAAGTCTTTCCCACCTGAACCAGAACGTGACGTTTTGCCTCCCAAATTCAAATTTCAAAAAAAAAATATTTCTCTTACTTTTTGTTGAAAATGCCGTATTGGTCATTTCCTCAATTAACAGTAACTTGTACAGGCTGCAGCAGTAGTTGACGGGCTGTGATGAAATATGGATTCAGATTTCCACCTTGAACTGGGCAGAGTACAGATCCAAACCAAGATCAGCCAAATCCCAGCAGCACTTTAAAATACTTTCTCATACCTTCAACACAACTTCAGAATAGAGGTAACTACAATATGTATGTTATGCAGTTATTTAATGATATAGTAGATATCTAAGCCATCAAATTATATAACTGTTAGTTAGATACTGTGTGAAAGAGATGAAAAAATAATGAAAATGAGAGGAACTACAAGCCTATAAACCAGAGACCTGCAACAGGCAAATCTATCACAGGACAGACATAGTGGATACTTGAATAATTATGATCTACTTGGGAAGGACTGACATGGCCTCTGTAAAGTGTTGCCTTACAGCCCCCTTGGAGTTCTGTGGCAGGGTTAAGAGCTGTGGGGAAATGCTTGCTGCAGCTATGAGGGTGCACTTGAGCTCCCGAAAGGTGCTTGACAGAGCCGTCACCACACACCTTTGAGCGGTCTCTGCATAAGACCGAAGGCCCTGGAATGCAGCACAGTGGCTGCATTAAGGATTGGAGCATGGAGGTGACTGAGACAAATGAAGATGCTGAGTGACTCAGGGTTACAAAGATAAAGGTAGAGTGTGAAGAACTGCAGATTTTTTTTTTTTATGATGCTAGTGACGGGGAATACAACAGCAGATGAAATTTGAAGTGTAGACACATGTAAAGTGACTCACACAGGCAAAACCAATACCAACTTCACACACAAAATAATGGGCTTTCACCTGACTGGGGGGAAATGTCAGGATTGTGATAGCTACTTTCAAGAACACATTGCTTCAGTGAGTAGGGAAGAAGGGTGTGTTGAAAAGCCAATCACATACTGGGAGTAGTAGAATTGTAAAATGGTTTTGGTTGGAAGGGACCTAAGATCATCTGATTCCACTCCCTGCCAAGGGCAGGGACACCTCCCACCAGACCAGGTTTCCCAAAGCTCCCATCCCACCTGGCCTTGAACACCTCCAGGGATGGGGCATCCACAGCTGCTCTGGGCAGGATACGTACAGGACAAAACAAGCATCACTAAGTCAGTGTAGAAATCCATGTCGTTGAATATAAAACTGTGTGCAATTCCAGATCCTTTATCTCCAAAATGGTATATTAAAAAAATGGAAACTGTTCATGGAAGTACATCAAGTGTATGGATTAGCCTTCATAGGAGCAGCCTCACAGGGGTTCAGTTGTGGTAAGTAATTCTTTTGGGGGATAAAAGAGGGGCATACAAACTGCAGGTACCAGGATAATGGATAGGGATGGACTCTTCATTGTCCAGTGTATTGAAATACAAAAGCCAGGGACCATCAGTCAGAAGGGGGCAGATTAAAAAAAAAAAAAAAAAAGGCAATTCTGGTGATTCTTCATATAACAGGTATCAAACATGGAACTCTGGGAAGAAGTTGAATATATTCAAGGGAAGATTGGACAAACCATTCAGGTGCAGGAAATTGTCTGAGGTGAAAATGGTTGTAGGATAAGCACCATAAATGTTTCCCTTGCTTTACTCTTTCCTACATGTTCGCTTATGGAAACAGTCGTAGACAGGGTAAGGTGCAAGACTGAACACTGATTCAAAGCATTGCAGCAGAATGGCTCTAAAACCAAATTCAGTTTAATTCTACATATTTATTCTATATAGCTTCAGTGTGAAATCTCTAAATGATTCCTGTTGTGCTTTCACAAGTGAGTAGTTTTGCCATGTATTAATACAGTTCCTCTTATGCAGAGTTCTGAAATTTGGCTTATATTAATTCAAGATGAAGTGCCTTTTGTGAGGGTGGGGGATAAAGTGTTAATAGTTTCTCAACTTGGTTTCTTAAGCTTTTATTCTGGGCAGAAGTTCTTCAAGGGAAAGGAGAGGAGCTTTGTGCTCATCAGCTGGGTGTGACAGGTCAAATCACCAGCTCACGGGCACCGATGCTAAGAGAGGAGCTAATGGAGTTGCATGAGTGAGCTGGGCCAATAATCACATATCAACCTGGCTTCTGAACTGCCTTTATGATGGGAATGTAACCTTAATCCATCACATTCTGCAAGGTCTGAAAATTTGTACATTCTTATCAAGGATAATACTAGTTGTCAAATTTTTAATGCATTAAAAGTAACAGGATTTCACAGCTTTAAGAACATTTGCATTTTTCCTATTCAAATGCCCAATTAATTATCTATAATCTACACTGAAAAAAATCAACTGGCTATTGAACTTAAAACCCCTTTTGTTAGAAACAGAATCAGAGGCCTCTTTTCATGCTTTAAGGCTTATCAGAAAAGGATGTTAGCAATAAAAGTACTTAGTAAAATGAGAGATGACTAAGACCTTTTTTTTTTTTTTAAACTCAGATCAGCACACAGTGATTATCTTCTTTTCTAAATGCAGGGGCACAGCTGTTTTGCTTATGTAGGTTAGACTTAAATAGCTGAGTATTGCACTCATACGAAACTCCTTGAATCCAACAGTTCATGTACCTAATCCTGTAAAATAGCTGCTAAGATTAAAAGAATGAATTAAAAATAAATGCCCAGTGAAATAAGCAGGATGTTTACCATACAAACACTCTAATAGCTAACCTGACTTTTCCCTAGTAGAACATTTATATTATAGGAATTTAACCCATGGACACACATAATTAGCTCTTTCACCTTCAAGTTGCTGAAAGAACGATTTGCTTAAGAAGATTAGCCCTTTGAGTGTTCAATAGAAGCACTGACAAATGAGCCTAAAATGATTATAGAGGAGCTCTGTTAACACCATCTTCTGATCTTTTATTTTTAAATAGCATGCCTTTCAGTCAAAAATGTTTTAATCTGACCTCTTGCATCTTTCCAAATCAAGGATCAACTTTTAATGCTATGTATTCAAATCTCATTGTGAGGAGTTGGCTTTCAAGGCTCTTTTGAGACGCAGGGGAGACAATCACAGTAGTCCAAATGGAACTTCAGTGCTAATTCATTTCTTCTGTTTGTTGTAACTGCATGCAACATCTTGTCTGCATCGTAGCAGTTTTCCTAGTCAGCGGTGGCAGGACAACTCTTTCTGAGCTGTGCTGTACTAGCATGATTTGGGTAATAAACAGTTTTTCAGAAGACAGGTATTTTTAAAGGCAGGTGGAATACAGAAGAGGTGATACTGAAAAGACAGGAACAAAGCTGCCTCAGATGGGTCGTGGCAGGGAAATGGATTTTTCAGTTATTTTGGCTGCATACCATAAACCTGAGGTGTAAAGTAAACACTGTAACAGAGCAAGCATTGTAAGTTGCCTTCAGTGGCTCTGTAGCTATTGTTTGCATGACAGTCTATTTTCCCATACAAAAGCTAAAGGTCAATTTTTGAATTACTTACACAGACTTTCAGAGTAATCCTCTTACTTAAGGCTGTGAAATATCTGGATCCGTCACAATTTTATACAAGCACTGAAATCATGGGAATTGTATTTCCATAAGAGTGGCATAAATAAATAGTTTATCAACCTTGGGAGATTTATCTTGCTCAGCTATTACCAACAACTGAAAGACTGATGCCATATACAGAATTCAGTTCATGTTATTAATTCTCTCAGTAAAACTGGGTAGACTTTTCCCTTTTACTTTTAAGTCATACTGCCATCTACAGCTTGAATAAACACAATACTCTTGGGTTAGGATAACAGGGTAATCCAGGTTGGAGGAGATCTCTGGTCTATATTCCAGCCACCTCCACGAAGTGGGATCCACCTGTCAGACCACCTTGCTTAGAGCTTTATTCAGTTGGGTCTTAGAAATCTGTCTGGGTAGCCTGTTCCACTGTCTCACCATCCTCATGGGGGAATTTTTTTTCCTTTACAACCAGTCCAAACCTGATTTCAGTTCATGCCCATTGTCTCCTGTTCTGCTGCCACACACCACTGTGAAGCCTGGCTCCATCTTCTTGCTCTCTAACTCTCATAAGGTTCCTGTCAGGACATTCCAGTTGCACATCTAGGTCTCCCCAAATGACAGCTGGATCCTCCAGCATATCCATTTGTTCCCTTAATTTGGTGTGAGCTACACCAAACCTGCACCAGCAAACTTGTTGAGGGTGACAACGATGTTAAACAGCAGAGGGCCCAGAAGAATCCCCCATGGTATTCACTCCCGTTAACCATTACTCTCCTAGCCTCTTCCAACCCTTTTTTTTTTTTTTTTATCTGCTTGTTTGCCCACCCATTATGTTAGAACATAATGCCCTAACTTGCTCACATGAATATTGTGGAACACCATGGCAAAAGCCTTACACTAAAGTCAAGGTAAAAGACATTCTTCCGTTGTCCACAAATGCACTCATTTTATCACAGTTGACTTTTTTAATTAAGAATATAAAAGTTTTTTTTTTTTTCTTCCCAAGGGATGGTTCCATTAAAAATTCTTTGTCACCACAAGGCTTTACAGAAAGAGATCCTGCATTCTGTAAACAATAAAACAGGGTTTGTTTTTTATTATAAATACTTTTGCAATTATATTAATTAAACACCTCATCAAGTAATTGAATAAGCACTAACTAAAAAGCTATGTGCTACTTAATCCTGGAATCATTAGCATGAATTTAAGTAGTTGTATTCATCAACTCTCTGACAATGTGCCAGATGACTCGTTACTGTCGATTAAGGACTTGCACCTTTTTAAGACTTGGTGCCTGAATGCAACAAAAACACAAATATTTACTGAACCTCAGTACAGCAGCTTTTTAGTTAGGTACCTGTAGGCTACAAACTTGCGACATAATGGCTACTCAATGTTCTTCAACATTTAGTATAAACCAGCTTTTAAAAAAATATAATGAAATAAAATATACTTCTGTTTGTATTTGTTCCCAGAAAGTAACTTTGCAAGTAGGACATCAACAAAAATACGAAATTTGTGCTTGCAGCTCACAGCTTAAGTTCTGTTAAACCTGTCTGACATGACACGCAGCTTTGCATTGTTTATTCCAGTGCATACAAGGATTTGCATGTTTTTGGAACCAGGATTTTGGAGTTGTTTTTTCCCCATTCAGTATGAATCTCAATCTATTAATTTTTCATGTTTCTGGCTTGAAAGTGGGATTCTCCCTCACTTTCTTGGCATTATACATAAAATATCTCCATTGCTATAATATTCCTGCCATCTTTCATTAATTGGTATCTTAAAAGTCACATTTCATTATTTCTCTTAGACAGACCGTTGCGTAACACGAAGGATCAAGGTCAAACGATACATGAAGAGAGAGTTTTGACTCATTCAGATGGTTGTCTTCATTTTTGATTCCTTCTTCACTGCCTTCTATAAAATATGACAGATTCTGAACATTTTTCAAAATGTGTCTGTAACATCCAGGTATATTCAGTTGTAGTGGAGGCACTCTGAATTTGCACATCTGCAGTCCATCCTTGGAAAGTCTTTCATGGTACCATTGCCCAACTTTATTACTGGGATACTTGATACTATGTCCCACCATTGGAAGAACAACCTTCAAGGAAAAAATAAAAACAAATTTAAAAAAATGAAACAAAATTCACCAATTTCCCTTTAAGGAAATGCGATTACAATCGTAAATGTGTTTAAACCTTCTATTCTGGGTCCTGAAATAGCAAAACAGCTCCTTCTTTTGCTAAATACAGCCGTGCTATTACTTGAACAGAATTTAAATGAAAAGTAGCAAAAATAATAAATATATCATGATTTCTAAAACAAATTAGAAATACACTAACATGAATTTCCTTACTTGCTGGGAAAGATACAGAAATAAAGATATTAAGTTACATACGTAAGACTTCACAGGACTCTGAGCCTTCAACAATTACATGAACCATTCAAGTGTTTTTCCCAGACATAGATTGAATAAATTTTCAAAGCATTTATATCCAACTTCAAAAAAAATATTACCATACTGCAAATGACACTGTACTAATTTCCATTACAAAGTAAGTATTTTTTCCTTCCATTTGTTAAGAGGGTGGAGATTAGTTCACATGTGTTTTCTTTAATGTGCATTCTGGCAAGAAATAAGACTGCACCAGTTAATATATTCCTACTATCTTTAAAACAAAACATTTTAATCAAATAAAGAAATCGTCAACTCAGAATGTTTCAGACAGACTTACTTGGTGTATAGAATATTTGTTAGCTGACTCTTCTGGAGCAGTGACAACATGAACCTGGCAAGACAGATAAAATGTTAAGAAAAATAAAACAACTTTTTAAAGTAAAGTTATTTTAAACTTAAAAAAAATTAAATTAAGCTTTAAAAGTTTAAAAACTCTGCATTCTAGGATTATTTGACTACTACAAGGCAAAATAATCTATTCCAGCTGCGAAAAATATTAGAGATGTTTACTATAATCTACAATTTTATGTTACATTGCCAATAGCAAAAATACTAATTAAAATGTGTTCCATTGAATAGGAATATAGGAATATATGGTAAACTCAGTAACTTATTACTAAATTTGGTGGATCTGCTCTTCATTTGATTTCACCTACTTGGTTTATTAACCTTCACTTTCAAAAAGAAAAATCACAATGGAAACAGAAACTACTCTTTACAGGGACTAGAAATTGCTCACTAACCTTTCAAGTACTTTTGCTTTCAAATTTATAAGAATTTCCACCCAAGAAGTGAGATACGTTCTGCCCATGCACCCCCGTTTATTTTCAATTAAAACATTGCAAAATTATATTCTCTGTCTGATGATTGGGAGAAGGATACCTGTCTCCTTATCCAGTCAAGAAAAAGGTATGTTAACCCTGAAAGAAGAGATTGGTTGTTTCAGAAATGGACTTCAGCATGCCCAAGCCTGTGGCCAGCATACATTTCAGTGCTGGCTTTAAGATATTTGCTCACCTGTGGCTCCATGCAGAGCACCAAGGCTGTGCTATGGGCAACCAGAAACACTCCCTTGCTCTTTACTATTTTCTCAAGAAGAGGAGTGCATTTTTGAACAGCTGCCAACAGTTTAGACTCATCATCAATTTGTTTTAATTGCCTGAGTAAGAGAAATTTTGCTAAACATGCTTTGACTGTGTAGCTACAGCATGATTAGCAGTTCAGTCTGAGGCCAACTTGAACTGTGGCCTTACATTCAGTAACGTATGTAATGGCAAAGCCTGACCTTGAAAGCAAGACTCAGATCTACACTGATCTACACTGACTGATAATATCGGTCCACCCAAAGCCTAATCTGAAGGTTTTCCCCCGCCAGATTCTAAGAAGAGCATCAGATGCCACGCAGAATAATTTCTTACATACATCAATTCTGCCATTCTGTCCCTTCTCATCCCTTCACTAAAATGAATAGCCAAAACAGATAAAAACTGTTAAAACACATCTAGCATATATGCCTCTTCGTGATAAAGGGGAAAGAAGTAATGTATCTCTTTTTGATTTACCACAAACAGTAACTAATTTAATAAACATACCAAAATAAAAGCATAGGATTATTGTCTGACATATGAATGTACTCAAGTGCATTACGGTTATTTTTCACCAGAACTATTTTGTAAAAACTCACCTTGTCATTCAGGGAAAGGCCTTCATCATTTTCCTCAGTGAAGACTAGATCACCTTCAACAACTTTTGAACCATAAATCTCCAGCCTATACGATGCTGCCTCATTCCATATTTTACTGCAATAAGCATGGACATAGAATATACGCATGGAGTGAGGAATGCTGAGCCATCCTCTGGTACAGCCTTCGTGATTTACACCATAACGATTTAAAGCACGTAACAACATCTTCTCTCTCACTTTACATTCCGGCAGCATCGTGAGCGTGCCCTTTGCATCCTCTGATATAAACAAAAATAACCATATAAGCAATCACCAATTTTCCAAATACTATGTACAGGAAAAAACACACTTAAAAGGATGAAATAATCAGGTATGAATAAATAGTGTCAGTCTAACCCCTTTATGCTGACTTTTAAGTTATTATTCCCTTTCTTTCAATGTGTCATGTCAGACAAATTCCATCTTATACGCCTATCAACACAGTCCCATGAACTCTGTTCTCTGTATTTCACACAGGATAAAATCAACTAGAGGTCATTCGGTTATTCAATCCAGTTGCAGTTTCTTAGAAATGTATTTCATCGCTCCAAAGTTTTTTTAGATCGGGTAACTGAAAGTAGAAAACCACCTAGGGAAGATAATTAAATTTTGATTTTAAGTCATTTGAAAATGTATTTCATAGGGGGTAAAAAAAACATGTCTTTATTTTTAAATTTAAAAATCACAAGGGCCACTAGGAAGTCTAGGCCTCAACCAAGATGAAATTATATTTAATCAGATTTGTACTACATTATATAATAAGTTTTACATTTAAAATCTTACGTTTTACATATTTTTCCTTCCTAATTTTTCTTATGAAGAGCGATTATCTGAAGGAGCCACTGCATGGCCTTTTCTTTTAGGAAAAGGCAAGCAGCTGTTACAGAATCCACATCAATGTCTTTCCATGCATCACACAGCAATGTATAACACAGAATGATTCATCTTATCTCATCTGTGAAATGAAAAGTCTCCGTGTCCCTTGAAGCCACATATTGTAGCTGTCGTGTCAACGTACAGTGATAAGCAGGCTAACAGATGTGGAAGATTTGAAGAGATCAAACATTTGCGGTCAAGAGCAACTTAAAATTTTTCATTTTGGAGGGAAAGTTGGCTGGCTGAATGACAGAAATAAACATGACACTCAGCACGCTGTTTCTGGCATATTTTGTTGAACAGTTCAAGGAAGAAAGAAGGCAGATTAGAGGAACGTGTGGAGGAAGATACATAATTAAAAAGACATAAAACCAGAGCCCAAAGGTGCAAGAACCCAGGAGCAAAGATTATTATAGAAATTTCATAAAGTTTGATGCCCAAACGTGGTAAATGCTGAGTGTCAGTTGGGTGCCTCATTCTGCATTCTTCCTTCTAAATTAGAGAGGAAAAAGCTGCATTCCAAAAGCTAACAGACTGAAGGAGGCCAAAACTGCTTTGAGAATAATACTGTAGTCTTTTCAAGCATTATGCTATATGCCATTTATTTCTGCCTTGCACCTGAAATACATTAGTTTTCCGCTATTTTGCACATTTAGGGCCTGATCTTTATCTCATTATTAAAAGCAATACGTGCAGTTCCAGGAGTTCTGTGGAATATGCCATAAGTGACATAAAGCAACAGCAAAATAAACAGTCTCTCTCTGTGCAGCAACACTTTATTCCCTCCCAATACCTATGCTGAACTGATGAACAGACAATTTAACTGGACTTACCAGTCTGAAGAAAGTGCCTTTTTGCCTTGTTTACAGGGTCATCGGTATCTTCAGGCGTGAAGAATAATTTCACAGCTTCCACCTATAAAGAACAATATTAATAATTTATATTTTCTGCACGTAAAAATAATTATTTGTCAACTAAACAGACAATCATGCATCCAAATCTCTGCTGACAGATTTGCAACCTCTCAAAATCATTTCAGTTCTTTAAGGTCTACATGAAAGACACAGAAGACATCACAAACAGCATAGCCACCAGTGTGGCTATGTTACGTTCAGATTAAGGAAAGGTTCTGGTCACAAAGAAGGCATGAGATTGCTTTCAAAGCTCTATGAGAAATGTCTTCTTGAACATCCAGTTAGGACTCCTCTGCATTGCAACACCATCATTCTATCCTGAGCAGGAAAGTTCCTTCCTCTTGCTTCCCTGCAGCATGTTTCGTGTAACACTTAAGCTGAGCGCTTTCCTTAGACTCACACAGAGGGGCAACAATCCTTTCTTTTAATACTGAACTGATGCTGTGCCAGGGAAAACACTACTTGTAACACTGGTGGAGCCACACAGTTCGCTACCACCTACATCAGCCTGTGACTCGCCCTGTTCATCTCTTTTATTAACATTGTTGTCTTCCTCTGTATTGGGACTGTGTAAACATATACTGTCACATTTTTAACACAAATGCATGTTTCAAATTAAAAAGTAACTGAGTTAAGACTAGAGATTTGTATCATTACTCTGCAGGGACTGACACATTGTGTCAACTGTTAACATATCAGAATTCAAAACGTCAGATACATCAACAGCTACTTTTATGGTCTGCCCTTCAATTCTCTTGGAATCAAAACAGTATTGGAGGAAAAGGATACTCAAGTATTCATTTGACTTTGTAGAGCTTGATTCTGTCTTAAGCCTGTGCCAAATACTACACTAGATACACTGAAAAGTATATGACTCTTATCTTAAGGGTTATTACTTAAGAAATAAGTTCTCCTTAGCTTACAGGGGAACATTTGCTCAGAACTAAGATTTGGGCAAGTAGCCAAGGAATAATGGAAAGCAGCACTCTCTTCTATACAGCAGACAAATTACTGTGGCATTGAAAAAGCAAATCCTTTTGTACGATCCTATGTAGTATCTTGTGACATTTGCAAAAGGAATATAGACCCCCAGGAGGATAAAGAGGCTACAGGTTAGGCATTGTATAAAGATTGCTTCATTTTAGAGTTCAAATGTTGTACGGAATGCAGCCACCTCCCCGAGAAGTGGCATGATGATGATCACATTCCCATCACAGACAGGAGAATCACTTCCTCAGCTACACGCAGCTGCACCTACTGCTTACAGATTTTCTTGATTCAGCATGAAAATCTTCATGCTTGTGTTGTTGTCAGAACTAATCTGGCAATTACTTCCAGCACACAGAGGGGTTTATCTCAGAAATGAAATTGCTCCCTGGGAAGGTCAGCCCCAGCACCAGACATTGCAACAGTAATGTAAAATGAACTTGACAGTAACTACTTATATTACAAAATGAAAATACCATTTTTCCGTTCAGTAGAGCCAATCCTATTTGATCTGTCTGAACATTTTGTCCCTGGCCAAATCGCTGCGGTCCGTAGTAATTTACAAAACCTTTTGTCTAGAATTAGAAAGAATAAATATGTTAAGAACATCAAAACAGTGAGACTAAGCATACAACACATATCTGTATTTATCCAAAATACACACACTTTTTTAATCCTGAAATAACAAAACAAAAATATGACTCATTACATTAATTTAGCAACTGATTTAGAAAGGTCTAAAAAGACAATCAAGTTCTATTCTCTTCATTAAAAAAAAAAAACAAACACCTAGGTAAATGAAACAAAATCACTTATATGTAATTATTGTAAATACTACTTCAGTTCAAATCAAAGAGAGTTCTACGTGCCAAATTATCTATCGAAGCAAATGCAGCAGAGCAAAAGTAATGAATGGTATGAACTGTTGGACATTTTTTCTTTAAAGTGCTCTTTTTTCATGAGATTGTTTGTATGATTATTACAGTAGTAAAGACCAAGAGTAAAAAGGCCAGATGTAGAAGAGAGAAAGGCATTAAAGCACCAGTTGATCTTTTTTTTTTTTTCAGTAATCAAATACATTTCCAAAATTTTTACACGTCATGTATTTGGCTTTTGCACACTGGATGGTTTTCATTCAAGTCTTTATTCCTGGATTAATCTTCTTAAAGTAATTTGTGTTATAGCCATTACTTAGAAAGCAAGGGTAATTACTGCTATACAAAACATCTAAACATTTTCCATTCCATGATTGTCTTCTACTTTTCTCAGAGACTTAAGATAGGACCTGAAAAAACCCGCATCATCATCAGACAAAGGATAACAGCAATCAAAATCCACTTGATTTCAGGGGATCTTTGTCCGCTACAGACATTTCACACATATTTATTGCATCAAAGTATACATTTTTTCACCCAAGCCAAACATGCATTTTCTTCACATGACCAAAAAAGGCAAGCAGTTGACATGTGTAACTATATTCTTTTATCCTACCAACTGCCACTGTGAAACACATCACTTTGGTTGACAGCTCACCTATTGATACTCATTTGCTACCAATTTGCTTTCCTTTCTGCCTTGCTGCACCACATTGGGTTCTGAAGCCTGCAACACAGAATGAGTTCACTTATGGGCCTCCTTCAGATCACAGCTTTGTTCCAAGGATAATGCAGGAAGGCCACAAAACAGCGAAAACATCAAAGAAGGGAAATATTACCATTGTTCTGCCATTACATTTTTTTAAAGCAATTTGTGTTATAGCACAGAACTACAACCCCTTATTGGCAGCCATGCAGCTTTTTTACCTTAATATTTTCCATTGCTTCAGATATTCTCTCTTTCAAATCTGCAGAGGAGTCATGACTGTGGAGTTTGAGATCTCTCACAATTATATCAAAGTGATTGCCCTTCAGCTGACCAAGCCTAAGGTGCTGGGATGCTGAATGTATGTTCTGTATTTTCATGCCTTTTTTTTCCATTTTGCTTCCAATTTCTTTCAACCTGCATAAACAATTGGGAGAAATTATGAGCCGTCCGCTATAAAAGCTATAGAACTATAGCAATAAATGTCTTCTTTACCTTATACTAGAACGAAAAAGGCTTAAGAATTCCAAATAGATTTAAAACAGATTACTATGAGAAAAATCAAAGCAAATGCAGAGATAGCAGTCTTAAAATTCAGTTGTTATCCATAAACACTTCTAAAACGTTTGCTTCAGTTGCATTTATGTTTTGTAGCATGATGGGTGTTGGAATGAAGCAATTCATTGAACATTCTCAAGGCAACCAAACTGAATTTTGTATTTTTAATTGAATAACTCATATATTAAATATATATTGAATAATTCATTCTTCAGTCATAAAAATCTTTAAAATAAATAAATAAATAAATAAAAACGAAAAAGTAATGTCTGCCACTCTATTGGTCTCCAGAACACAATTTGCTCTTTCTTGGTCAGCCTTAACAAAAGCAAACTCAGAACACTGATTCTCTGGGTATGCTTGCACATGCCTGTAATTGGAAACACAGCTGACAGTTCAACTATCTGCCCTTTAAAGTATCCACTCAATCTCGTTGTTCTTACTTGTATTAAACAGTCATTCAAATGAAGGGAAATTTCAGCTTACCTGTTAAGAAACATTTTAACAATTTCATAAATTATTTCCTGATATACAGGAGGCTTGGAAGAATTTAACTATTTTGCTTAAATGTTTATACATTAAGACAACGTTTTGCCTGTTCTCTTGAACAAATGGCCTTATAGCCTGGTTTGCAGCGGAACTCTACTATCACTATTTATTTATGTTAATTTCAAACCCTAAAAACAAATTCTACTTCCCTTTATTTGGGAACTGTTCTTTTTCTCTAGGACTTAAAAACCATTAGAAAGTTAAAGTTGGGGAAGAAATAAGTTATGTTTTTTACAACAGCATTTTTTTTACTGCAGTTACTACTACAGAACTTAATTATATATATATATATATATTTTTACCCACTGAGTTTTGTACAGAGTAACAAAAATGAGGAACCGAATGGCATGACTTGTATTATTGTCATGTTATTCAGAACCTTTACACTTGGTGGCATCTTTACTTAGTCTCAGGTTTCTATACTGGGCGATGTAAGAGAAGCTGATATTCAGGACTCTAAAAGAGCATCTGTCCAAAGTAAAATTGCAGTGATCTAGTTTATTTTTTTAAATTTGTATATGGCTCTTAAGTTGTCTGTGGACCACTAGATAATACTTTGATAGTTTGTGGAAAACTGTTGGGTCACGTAGTATAGGTTCCCTCTCTGTTCCTGCCAATAGACGGTATTCAGGAAACTGTGAAGGGGATCACATGAGCATGAGTTAGTAGGATAATGTCCCAGACGATATAGTATACTCGTATTATTAAAACAAATGAATGAGGGAAGACTTTTCTTTAAACTCCCACACCGGTGGACTTGAATCTTATGCTGTATATATCCTAAAACCACAAAATATTAAAGCTATTACCACTGTGCTACAGGAGGGGAAGACACAGTGGTAAAATGACAGAACGGTTTGGGTTGGAAGGGACCTTAAAGGCCCTACAGTTCCAACCCCCCTGTCATGGGAAGGGATGCCACCCAGTAGACTAGGTTGCTTAATGAACATTTAAGTATCAACATGGTGCAATCTGCTGATTAACACATTAAAATATGTCTCAAACTTCATATACCCAGATTTCTAGTACCTCTCAGGAGTAACCTTCTTCACAACCATAGGTTGGTAAGTAATAGCCTTCTTGTCTTTGATGCCAGTGTAACTGAAGTCTGAAGGAAGAACTCCAAGTTCAGCAGCCAAGATGCCAATTGCTTCCAGTGTTTCTAGGTTTTCTTTCTGAAGGGTGAAAGCTGAAACAATCATCTCAGAATTATTAGAAATTTGATGCAAATCATACAGGTGCTCTTCCAGAGCAGATGTCCTGTTCTTCCCTTCAAACTATGACAGCATGGAAACTGCAAAGAAACAGTGCTCCCACTGTTTCCTCTCCCACCCCACAAAATTAAAGGAAATGGGACTTTTTCCAGTATTGAATGGGAAGAATAAAGATGCATTAAACAAAACTCAGAACAATCAATCCTCTGCTGGCTTTAAGAGCAGTACCTGACAAAATGCAACACAATTCAAATAACATGTCTTATTCTTAGAAACACTTGGTTTATTAGAAAACAACTGCTTTAAGAAATGAGATCATAAATCAAATCTGACCTTTCTAAACTGTACAACATGAAAACACATCTTTTCAAATCCCTCAACTTCTTTCAAGGGAGAACTAACGCATGGGGAATAACAGAGAATTAGAGATACAGGCAAAAGAACTGTAAGCATTAACGCTGAACAGTTTATGTAAATTATTGCAGTAACTTGATTCACCCATCTCAGGTCTGTTTTTCAGTGATGGAACTATATTACACTGGGAAAGATTTATTTTAGGATAAGCAATGGGTGCATCAGGCCTATGTATCATAGTAAAGTGATTCTGAGGGTCAGTGTTAGTGAAGAACACTGTAATACAGAATCACCTAGGTTGGAAGAGACCTCCAAGATCACCGAGTCCAACCTCTGACCTAACACTAACCAGTCCTCCACTAAACCATATCCCTAAGCTCTACATCTAAACGTCTTTTAAAGACTTCCAGGGATGGTGACTCCACCACCTCCCTGGGCAGCCTGTTCCAATGTCTAACAACCCTTTCAGTAAAGAAGTTCTTCCTAACATCCAACCTAAACCTCCCCTGGCGCAACCTCAGCGCATTCCCCCTCGCCCTGTCACCAGGCACGTGGGCGAACAGCCCCAACACTTCCTAAAACCACGATATTTACCTGTGTAAACTTCTTGCCCGTCAGGGGAGCCCTCAGCAGGCCGTTTTCGGGACCGCCTGCCCCGGAACCGCACGGTTATCGCCATGTCCCCGCGGGGCAGGGCGAAGCTCTTGGTTTCCAGCAGCTTCCCGAACCTCCTGCCCAGCAGGTGGTGCACCGCCCGCCGGTGCTCCTTGTCGGCGTCGGGCTCGAAGCAGAAGGTGGAGCCCTCCGCCTTGGCGTCCAGGAACCTGAAGAAGCCGCTGGCCTCGGGCTCGCTGACCAGCTGCCGCAGCTCCCGGTAGCCCTCGTCGCCCCTCACCACCACCTCGCGGCCCCGGGTGGCCGTGGCGAGGAAGGGGAAGCGCTGCCGCACGGCGCTGTGCACCCCCGCCCGCTCCGCCTTGCCCCCCGGGCTGCCCAGGCTCAGCTCCCCGCCGCCCCACGCCTCCCGCAGCGCCCGGGCGAAGCGGGCCAGCCGCTCGCTCGCCTCCTCGCCCAGGCAGCTCGCCAGCGGGTCGCCGGGCGGCTCGGGGAGCCCCGGGGCAGGCTGCTGCCCGCCGGGGGACGGGGCTCTGAGGGGAGCCGGCTCCGCCCGCGGCCGCTCGGGGCCGCGCGGGGGCAGCGGCAGCTCCCGCACCACGAAGTCGCCGGGGCAGCTTTTGAGGGTGCCGCGGAAGCCGCTGTGCGCGGCGGCGTAGCCGAAGGAAGGCAGCATGGCCCCCCGCGGGGCGAGAAATTAAAAGTCGAAATCGAGTCAGAATTAAAAATGGAGGTAAAATTAAAAACACGCGGTTGAAATTTAAATAAAAGTGGAAATAAAGGCGGCCCCGCGCGCAGGGGTACGGATCCAAGATGGCGCCAGGGGGCGCCGCGGGGAGGGGCGCGGGGGAGCCGTGAGGGAGCCATGGGGGCGCTACCAACTCCCTCCAGCGGAGGGGGGGGAGAGCTCTCCCCCTCTATTCCCCCTCCCAGTGGAGCGCCCCGAGAAGGCGGAGCGGAGCGCGCTTCCGCCAGGCCGTGCCCTCTTAAAGGGGAATTACGCGGTGGGCTCGCTCCGGGCGGGATGAGCCGGGCGCTGGGCCCCAGCACCCCGCTGCGCCGCCTGCCCTACGGGCTGCTGCAGCGCCTGGCCGCGTACATCGACCCGCAGGACGGCTGGAGGCGGCTGGCCGCGGACATCGCCGGCCCCTCGGGGGAGAGCAGATACACGCAGCTGCACATCAGGTCCCCGGCTTAACGGGAAGTTCCCCGGTCCCGCAGCGCGGCCCCGTTTTTGGGGTTTTTAGCAGCAATTCGGGGGTCGCGCTGCGCTGCCCCGGGGGGTGCCTGCGGGGGCTGGTCCCAGCCCGGGTCCTCTGCCTTCCGCCCCGCCTGGCTCTCCAGGCAGGCGATACGCGGCGAAATCAGCCAAAATCAGCATAAAGCAGAGCCACGGACACGTAAAACGCACTGCACGTCCCCAACACAGCGTTGAATTTGCGTGTGTTACACCCAAATGTGAATTTCCGTGCTGGTTTTCATGTCTCTGAGTACCTCACGCAATCCGTTACATCCTCGTTTTTAACGTCCTTGCGTTCGCCGTTGATCTCTGCCCCTGCCTCCCCACGGCACTCTTCTCAAAGCCTCTCCTAATTTGTGCTTTCAGGAGGTTCGAGGCCTTGGAGCGCATGGGGAAGAGCCCCACCTGCGAGCTGCTCTACGACTGGGGCACCACCAACTGCACGGTGGCGGACCTGGTGGAGCTGCTGCTCAGGAACCAGCTCCTGGCACCGGCGAGCCTTCTGCTGCCAGGTAACCCACCCCTCTGGGCTCTGTCAGCAGCCCTTGGGGGGCTAAAAAGCCTCACAGCAACCTGAAGGTCAGAAAGGATTAGCTGAAAATAACCTACAGTGGATAGCTTTGTCATTATTTACAATACAAGCTTTATAGAATTGGTTTAGAGTGCTGCAAGTTTGAATAAAAACCCTATAGTATTCACATTAGAAGAATATAATCTTTTCATGGAGTTTATATTTTGCATAATCTAAGTTAAAAATGCCATAATGTTACTTGTTTGTTTGTTTTCTTATTCCTAACACAGTTAACGCTTTCTCTAAATTCCGTTTTCAGAAGCTGTCAAGGAGGCACAAGAAGTTACGTTACCTCTTTCTTCGCAGGAAACTTTGCCCATAGATGAGAAGCGGCTGCCTATACAGGAAAAAGAAGTGGCAGCTGTAAAACCTAGTCCCTCTCAGAATACAGAGGAGCAACCTTCAACTGCTTCCTACTTAAGTCAGGAAAACAACAGCTCACAGTCTAGTAACACGGGTAGGTGCTTAGTTTGCAAAATTTAGGTACAATCTTTTTTGTTGATCCGTCCTTCACCTCTGTGAAATAAATCCTAGGAGCACGTTGGAGTAATGACTACATTCCTATCTCCTTGCTTTTGTTTTTTTTTCTTCTGTGTGACCGTGAATGAAGCTTGTGGTAATAATAAGTCATTAGAATATGAGATGCACCCTGCAATTAGTGTGGCTACTGTAATGGAAAACTTAATTATTAATCAAGTTGTAATTTGTTTAGTGCTACACATAAACCTGTTGCCCTCTTTCAATACTGATTTTGTAGACTGTTTAGCACCTTGTCCTTTAGAGCTGGATCTTAAATATCAGAAATACCTGAGAAGGTTGGAGAAAAGATGACTAAGGAAAGATATTTTTTTAAAAGAAAGATTATTTTTTTTTACATTTATTTCCTTGCATCAGAAAGTAGGGCTCTGTTATGTCAGGATCTGTGTTGTAGCAGATAGACAGAGAATCAATTCAATGTGCTTGTCCCATAAGCAAAAATGCATTTCTGTGTTAAATGGCATATATCTCTCTTAGATTTCCACAACTTTTGGTTTCGTGACTTGGAAAGTGTTACAAATAATTTTGATGCACGACCAGAATCAGATGGAGGTAATAAGCTGGGAGAAGGTGGCTTTGGCGTGGTGTTCAAAGGCTACATCAATGGCAGAAACGTGGCTGTCAAGAAACTTGCTGCTGTGAGTTATCCTCAACATCTTTTCTGAAAAATGACCATATAGTATAGTCTTGTCTGTCCATGGAAGGCGTTGAATGATAGGTTTCAAAAAGCATCCCTACATTAAGCATCAGTTGAGTTGAGAACCTTATCCTGTAGTCCTGTGTGTTGTGCATGCTGTCACTGTCAGCAGAGATGATGTCTTACCTTTCAGTAGTCCTTATGGTGGCTCGGATAGTTGTTGGGATGAGCAGGGTGCTTCCTCATTTCCCTTCCTCCCCCTGCACACAAGAAGGGGCAGAAGGGAAGGGGAGCAGGCGAGGTTTCCCTTCTAGTTCCTATGGCACAGTCAGGTGGGAGACTCACAAGCTAAACAAACTAAATAGGTATTGCTGTATAATTTCAGTCTTTGTAATAAATGTTTTGTGTGAATAATTAATTTTGTAACTAGTAAGTGCTTTTAGTAGGAAACTGCAGTGAAATAAAATGCACAAGTAGGAGAATCCAATGAGGTAAAACTCACAAATGCACGCTGGGTGGGGAACGAATTGAAAGCAGCCCAGAGGAGAAGGACTTGGGCATGGTGGTTGGTGGAAACACCCAGTGTGACCTGGCAATGTGTGCACACAGCCCAGAAAGCCAACCGTGTCCTGGGCTGTGTCAAAAGAACGTGGCCAGCAGGGCAAGGGAGGTGATTGTCCTCCTCTGCTCTGCTCTGGTGAAACCTGGAGCATTGCATTCAGCTCTGGGGCCTAAAAGAGGGCAGTTTTACATTAGATATTGGGAAGAAATTCTTTACTGTGAGGCTGGTGAGGCCCTGGTGCAGGCTGCACATAGAAGCTGTGGGTACCCCATCCCTGGAGGTGCCCAAGGCCAGGCTGGATGGGGCTTTGGGCAACCTGGGCTGGTGGGGAGTGTCCCTGCCATGGCAGGGGTCTGGAGCTGGGTGGGCTTTGAGGTCCCTTCCAGCCCAAACCATTCTATGCTAAGTTGGTGACTGATGAAACTGGATTAATTACTCCAGTAATGTCATGTTACATGATATTAAAGACCATGTTCTGATACTTTGTTTGTTTTTGAATTCAGTAAAAAAATACAGTAAGCAGTATTTAAGTAGGTGTTATGTGTAAATAATTAAAATAAAGGCCAACAACTTGGTTTGTGAACAATGACCAATTTTTGAATATGTACAGCAATATTAATGTCAAATACTTTCTTTGTAGATGGTTGATATTAGTGCTCAGGATTTGAAACAGCAATTTGATCAAGAAATAGAAATGATGGCGAAGTAAGTAGCAGATCATAAATATTACTATAACCTTTTCTGAGAATGTGAGTTGCTAGATAACACTTTAGCTAGCATTGTCCTTTATTTTCGTCTTAACCTGAAAATTTACCTTATGCTGCTAAACTTCATATAGAGCATGAGTGTATTTGGGTCACATCAGAGCACTGCTGCTGACAAATGGCTAGTTTCTTGTGCAGTAGGGCTGGAATGTGGCATGGGGGAGCAAGTTGCCTCTGCCTTGCTTTCTCACAAACGTTAGGAGCTTGGCAGAACATATCTGAATAGAATTTTGTTGCCACAGGTGTCAGCATGAGAATCTAGTGGAATTGCTTGGTTTCTCGAGTGATGGTGCCCAGCCCTGTCTGGTGTATGAGTACATGCCCAATGGTTCATTGCTTGACAGACTTGCTTGTCTGGTAAGTAAAATCTTTTCTAGCTTCCAGCTGCCTTACTTTGTTAAAGTGGGGCTATTTCTGAAATCCCTTTGGAACAGTAGCAAACCGTAGTGGCCAAACAATATTTTACTACTTGCTCTTGTGTTCTAGAAGTAAGACACATGATGAGAAGTACTCTTCCAGTAATCTTATATACAGATGTATATAAGATTACTGGAAGAGTAATATGTGATGTACCAGTACCCCAAGTACCCCGAAGTCCAGGGAAGCTTGGACTTGCTGTGCCTTTGTGGTGTGGATCAGAGGGTGCTGCAGCTCCTGCTTCTGACACTGGCTTGTTCTCTGCTAGCCCCTGAGATTTTGTGTTGTAAAACTGCCCTTGTGATAGCAGCTGTAACATGATGTTCCTAGTCTGTGTATCGCTTTCTGAAGCACCTAAACAAATGGGGTATGTTTCTTTTTAATTATTATTTTGTGTAATGCTTTCATCTGATTTAATCAAATGATGTATCTTCTAGCCTTGGCCTTTAATAACACAGAAGTTGGTTCTTTTTTGATAAAGGCAATTTTGTGTATGAGGGAGAAACCAGCCCTTGTTGGAGTGATAAAAATGGTAAACCAGATTTAACCCGCTAGGTGTGTCCACAGTAATCACAGTAATTTAACCGTATAAAACCCGCTTTATATTAAGCAGGTGCAACTTCTGAGGTTGTCATCTGTTCAACATTTTAAATTGGTGTTTGTTCAACAACCCATGCCCCCACAACCCAAAAATGTAGCTTTGCTTTTTCTGCACTGATCTTCCTGCTGTGCTGGCTCAAGCGTTGCTTGAGCTGGATGGAGAGCTGGGTTGGGATACTGATCAGGCTGAACTCTGAGCAAAATCTTTACATTTCAACTGGAGACATTTTCTCTGCAAGTTTCCACCTTTGCCCCAACAGGAAGGAATTGTGTTAGGATGAGAATAAGTAGCACTGAATGGGGAAAGGCCTGGATGTGTTTGGTAGCACTGCTTTCTCAGGCTGGTTTGTTTGATTTGCTCAGGTACCTACATGCATGCAGGTTTTTTGGTTTTGCTTTCCAGCTGAGTCAATGTAGAAGAGAGGTTAAGTTTTGCTTAAGACAGTGCAAGTTTATTTGTAGAAATGACTGTCCTTGACAGGGATGAATGTTTTCATATACATGTAACTTTGGCCATTATCAACAAGTGAGCTGAGAAGAATAGTGGTAATTGAAAGCTAAAATTAGAAATGCATTTTTTTTTTTTTAAACTAATTTTTTTTTTACAAGGAAAAGACAAATTTACAATATAAATTCAGAAAGAGTCCTCGTCTGATAAAGTCAAATAGGTGAGGAATGCATATACTGAATGTGTGTGCATGCTGATAAAGCAGGATTCATTGTGAATTCATTGGCTTTGTTTGGGGCATAAACTCTTATGTCATCTGCTTCTTGTCTCGGCTTTGAGGAGCAGGCAAGGGAGGTGGTGGAGTGATAAAATACTCTAATCCTCCTCCCTTGGCTACTGACAAGATTAAAAAGTGCTTTTGAAATGCACTTTGAAAGGTGTCTTCGCTTCCAAGGTCTAGTTATTAGAGTGGATTGAGCTAAACTCTTGGAAAAGTGTTAAGTCTGGAAATGTTGGAAGATTAACTTCTTATTAATAGTACAAAAATGTTGGTTGCTTGGAGTGATGGGCTTTGACTTAAAAGGCACTGGTATTGGTGCTGATGCAAAGAGCAAGGTGCAGTAGATGCTGATACTTCTTTGCAAAGTAGCTTGTCATACAGGTTCAGCATCAAATATTATTGAGAACACCTGCAAAAAAAAAAAAGTAAATTAACCTGATGCAGAGTGTGGGGAAGAGAACTATATGTGACTGTCAAAGTAAATTAAGAAATCTATGCCATTAATCTTTTAAAATGCCATTAATCTTTTGAAAATCACAACATATGGCGAGCAATTGTTTTGGATTGTGTTTTTTTTGTTGTTGTTTTGTATCATGTGTATTGTGTAGACATTTTGTATCTACGTGTATAATAAACTTTCATGTTTTCACTTCCCTTTTTCCCTTCTTATTCAAGAATGACACTCCACCAATTTCTTGGGATACGAGATGTAAAATTGCTCAAGGTACAGCAAATGGCATCAACTTTTTGCATGACAATAATCATATTCACAGAGACATTAAAAGGTAAAAGCTGCTGACTATCACTGTCTGCTTTTTCGTTGTTGTACCCTGTTAAAGTTTGTTAGAGGGAACAGACTGAAAGAATCATTGCTTCACTCAAGGGCACAATCTTTTCTGCAAGTGCCATCCATCACCGTAATCTTGTCTGTGCCGCAAGGACACGGCCAGAACAGACTTCTAGAGATAATTGGGGCTGTTGTAATCTGTCACTATCAAACAGTTATTTGAGTGCTGCAAAGACACACAGAAGTTCTGTTGTTTTGCAATTGCTGCTAACAAAAAAGCTGCTGTTGGAGAACATTATGAGTTCTTAAATTGGGAGTTTTTCAGATGAAAACCCAGCCTTTTTTTTTCTTCCTAGAACACTTCTTCTGAGTGTCCCCTTTGGTTTCTTTCTATTTATTATGAAGACTTTAAAAATGACTTAAGTCAGGTTTATGAAATTCAGGGCTCTTCAAGGTTGATGTGGTGTTCACTTGGTTGTTATACCAGATTTTTTTTTCTAGGGATATCAGAGATCAGAAAAAGCTTTTGCATTCTGTGATTTTTATTTCTCCCTTTCTTGCTAGTAGTTTGGTTCTCTTTTTGAAATACCAACACAGTATATATGTTTGAAGAAAAGCCCTAAATGCCTTACTCCTTTTGTGAGTTAATGAGGAGAAACGGAATGGTTGAATGTCACGGATGAATGTTTCAGTCACTTTCTGGCTTCTAACAACTCTGCTACATCTAGAATGTATACATTTTGTGAATTCAGCCTATGCAGAAAGAGTTTGTTACTTCAGCTCCCTCATAAAATGTACTGCTGCTTTGACAATTCATGTTTCTTCTTCTTTCTTCCCTGCTTAAGCTTCTGGACAAGTGTAATGCCTGGGAGGGACTCATTTTCATTCCCTTGTGCTGCTCTACCCTTCTAACTGCTGTGAGTTGATCATATTACAGGACTGAGTTTTGTTTTGTTATTCTTGAATTCCATTTTGTAACCTCTTGCACTTTCACCGTGACTAGTTCAAGCGATTTGGTTGGTGTTGTTAATATTGCTGCCACTCCCAGTTAAAACTTAGCAAAATGAAAAATGAAGTAAAACTTAGCTGTCTTTTCATCTGTTACGTTGGAATGTGTCATAACTACCCAGGCACTGGAACAGCTTCTCTGTAGGCTAGTGAGGGCATGTCTGAATAGGTGTTCTCAGAATTGACCATAGCTTTTTGGTTGGTTATACCCAGGAAATAGTGCATGTATCTTTTGGAGCTTGACAGTTGCAATAAAATTTGATTCTGTTGTGGTGTATCACAACGTGACCTGTTGTAACTCGACTCTTCAGAGATCAGAGCTGCTTATCAACTTGAAGTTGTGATCCTGTTCCTACTTAACAAGCTTTAACTATGAAACCGGTTGGCTGATGTTTGGCTTCTTGCAATGATTATATATTATAATGCTTTTTACAACTGTTCTAGTGCCAAGTGACATTTTGTAGCTTGCAGCTGTGTTACTTTTGTTGACAAGGTTTAGTGAACAAGAATGGCAAGTTAGGAGTAAGTTTCTAGTGTTACATGTTGCATCTGGCTATCTAGTTTGTTAATAAGTTCCAGTAAGGGGGTCAGAAAATAAGGAGAAATATTATAAATATTAAATAAGTGATTTTGAAATGGTTCCAAATTCTACAAGCATAAGAAATAGTAGAAGGATTTATGCCGCAATTCATTCCACTGAATAATTTTCAGAAATGTAAGATCTATTAGATAGGCCTCCTACTTCGGGTTTTCTGTAAGGCCAGTAAAAGCTGGAGATCAAATAGAAACACAGCACGTTTCAAGAGAAGAATATAAGTATTGTTATTCATTTTACATGGGAATTTGTAATGGTTGATATTGTATTAGATAATAGTTATAAAACCTGCTTTTATTGGTTCAGAGATTTAACAACTAAGAATTCTGATGTGATCCAATACCCAATTTTGCTCTTTTTCTTGTTTTTTTTTTTTTTTCATCTTTTTTTGTGTCTTTTTTTGTTTGATTGTTTATTTATTTGTTTGTTTCTTCTTTGCATGCATGCACAAGAAAAATTGCATGGATTTGTCTTCCTGTCAGACAGATCTTACTTTACTTAGAGCAATTCATTTTGAAATTGAGTAATTTCAAAAAAAGTTATGTATATATGTATAAAGAAATATGAATAAAGACCTTATATTTCAAGAAACATTCAGAACACCAGTTTGCATTTAGTTACTAAAAAGTTATTTGCCTTTAATAAAACCAAGTTACTGGTTTGGAAAAATATTTTTTCATTTTTCTTCACTTTCCACCAGTGCAAATATCTTATTAACTGATACATATGTGCCCAAAATTTCTGACTTCGGACTTGCAAGAGCATCTGTAACATTTACACAAACCATCATGACTGATAGAGTTGTTGGAACAGCAGCCTATATGGCACCTGAAGCTTTGCGAGGAGAAATAACGCCTAAATCTGATATCTTCAGTTTTGGAGTAGTAAGTAGAATGTTCAAAGCCATATGAATTCTGTTTTGTGACTGGTAAAAGTGTACAGAATCAAGAATACCTGGGAACTAAGAATGAGAGAACTATCTCTGATCTATTATTTCTCCTTCCCCTGCCCCTGGTGCATGTGCTCATAAGAAAGTATTTCTGAACTTTGTTTAAAAGCATTTAACTATGTGGATCAAAACTTTGACTTTGCTAATGCACTTTCCAATGGATATCTTTAGAATGTGAATTTATGTATGAAAGACCAGAGTAAAACAACATTCTAAGTTCCAACTAAATATAGGTTGAAGTAATGTAAAACTGTTTTACTTCTTGCATAGTAACGCACAGAAATGTGACTCTGGTTGAAGATTTTTAAGAAAATGATTCAAACTTAAGTTTTCTTTTACTATATTTCAGCACCAAATGTGTGGTACCATGTGGGATTTGCCTTAAAGCTGAATACAGTGCTTATGTAATCCAAATAAGATAACTGCTTATTATTTGGGAGAAAAATGAATCAATTCTGAATAGATTCAAGAGCCATTGACACCCTCCTTCATGGCATTTAGTTTCATGGGCAGGTAGGCCAGATAGTGTAATTGAGTATCTTGGGAGTCCTTCCATTTTGCTTTGAAGCAATGCAATATAGGATGAGGAAAAACTTCCCAAACCACACTGCTAATAAGTGATAATAGAAGTAAAGGAAGGAACACCAAACAATTGCATAGAGGGCTGTCTTTGGACAAATACAGATTCTGTGAACATTTGTTTGAAAGACTGAGGATTATGCTCCTCTTCTCAAATGGTATATATGCTAAGGGTTGTTGTATGTTTCTTCTCTTCTGACTTTTATTTTTTTTTCTCTTAGGTCTTATTAGAAATAATAACGGGTCTTCCACCAGTAGATGAAAACCGGGAGCCACAGTTACTGGTATTTCTCTTTTTGCTTTCTCCCTCTCTCCCTCCAGGATCACATCATGTGAAATCGTAGTCAGTTAACAGGTTATTAGACAATCAAATTAGTCAGCAGGAGATGCAGTTATGATAAGAGCTATTGTATCAATGTGTGTTTTAGAAGTGAGGCAGAAACTTTTCTCTCTTGGCTGGTAGATAACTGCCCCGTCCCCAGGGTCATCCCCTTCCAAATCTGATGCTTTCTTTGTTTTGATATTGTTTCTTATTGATATATACACACATACATACGTATACGTGTGTGTGTGTGTGTGTGTGTGTATATATATATACACACATATATATATATATGTATATATACACATATACACACACACCATTCTGCTTTATGAACATACATGTAATCCAGTTTTACCCAGATAACCTGGTAGTTCATCTTTCCCTAGAGCATCTTAAAGCATTCATCTCCATTGGTTCTTTGTTTCTTACCATTCCTGTATCATTTTTCGTCCTCTTCAACTTCACTAAGAATTTGCAAATACTTTGTTTTTAACCCTAGGGAAGTTGGGAATTGAAGAGCTATTCTGGGGTGTTTTGCTTTTTAATGTTTAAGCAGAAATTGTCTGCTAATTTGGGAACTATGTCTCCAAACTTACTCTTTTTTGAATTAAAAATCTTATTAACTTGCTCTTTTTCATTTTGGTTCATTTTTTTTTTTTCAAACTACTTAATCCAAGATTTTCCTGGTATAGCTCTAATGTAAAACTTAATTATTTACTTAGTATGAAATAGAAATGACTTTTGGTTTGGTTTTGTTCCATACTATTCAATATCAGATCACTTCTAACACAGCTTTAGGAATACCTGTGTACTATTAATAGAATATTTTCTCTAATCCATATCTTCTGGAGTAGTGTAATACTTATCCTGTTGAACTCTGTGATGACCTTGGAGAACTCAACGCTGTGTCAAATGCAATCCTAAGCCTTATTTATTTATTTAAAGTGGGATTTTTCACAAGATAAATCATACTTTTTATTCCATTTTAGATTATGATTGGAATGTTTTTATCATTGTAACATATTTTAGGAAGCATAAAGAGAATGGTCAGTGTAAGACAACGTGACATCCCTAGCTTTGAAAATTTTAGGGTGGTTGAATGTCAGCAGTTTCAGACTCACCCTTAGGGGACAGCAGAAGGCCTGCCTCTGTTCACTGACTTCTCTGTGGTATTCCTCAGACAGTATTCGTGATTGCTGATAATGTAGTCCAAGTGCATTGAGGCTGGAAAGTTTGGGACTAAAACCATCAGATTTTAAAATTGATTTCAGACTAGAATCATAGAATGGCTTGGGTTGGAAGGGACCTTAAAGATCATCCAGTTCCAGCCCCCCTGCCCTGGTCAGGGACACCTTCCCCTAGAGCAGGTTGCCCAGGGCCTTGTTCTACCTGGCCTTGAACACCTCCAGGGATGGGGCTTCCACAGCTTCTCTGGGCAACCTTTGCCAGTGCCTCACCACCCACTCAGTGAAGAATTTCCTCCTAATATCTAAATTCTAAATCTCCCTTCTTTTAGTTTAAAACCATTCCCCTTGTCCCATCATTGTCTGCCTGAGAAAAAATTGCTCTCCATCTTTTTTTTTTTTTTTTTTTTTTTTTTAAGTGCCCTTGAAGTATTTAAGTATTTAAAAGCTGCACTGAGGTCACCCCAGAGCCTTTTCTTTGGACTGAACATCCCCAACTCCCTGTCTTTGTGGGAGAGGTGCTCCAGCCCTCTGGTCAACTCTGTGGCCAGCCCTGTGATGCCATTCTAAGAGGTGCACGGCCTTTGTGGGCTGAGGGCTCCAGGCCTGGATGCAGGACTGCAAGTGGGGCCTCACAAGGGCAGAGCAGAGGACAATCATCTGCCTTGATTGATGCAGCCCAGGATGCAGTTGGCCTTCTGGGCTGCAACGGTGCACTGCTGGCTCATGTCAAGCTTTTAGTCCACCAGAACCCTCAAGTCATTCTCTGTAGGGCTGCTCTCAATGAGTTCTTCTCCCAGTCTGTGCTCCTGTCTGTCTGGGATTGCCCTGACCCAGGTGCAGCACCTTGCACTTGGCTGTGTTGAACCTCATCAGGTTCACGTGGGTCCACTTCACAAATTTATCCAGCTCCCCCTGGATGGCATCCCTTCCTTCTGGTGTATTGACTGCACCATGCAGCTTGGTGTCATCTGCAAACCTGCTGAGGGTGCACTCAATCCCACTGTCCATGTCATTGATAAAGATATTAAACTGTACCAGTGCCAGGACAGACCCCTGAGGGACACCACTTGTCACCAGCCTCCATCTGGACATAGAGCCACTGACCACCACTCTCTGAGTGTGGCCTTCGAGCCAACTCCTTATCCACTGAATGATGGTCCATCCTTCATATTTTTCTAATTTGGAGATCAGGGTGTCACGTGGGACCATATCAAAGGCCTTACACAAGTCCAGGTAGATGACATTGTCTGGTTTTTCCTTGTCAACTGATGTAGAAGTTTCCTTAGAGTAGACATAGCAGCCAGTGACCAACTGGTGGAGGAAGGCATTAATCTCCAGAATGAGGCCTTACGAACTTGATAAAAAAGAAAAGTTACTTGTTCTTATGCTTGCCTACTTGTGGGTTAGTAAGTAAACACGGGTACTTTGTTACTTTTTCAAGAGAAGCAGCCTGATAAGAAACTGCTAAGCCTTGAATTGTTAATTGAGCCTTGAATATTAAAGTTGTATGACGCAGCTAAAAGGAACTTACTATGCAATTGTGTTAACTCAGAGATAAACGTACTGTACACTTCTATCACACACTATAGTCTCATAAGTTGTTTCTGAAAATATTGATGGATAATTATGCAGCCAAACCACTGCCATTATTCTTTGTCTAGAAACGTGGTTGCAAAAATAAGTGCAGAGCCCTGAAAAGCAAGTTTTCAAATTGCTACTGTGGAATATATGATCTTCAGATGCTTACCATGTTATCTGTTCATTGCTTCAAACTCTCTTGCAGTTAGGTATCAAAGATGAAATTGAGGATGAGGAAGCAACTATTGAGGATTATATTGATGCAAAGATGCATGACTGGGATGCAACTTCAGTTCATAAAATGTATTCAATTGCTGATCAGTGTCTGAACGAGAAGAAAAACAGGAGGCCAAACAGTAAGACGGTATGTAGCTTTTCAGATTGAAGGCTTATTTTTAGCCTTTTTTGTAGTTAGTGTCAGTTATTTGTACTTCTCTCTGTTCTTTTGCAGGTCCAGCAACATCTACAAGAGATAAAAGCTTGATGTATGTTTCTTCTGATACACGTTTTCTAAACAATAGAGACTAGTAACAAACGCAGACTTCTATCAGCACATAGTGCGACGTTATCAGCTTTTCTGCTTTCCAGAACTTTCTGGCCTGCGTATAAGGTGTGCTGTTGGCTTGTCACCATTGTGCTGTTTTTTAACTGAGCAGCATTTCCACATATCCTTAGTCACTGGACCTTCAACAGATTTTTATTTTTTTATTTTTTGTATTAAGTTTTAGTGCTGGTACATCATCTACACAGCTTTTTAAACAAATAGATTATGAAATGGAAATGTCTTTTGATTTTCAAGTATGTCCTTGGCAAACACGTGGGACAGTTGCAGGTTAGGATGTCTTTCTGCAAATCGCTTTCTTGAGTGATCTACTAGACCTTTTTCCACTGAAGAGAAAAACATTTCATAGTTACAGTTGGTACTTAACACTGTCTTCTTGGAAAGACACAACAGTAGTACCCATTTAAAACCAACTTCTTGCTTAGCATTTTAGCTTGAGAGTTCATATTAGTGTGAGAATAGACTGGTAACGTTTGTGAATGTCACTTTTTGAAAAAAGTTTTCTCAGGATTTTTTTTATTCAAATAAATGTTGCTATCTTCTAGGTTTCAAGGTTTTATAAGTAAAACAATTACACTAATAGAAATGCAAAACAATGTATAGCTTTCTTTTGCTGAACTCAGTGTGATGACAAACGGTTTAATCTTTGTTCATAGGAAGACTCACAATTAATATTTTATGTTTTAGAATAAGATTCTATATGAGATATTGCAAATACAGATGGTTTATTTTGTTAAAAGAGACCAATATAATGTTGTTAGAATCAATTCTGCCCTCTCCTTAGCTAAATAATTAAGCTCTTATATACATAAATATAAGTAAATATTAAAAATATACATTTAAAGGCATTGAAAGCTTTCAAAAGCAGAAAGATCAACAGATCAAAGAAGACTTCATTCTACTTTTATTGAGATTCTAGATACTTTGGACTACCTTTGTAAGTGAAAAAGGTTAGTTTCATATAAACCTCTTCTTGTTCTTCAAAATTTTCTTGACAGCTTAGGGATAGGAAAACAGTTTGGCATACAGCTAAACTAAGATCTATGATTATGGAAAAAAATTAAACAGAAAAGAATCTGACCGTATTTAGGGGCACATATCGTTGTAGAAGGTATATGATTTCTAGCACTTGTTTTTATAACATTAGAACTCTGGTTATTAAGTTATTCTTTATTTCCCTTTCAGAATGACAGATTAACCTAGAAAACAGAATCCACTTAAACCATTTCTAGTTTTATTGAGTATAAACATTAAAAGCTGTTTAACATAAATAAAAACTGCATTATGACTGTAAATGCTTATTCCAGCTCTTAAAACCTTTAGTCTTGGAAACAACGTGCATTCTATGTTGCTTCTGTTTCTGATAATAGCATTATGGTAACCTCACTGCATGGAATAAAGCTGTACAGCTTTGGACCAGGGATAGTGAAGGGGGAAAAAAAAACACCCTGCTATAAACTGGAATGAGAATAAAATGCATTTAAGTCATTCTTAAAATAACTATTCCAGCTGTTACTTGAAGGCTTTCTTCTAGATAATTTCTGCATTTTATTGTTCCCTGGAGCTCAAATACATCTGTATTGTTGCTCTGAAGTTGGTTTGTCATCTCCCTGATGAGTGCTATTCGCTGCTGGTATTGTAGAACAATTTTGTTCATGTACCAGATGTGATGTTCTAGGCACAAGGAGCATTGTTATCACAGGTGTGTGAGTTAATGTTCTTACATCATAGTGCACCTGTGAGCTGCCTCTTTGGGCTGCCTGCCTGTTAGCATCTAAGTTTTGCTGACAGTTCTCCTCGCTCACTGAAAATGAAGCATGTTTGCAACAATTTCAGTTAAAAAAATAAATTATAAAAATTGAGCTCTTTTCACAGTGAGGAATATCCCCGTGAGGAATAAAGGTATGTGTTAAGTGAATGTAGCTAGCTTATCTGTTTTTCTATTATTCACAAGTTGCAAGGAGAGGGGACCTTCCCTATCCCCCAAGTTTTTTTGTTTTTTTAAGATCTGCAGATACTAAACCCAGCACCCATAGCCAATGATGGGCTAATAGTAGCTGACTTCTGCTTTATTTATTCCCTGCAAAAAGCATTAAACTATCCTAGGCTGCATCCTTTACATTAATTACTATACTAAAGGTTTCTGTGACAGAAGTCAGTAAATTGGTCGTTCATGTTCTTGGTGAATAAAGGAATGATGGAGCTGGAGGTGAGAAAAAACTTGGTATAGCTGCTAGTAGCTGGATATTTCTTTTTGTCAGCTGTAGTATTTCATATTCTTGCTGAAACGTTAAGAATTGCTGCACCTTTGTATTCAAGATGGCTAGTGGAGAGTTGTATTAAACACCCACTGAACATAAAGCAAATAAAGTGGCTTTTGTTCAAGTTGTCTGTGATATTCATGCTCACATACAGCATACCTCCTTCCTCTCTTACCCATGCCTCTTCTAGGAACTATCTTTTTGTACAGCATTTTGCATTAAAATTACTCTTAAACTCTAGTTCAAAACATCCACAAATTTCCTCCTTCCACCTGCCAAACTGCCCTATCATCCCTTTTCCCTGTGGCGATGTGTTGGCAGGACATTTAAAAGACAAGCCAAACCACTAAGTGTTCTTTAGGAAGACTACAAGCAGACTAGTTCTTGGCAGTTTAGAGAAACATTTATGAAACATCACCATTTGAGCATTTAATTTTAATACCTCATGCTGAGCAAATAACAGCGGCTTGAACTATTAGATTACTAATCAACTACTTCAGCATTTTAAAAGAAAGTTTTCTGAAGCAGTTTGTTGTTGAAAGCATAAAAAGCCTCAGGTGTTAAACATACTTGGAGCCTGCTATGAAGGCTTCCATAAAATAACAAGAAAGTAGCTGTATAACAGAGCATATAAGGATTCTTCTTCAGTAGCAAGAATCAGAAACTTGGTTCCTGCCCACCTCTGTTCTTATCCTGCAGTCACTTCCTTTTTTCGCCTGTTATACACCATGATGATAAAATATGTATCTTTGTTAAAGGGAGACTATGAAATTATTCAGACAACACTGAACTAAAGCATCAATCTTTATTTATAAAGTAGATTACAAAATAGATAAAGTTACTTTTAGCATCTGAAGGTGGTTTTCATTGAATACATAGACAGCATAAATCAAAAGTTTCCTTTATCAATGCATTTATTCAACTAACAGACCAATTATTACCTTGGCTAGTTTCATAACCCCCTCACAGGAGATTTGTAAGACCAAATTGTCCCTACTTTGCAACACAGACACTTCAAAAATAATTATATGTCATGTTAATTTACAGCAATTAAATAGCTTGTGATGTAAATGCAAGCAGCTGCATTGCTTTTGGGCTTTATGAAGGCCAACAATAGTTTTAAATGGACACTTTCAATTATTAAATTACCAGAGACAGTTTAAGAAATAACTTCTTTTTAATGCCCTCGTAGTGTGCTGGCTCTGAACATGTCTTAACAGTAGTAGTGTTATGGGAGGCAACTACACAGATGTAAACATGATAGATCTTACAAAAAGATCAGAAAAGCTTCTTATTGCTGTGTCAGGAGAATAGCTACAAGAGGCCTGAAGAGGCAGCTGGCAGTGCAAGACTTCGTGCAATTTAAAGAGAAGTGTCTGTTAGAGCAGGCTTTCTCTTTTAGGGAAAAAGTGAGAGGGAACCAGGACATTACTTTGCTGGCTGGTTGAGGGTTCATACACCCACATGAAATATTTTAAAGTAAAATAACTTAAATGTCTGGTTTGGGCTGAACTCCACAGCAGCTCATTGTAAACTCCCTCACATAATCACTTAACCAGCTCTGGCCATCCTCCAGATTAAGCTTTCTACTTTCTATCCTCATCTACCTAGAGCAGGATTAGAAGGAAAAAAAAAAAAAAAAGAAGGAAAACAACAAGAGCAAAAACAACAGCAACAACAGAAACAAAACATGCATATAACCACAACTGGTCAAACTGTTCATTATTTAAAACAGTTCATATTAAAAAGCTGAACTTCTTTACTGGCTCAAATGAGTGTAAAAAAAAAAAATGTGCACTCGTGGCATGGTTGACACATGGGCAGGAATATTAAATTCAAACAAAAAGCCCTCTTGCAGTAATTTTCAACTGCTACAAGTCAAATGTTTACCTTTAAAAAAAAAAGTGCTGAAATGATTCAGACTTCAAATTAAAAAAAAAAAGCTAGTTATAGTGTATGTGCTGCATACACACTAACCATGTTTAAAAGCCATGACACTTGTCTCACCAGTAGTACACACCAGAAACGTCCCGAGGACCAGCTCATTGCCCTAGACAGTAAAGGCAAGAGGCAGAAGAAAGAACACAGCAGCTAAGGGCAAGCAGGAGATTATCTGAGGATCGGGAGCTATTGAATTGGAGTGATGTAGTGTATAAGATTAAATGAAAAAAGCTGAGGTGTCAGATTCCTACTGCATATAAACAACACAGTAAAACCAGCAACTATTGCAACCTTCACATTACATAGTGCAATCTCAGTAACAAGCTAGTATCTCCAAATGACGTAATACATAAGATAAAACAAATTTTATCAGGAACTAGTAGTGTCAGCCTTATTTCCCTACAGAACTATGTTAAACTGAGCTATCCTCCACCAGGTAAACACATGATTCAGCTATACAATGTATACAACCAGCACCTAAGATAATATGCGGTGAACCAAGACTCGCAGCTCCCATGTAGCTCTAAAAATAATAACAACAATAAAAAAAAAAAATCAAAAGCTCAAAGCTCACATAAAAGATACTAAAAAGCAAGTCCCCACTGGGGAATATAATCTATCCTTTAGAATTTGTCTCATTACACAATTTTAAATATTTAAGTTCATCCAATACTTGATTTCCAAATCTATTTATTCTTTAATCTCCTTGTTAAAATCTATCTTTCCTCTTCCTACTAAATAGATAATTCATGGTTCAATCAAGTTTAAGACTCTTCTGGCTAATTTTAGAATTTAGAAGGGAAGCAGAAAACAAACAAACGCCACAAAATCCTACTCAGGTGCTGCCAGCAGTTTTTCAAGACCCAGTTGGATTTTGTTTAAGATTTAACTTACTATTAAAGTTCAAACATTTAGGAAAAGTAATTTTCAGAATACCTTTAAAGTTGCAGTTGATAATGGAAGAGCACTAGGCTCTCAAGAATAAATCATCATTATGAAACAAAGTAAATCTATTTCCATTTTTAATGAACTTGCACAGTTTTAGATCCAAGTGCACAGATAGATTATCAATCATTTATTAGAAACTTTACTCATATCACTTTGAAAGCAGCTCCGTAATCTACTGAGTATACTGACTGATGCACTTTTAATCACATTTAACTTGGTCATTCAGTACTTAATATATAAGTCTTATGAGTGGTATAGAAGTCTGGAAAAGCTGTAGTGGTTTTATGCTAGATTACCTTAAGAGACAATTCCACTAAGCTGGTCATGAGTTTGAAATGACCACACTTTTGTGCAGGAAAAAAAAATTAAAAAAAATCTGCTACTCCTGAGCAAGTACTCATCATTAATTGACAGATAACAGATTTTAATTAATCTGTTCTACTTAAAAAAAAAAACAAAAAAAAAAAAACACCAACAACCCATCACATCAAAAACAAAAAAATCTTCTGCTCTGTTATTGCCCATGAGAGCTACCAGAAAGAATAATGATTTATCTGGGACAGTGCTAGATAGTGCTTCAGCTCTTCACACAGGTGAAGTCTTACAGGTTTCAAGAGGCTACTCATATGGATACAGGTTTGTTATCTAGGCATACAGCTGCTACTTACCCACAGAAAATATGGGCTTAATAGTCTTGTCTGTGAATGATCACATGTATTGCTATTAAATAATGAATTCTAATTTAAAATAAAAGGATACTAGCTTATTTTTCTTCCTCTACCTTTAAAATAATCAACTCTTCCACATGTCATAAAATATGGTCAACAAATATAATCATGTAACAATATGGGAAGCATCGAGGTCAGAAGAGGGGAGAGTAAAAAGAGTTTTTTTCCCCCTAGCATCTATGGATGGAATGATTTCAGTTCATTAGCAAAAGTCAGATTTTTTTTAAAAATTGTAATACCCTATAATTAATGCAAACGACAGTTTCTAATCACTAGATGTTTCAGTCTCTGCTGGACCTCTGATCAGTCTTCGTATTCCCCTCTTCCCTGCAGGACCTTTTGGTTTAGCAAAACTTTGTTTGTGTGCGTGTTGTTTTGGATGAACCTCTTCATAAAGAAAGTCACCAGTTAACTCATCACCATTATCAATTTCAATCTGGAAGAAAAAAAAAAAGCAGCTTATAATATTACTTATACTCACCTTATACATTTAATAACATTTAGAAATTTTGCTGAAGCTCCGACTACTGTATTAAAACCAGTATGTACAATAATGTTCAGAGTCTTACATGAAATGTTCTCAACTTGTGCCTAATCACCTCAGAAATCCTGGATAGTCCTTCTGAGAATCAACTATACTCTTAGCAGTTTTGATGCAAGTGCATTTTGATTTAATCAGTTCTTCCTTAAATATAAGCACAACTACATATCCCAAAACTCCTCCTGCTCCAAGCTTTAGCACTGCATACACAGCAATAACTAGGAGTACACACTCCATGTGGAAACAAGTGTTTATTAGTCCTCCGTAAGAAACTTCCTTAATAAAGCAGCATGTGATCTTTCAGAAAATTTCCTTTGTTTATCCTCTCCTCAAAAGTAGAAACTTTTCATTGTTCCAGTGTAATCTTCACATTGTAAGAATTAAAGTTTTCAGACACTTTCTAGTGAAAAAAATTAACCTTGTAAAAGCAATGCGTATATATATAGCTGTCTCCTAGAGTGCAGGAGAAGTTGTATAAACAGCTTATACAACTCGTGGATTACTGCAACTCAGCAAGTATTCATGCCAGGGAAAAGCCAAAATAAATTTAATTAACAGAGTTTGTTTTGTTTTAAATGTAGGAATATAAACCTGAAAGAAAACACTGTTCTGAAGCCAAAGCCCAGTTTTTAATTGCATGAATTTAGAGTTCAGACAAATGCTTTGGCCCTGTCCTGCTGAGCATTGAACACTTCATGGCCTGCCAACCGTAGCACTTGATGGACTTGTCAGCCACTGTATTGCTGTTACAAGTACATGCTTCACAAAGAGGTCTGCAGGACTTTCAAGAGTCCCTTGGTACATGTCTCATCTAAAGACATTTCTGAGAAATAGCAATGTATAAATACATGTGCTGATAATCTACTTAAGTTACATCAACACGATAAAAATGGCTAGTGACAAGTCTACTAGTTTTTTTTCAGGTAGACAAAAACCCCACTGAAACCAAGCCTCAAAATCCTTCTAAATTTACAGCACAAGCATTAAGAATGTAACCATCAGTCATATATTTCACAACAAATGGACCACTACCGTGGCCTCTGCTCTGGAAGTGAGAAACCCTTGTTGTCACTTGTTGTGTTGTTGTCTTTACAAAGTGGAAAGATCAGCTTACTCACACGTCCTTGTTTGCCCCATCAAGGATTCCTAAAATGCAGTTTAAGTTCCAGAACTGCTGCTTGATTTTTTGGTTTGAAAATCATTATATAACCTTGGCCTTAAAGGAATTTAATGTTCAACAACAATGTGCTGTGGTCCAAAGAATAACAGGCCTTTGAGTAAGAAATCATGTTACTTGTAAATAGTCCTTCAAAGTACTCTCAGACACTGTTGATGCAGAAGAATAAGTTTATTAAATCTATGAAAGTGTAGAAATTACGAACCAGACAAAAGCCCTGAAGCTAAATCAACAAGTATTTCTTGTTCAGGACAAGTTCTTATGCAGATCTTTAATAACTATGCAGAACTTTTCATTGTTTACAGAAAGTAGTGGCAGAGATAATTATGGTTAAGAATATTAAGAAGGGAACTGAGGGATGGAAAAAAATACCAGTATACCCAGTGTACTTACCTTTCTAATTATTGGCATCCACAATTGTCTTTCTACAATTTCTAAAAGCGGACTTTTACAACTAGAATATAGCATTCGTTCTCTTATGCTACAGGTGTATCCTGGCATGGAGTAGATGAAAACTGCAGGAAAAAAATATCAGAACAAAAATAAACCGTATCAAAACCTGTATCATAGAATCATTTACAGCAGAAAGACATTGCAGAGTAATTGTGTAGTCTGAAAGGGAAAATGTCCCGAACAGTTTAGGATGTTTTGCTCCAGCAAGTATTTAATTTCAAAAGAGGGGGCATCTTTGTTTTTTCACATGGCAACTGATTTACGCATGTTCATAATCAGAAGGGATAATTCTCTAGTTTCTAAACACAGTGACTCTTCAGAAGTCAGTTTCACAACCAAATGACCTTGAATTTTATGATTGCATTAAGCGGTCAGATTCCTGCATCTTTCTCTCTGCCTCAAGATTATTAAACTATTTGAAACAAACCAATGCGAGTTTACACTGGAAAATTTTCTCATACCTATGGATTCCAAATAGTCTCCTTCATGGGCGTGCTTATAGAGGAAAAAGTGGTAACGTGCAGCGTCCTTTGGAATTCTTTTTGGCAAGTCCTTCAGTTCAGTATGAAGTGTGTTAGCCAAAACAATAGTTTCATTTTTCATATCAATTTGCTGTTAACAAAAGAAAAATGCATATAGTTAATACACAGAAAGGAAACCAGAGAATATGATAGGATTGAAAAAAAAATATTACAGAATGGTAATACATCAGTATCAACATATATTGTTCAATACACAGGCTATGTAGTACTCACTATTTAAAATATTTAAAGTATTTTATACTTGCCAGTTGCACATAATTGAGTTGCTTATTTTTCAATTTCTCCAAAGCGTGAATAGCTTCTTTAGCAATGGGGAATGCTACTCCTTGCAGTGTTTGATGCTTGGTATCTACACCAACATCCGTTTGTACCTGGAACACAAGTCAACTGAAATGTAAGCAGAAACTTCTGCAAGCATTTTGTTTCATGCAGTAACTGATGATGCATCGCATATGGCAACACACAGAGTTAGGAGTAGCTATTCTGAGAATAAGCCACACTGAACCATCATCCACTTCCGGAAAAGAATTGCATATTTTCATTTTATGATTACGTTTTGCTTACTTACCTTAAAAAAAATTCATGTTAGCTTTGTAAAACCCACAGAATCACAAGAGAAAAAAAACTGACCAAATTTCAAGGAAGCTCCAAGTTACATTCTGGTACAAAGATACAGTAGGCCAGGAGTTTGATTTTCATATGCTATGCTTTTGAACTGACAATGTTGTTTGTAAACTTTGCTGTATCTTGAACACTTTTAGATCAAAACACAGAAATATAATTTTTCAACATTCTGGGAGGAAGAGAGAAAAGTTATGTCTTATTGGAGAAACTAATCTTCTTGAAGGAAAAAACAAAGCATCGTCCCTCCCTTCCTGTTTAGCATCCTTCTCCCAAAATCCTACACCAAAAAGAAAGGAAACAAAAAACAAGCAACGAAGTCTCAATCCTTGACTTCTAGGTGTAACACAAAATATAAAATTTGATGGTAACTGCAACCTAGATAATCACTTGTGATCTGGCTATGTTAGTCACAAACTATCTGAGATAAAAAGACAGTTGCTTTAAAGCCGCTTCTCAAGAATTTATGTGGTGTATTTTAACGTTCATGTACAGTTTCTCAGAAAATGAGCCCTGGCTTACAGTCTTTCCAAGTCTAAACTTGTCCAAGTATTAGCTTTTGAATGTCCCAACTTTCCTTTGTAATTTTACAAATGCAGTTAACGTTGCTAAAGAGGCAGCAAAAAAACAGACAGAAAAGCACACAAAATGGAAAAGTATGGGTTTTAGATCTAACGTCTTACAGCTGCTCAGCTTTAATTAAAAATAGATAATGAAATATGCAACAAGAATTAAAACAATTAAACACAAAGACACTTGAGACAATACTAAATTATGCTTCGTATTTTAAAGGACAGTTTATCATTAACAAAGAAGGAAGAAACAAAAAGAAATGGAGGAGCTTACTTCTGTATAAAACTAATAAAGTTATTAACAAGATTATATGACAAATATTTGCAAAATATATCTGCATAAAAGCCCAACTAATAAACCTTATAAGATTGGCATTACAGAACAAAATGTAATAAAACGTATTAAAAAACATAAAAGACAAAGACATTGAAGTCTCGGGACAGTAATATGAAGAGAGTAGCCCAGCATCCCGATCTATGGAAAGGATTTAAATCTACTTGTCTACACTGCAACATATTTCAGCCCACTAAAACAAAACACCCAAGCCACTTAAAAAAATAATTAAATCACACTGCAAGATTTGTTCATGACGACTGCTGAGAGGGTGATATGGCAGATGAAATTTGATGTGAATAAATGTAAAACAACGTATGTGGAAGGAAAAATGACCTCTCTTCTACTCGTACATGGGGTTGAGCTAGCTACTACCCTTCAGGAGCAATACCATGCAGGTCACACAAAATATTTCTCTGAAAATGTCAGCTCAGTGACCAGCTTTGGCAAAAAAAAAAAAACATCAACAGTAACAAAATAATAATAATAAAAACCCACCACTAACCACCCATCCACAAATGAAATGTTATGAATTGTTAGTAAGAGGAGGGAACAGGACAGAACAACTCATTACGCACTGTAGATACCAGTAACACGCCCGCATCTTGAATACCACATGCAGTTCTGCCTTCCCCATCCCTCCTTTTCATAAATTTTATAGAAGAACTGGAAAAACTGCAGAGAAAAGCAAAAGGATCAAAAGTATGGAATGTCTTCTTTAGGAGGAACAAGGACATGGATTAGGACTCCTCTGCCCAGAAGAGATAACTGATTAGAAATACGGAGGTCTTGTGGATATACTGGGGAATGGGGGAAGAAAAGAACGATAAAAAACTTTTCTCTGCCTTCCCTATGCAGTCTGTAGGGGTATCAGAATCAGCTGGTAGATAGCAAACTGCAGTTCTTCACACAATACTTTGTCAAGCTGTGGGATACACTGCCACGGGATCTGTGGCCAACAAAGCTTTACATGGATTCAGAAGAATGACAAGACTAGATGATGGATGAAAAAAAATTAAAAACCAATTACATAGTAAAACATCACGTTCTGCTCAGAAAGATCCCTACCTGCAAAGGCTGAGGCAATGGGTGAGTACTCAGAGGAATTATTATAGCCTCTTACCCTGCTCTTACACCCTCCTCAGATTCCTGCTCTTGCTCACTTAGGGTCTTGACAGTAGGCTAGGTAAGTAACGTCTGAATAGTAATAAGTAAGTATTACTAAGTAAGAAGTAATTAACTAAATAAGTAATTCAGTGAAATACTTCTTGGGGTAATTACAAAAGAATATAAATGTGCAAACCTCATTTTTTTATTTTTAATATCAGAAAGCTTTTAGTTTGCTGAAGATAAAGAAGGAAAGTTAATGGAATGCTGCTTCAGTGGCAGAAACAACAAAGATACAAATGACACAAGTTAACCTACTGCAGGATGCTTCAAATAAAGCCAAAGTGGCAGCAATTTGCAGTTTATTCATCTCTGAGAAGTACAGCTATTGCTCCTGAAGTTTCATTAGAGCACATAAAGTATTAGCCTGCATGAATCAGCTGTTAAACATGACGCACACAGGGCATGGAAGACGATACTAATACCAAGAGTAAGTGATCATTGACACCACATACATGTAAGTTTTACACTTTCTTTTTTTTTTTTAAAAGCTCACGAGGTAAAGTACAGTGTTTAGTGATGATGAGAGCATTTCTGCATTGAATTAATCAAAAATAAAGATAGAAAATGACAAAAGATGCCAGTCACAAAAATAATTGTTAATAAACAACACAGTTGCAGCAAAAGCATGCTAGAGAGTGCAAATACTAGAGAACATAAAGAGCTGCGTTTAACATGATGGTTTGCTGGCATCCAGCTGGAAAGCAAAACAGATTTCCCGGTGGCTGTAAAATATATGCCTAAAGAACTAATAAGATCAGCACAAGGCTTATTAATACATGTCTGAACACAAACAAGAGATTGAGTCATGGAAAAATGTGAGAAAAGAATCCTCTGAAACGCATCAGTCACCAGCTAACCAACAATCATCAAATTATTTGGTTAAAGGCATTTGCTGGAAATCTTTCTATAAGGCTTTTGTAGCAAAAACAGATCAGTCTTTTAAAAGGCCTAGCTACTTGCTTTGGATTTCTGGTTTTGGTGTTTTTTGAACTTTAAGACTGATAGGAAGTAAGTCAAAATAAAGACAAGTAAACTGGTTCTGGCAGCTCAGGAGGGGAAGCTTCATCCAGGGATAAAGGAGGCTGAACCATTCTTTGGGATTACTCACTGCAACAGTTGCTATTTTGCATCTTCTCTACCATTTCTGCCACCATGTGAAATGCACCTTGGCAATCACAGAATGGTTGAGGCTAGGTCTCTAGAAGTCCCTTTCTCCAACACCCGCCACCCAAGCAGGGACACCCAGACCAGCCAGTGCTCAGCCCCCCTCACAATAAAGCACATCCACTGATGTTTAAAGCAACCTAAGGAAAAAAGCTGTAACCACTAAGCCTCCTCAGCCTCTGACCCAGACACTAGACCTTGCCAACTCAGCAAGATCACACTGCGCTGTCTCCAGCCATCATCATCCTGCAACCTCAACTCAGAGGGAGAAATTTGGATTCTCATCTGCATAAGCTTTCTGAAAACTTTCTGTTCTGCCCTTTTTACCCCAGAAAGACTTATTCCTAACAATATGGTCCTAACAATATGTTAGGAACTCTGAACCCAACACCCCAAATGTGCCCAAAGACACTGTAGGTACCTCGTTAATCTTAATTTGTCGAAGCTCCTCTTCTGCTGCAGTCAGAGGCGCAGGGGCAGCCTGTGATATCAAGTACTTTTTATATCCATTCAGCGAAACATCATCCTGAAAGCACAATATCAGTATTCTTCATTTTTTGATAATAAAGGCTTTCTTCAAGACAGTCTATGCAGCATAAATAAGCAGTTATTTCCCATACAGTTATGTTCATTTTATTTGAACAGACTGCAAGTGTACATGCATTTGCAAATTGAACTTGGCTTCCTGAACAGCAGGATCCGCTGGGCTGCTCTGTACCCAGTTGTACTGTGTGCAGAATTTCCACAATTACCCCCTAATTACCTTGCTAATTCAAAAATTAGTCTTAATGAAGACTGGGGTATGTATGAATTTATTCAGCTTTCTTGGACTGAACATCACAGAACTGCCACAATTCTTACAAAAAAAAAAAAAAGCACATTTTGTTACAAAACCTGCATGCTCAGACCAGTGGCTGATTGATAATTTTCTACCTGAAAAAAAAAAAATGGAAACAGGAATACTACCTCAGGACATAACACTGCCAACTGTTTAGGACGGAAATTCACAGAACTGATAAATTCTGATGACCACTTTGGGTAAGTTATTAATTCTCTGTGTCAGTTCTTTCCCCCTCCAAAGATGCTGATACCAGAGACAAGTATTGTTGTGCTTAAACAATTAAGGTTATCACTCAGAAGAGGGCAGGATGTGACTTTATAATCAAGTTCTTGGCCCAACAGAATGTAACTGCTGAGCTCACTGTCTTTGCTGAAGAAGGAAAAAGGAAGCAATAACTGATCTCTAGCTAATGATCAGTTTTCATGATAGCTATAGAAACTCCGTGTCTCTGAAAAATCCAACTTGTGTTTGTTTACAAATGGCAATGGATCAAGAAGTCAACACTTAATATTGGCAAACTGGCAGACATCACAATCAGCTTAGACTTGTGTCCTAAGGAAACCACGGTAATGCAATAGCCTCAGATTCCCTTACATGCGCAACACTTGCAGGCTTTTCAACATTCCTTGGAAGTTTGTCAGACTTCATACATGTACCTTCCAATTATCTTACCATACTGAACGCCCAACTATTAGTATTTTCACTGAACAAATCATTAGCTACTAAAACTCTTTCCATAAATGGCAGACATGGACTCAAGTAACATTTCACAGTCAAATTTTAACGAACTGACAGCTTCATATCCTCGGTTTAAGACAAACATTTGTTTTCAGATGCTTGAGTCTTACAGATAGCTGTTCTAGCCCACCTCTGATTCAGACCCATACATCCAGAATGACTTTTGCAAACAATTGGCCTGAAAGTTTTGGATGTTATGGCGTTTTGAGGATCCACATTCATGCACTGAAATTAAAGGATTCTCCTGTTAGTCCTAGTTTATTTAGTTTTAACATTCGTTCAAAGCAAGGACATCTTAGCCTGAAGTTGTTAAATAAAGTTAATTACTTTTTCAAACGAGAGCAATTACATTTTAACACTGGAGTAATACACATAGCTTTTAACCTTCTTTCTCCTTCATCAGGAAAGAACAGAACCACCACAAATTTTTACCCGTAAAACCAGCAGCTATTCCAACTATTCCTTAGAATAATGTATTGACATTAAAGGGAAGAACATACCTCCACTGTTCCAAATACTTCGTCCTTAATATGACCACCTCCAAATTCTTTCTTGAGTGTTGCCCGGGTTGCTGCATACAACATTTTTTGACGAACCTAGTATATCAGAAAACAGTGTTGTTTTGTTTTTTTTTTTTAAATATTTTTTTCCTCTTTAGTGTACACTGAGAATCTAGCATTTTGGGGTACCAAATCCATTAACAAACACCCTTCTTGAACAACTACTTTAAGAGTTGAAAATGAGGTTTGAAGTTGTACTTCTTAATAACAAACAGAATCACAGAATGAGCTCTAGAGCATGATATTAACGTATGCTATTAAATTCTCAAGTGCAGAATGAGACATTTTAATATGCGTTATTATTAAAGTAATTCCAAAACTAAATTGCAACTTTAGATTACTACCTTTAAAAAATAAAATAAAATTTAAAATAACAACAACAATAAAAACATAAAACAAGAAACAGAGCACAATCCTTACTAATTTTAAATGGGGAAACAAACACACAATGATTTAGTTGTGTGTTTGCTGGTTTTTTTGCTGGTCTGTGTACTAAAGGACCCAATAGATACAGAAAGAGCTAACTGCAAATAACCCACCAGCTCTACCATCTTTTGGTAGCTCTACCTTCTTTTGATTTGGTAGTGGCTTAGTTCAACTACAGAATGCAAAAATGAATTTTTCTGGAGGCAAATGATCTATTGGTGCTCCCTATCAATTTGTGTCCAACATACTCACATATTCTCCCAACAGTCCCATCTTCCCCACCATATCTCAACATCATGCCATCACATCACCCTTACCTCTTCCACCCAATCTCTTCTATGCAGTTTACCCTTTGGTCTCCAACTCCTTTCTAACTGCTATTGGAAATAGTGCAGGAATCTAGTAGTACCTTTACTTTGTCCTCCCTTGTTTCACATTCCCTGAACCTGCACATAACACCCTAGTTTCTCCGAGAAACTCCAACTTCAGTTTCCTCCCATGCTCTCTAACTGATCACCAAATAAAGAGTACATTCTGTGGTGGGCCACAGATCCACAAGTGCCAACCAGTCGGCCAGCAAGCCAAATAGAACAAAGAGCTTGAGCTCGAACTATAGTCTTTCTACCTATGATGACACCAATTGAGATTTCTGTCTTATATTCTTCCTTGAATTTTCATGAAACACTGATGGAAAGATAAGACAAACAAACAGTACAAAAACATGTGTTTTGTTTCCTCCAATTAAGCTAGAAATAAATTGGATCAGCTGTACTCCATCTGGACCCACAATCAGGTTCATGAGAAATGTTTCCATGGCTATCTTCTCAGAAAGTGAGGGGAAAGCTAGGGAATGCTTTACTCTCAAAATCCTTCTCATCTAGGATTTGGATCAAAAGACACTGTAGAAAAGCCATTAACAACGCGAAGCCTCCAATGACTGCTACTTACAGGAGAGTGATCAGGTGACCATGCAATGAAGATCCATTCATATCCTTGAGCATTCTGAGAATCTAATCTGTATAATATATAACAGGGTTGCTTGTCTTCAAGAAGGGGAAGAACAAAGGAGTCATAATCCTTTTCCCATGATCCAACTGGCCGCCTAGAGGATCCCAGAACAAGCTGCTCTATAACCAATAACCAAAACTACATGTTAGCAACAATATAGTTAATTTTGTTTTTTTCAGAATTAGCTATTATAATAAACAGTTAATCAAATGCTTTGTTTATAATCATGTTCACAACAATGGAAATCAAGAACACGCGATGTGAAAGCAGGTGAATTCCTGCACAAGCTGTGAATGCATACCACGTGACATAAGACTGATGCTGTTTTTAGCATAATGTGCACTGAAAAGAAATAAAAACTGTCTTTTGCTAGTTATCTTATTTTTAAATTGAAATAAGTAGAAATAAGATGAGAGTAAGTTTTTAATTTTTAAAATTAGCATTATTGATGCTCTTACTTGCTGTACCACACTAGTGTTTGTACTTATTGTAAAAAGACAGTTAGCTGTATAGTGAAGAGTTGGGAATGAACATGTCTTTAAATGAACAGTCTTTAAATGACTAAAGTTGTTTATTATGTATAATTGGCTTAAGTCTGTATAGAATACTTCAGATGAGATTTAATTACATGAACAGCTATAGCAACAAGATTTCTCTCTTATTTATAAATCACGTCTCAGTTTTTCCAAATGAAAAATATTACTACAGTATCTTTCAAAACGTTTATTAGCTTCCCAACAAATAGCAGCCCCAGCAGCCAAAAGAGAAGCACCTTACTTGAATGGTTCCCACAATGGTTTGAGGACTATTATATTAGCTGGTATGCAAAGTATCTTTTGAGAGTCCAGGACTGAATCTCTGATAGCTCAAACGAAAGTACAGCAATATTCAAATGCCTCTAATGCAAAACTTTCCAAACAAGCCACTCTCCCACAGTAACTTTCCAAGGCACAGAGCATTAACAGCTCAGAGCAAGAGAGTATTTGGCACTTCTCTGAACTAGATGCAAAGCAGCTGAAGTCATATACCTAGACAACCAGAACATCCAGAATGTATTTGCCAATTCATAGCTCTAGGTGGTTTTATAGTCATTTGAATTTAAGATAGGAAAAAATAATAATAAAAAACCCACAGCAATTATGTTGTATAGCAGTAAGCCTGTTCTCTTACTCGCTCAAATTAGCAGAACTCAATTTGAGTATTATCTATTCGCTAAGGACAGTTGCTGAAAGATCCTGCAGACAGGTGATGCAACTGTCCCTCCTCTGGGAGCATTAGAAGTTTCTTTTTGAACTGTGGAAAATAGCATTAGAGACTGGATTCTGGTTCCACATACAGACAAAAATGCACATATGTAACATATATATATATATATATAACATATATACACATGCATATATTTTCACACAAATATACACGCAGGTACATACGAATAAAGGAGAACATTAAGACAAGAAAAGGAAGATACTTTTTAATACAAAATGAAATCCATAAATAGGGAGTACCATCTACATAACAGCACATTGTTTTACCTTGCCTAATAATAAAACCAAATTCAACAGTATGCCCGTGTTTGCTAACCTGTGTGGGTGAGACTTTTTACGACAGTGACCTGCCTATAATATTATTGCTGCTTCCTTGAGAGAAGCGGTGTTACATGGTGGAAAACCTCCTAAGAAAAGCAAACACAAAGAAGATAACAGCAGGTTACTTACCTAACAATAAAAGTGTGTACGTGTATTTATGTACACATGTACCTTTCTCCAACCAACAGGTTTTTCAGTGTACTATAAATGAATGAACTTTGGAACAACCAAAAACACCTCGAGGTAATGAGGTGGGTATTTGATGTACTTCCATCCAACACATGCAACAGTTCTTGGTAAAACGTAAAATGACAATTTGAAGAAAAGCTCTAGTGCAAAAATACAGTAGCATCATACTGAAAACCTCAGCATTGCCAAAACTTAAATCCTACCCTCAGGATAGGAAAGACCTTGGTAACATTAAGTTTTGTAGAGTTCTGTTTTTTAACAATTCTATACGTAGGTCACTAAAACAACTAGGAAAATATCTTAAAAGTCAGAGAAAAATATTAAAATTTGACTAACCATTGTCAATGACTATTTTTAAAAGCCTGTATTTTCCATTTCTGGCTCCAACAAAGACGTCTTTGACATTTCCACTAGCTGAAAAAGAGAAAATAAAAGTAACCAAATTAACACATTTTACTTTTCTAGAATGAAGAATACTCATGAACGTAAAAACAACTTTGGAAAAGCATATACCTGGCCCTTCACTACAAAGTTGGACTGGAAGAGGAACACAAGAGTGATGTTCCCCCCTACGCTCCACGTCAAATCACGTTCCAGCCACAGCATGCCACAGAAGGGTGACAGACAACATTATAAACATCCGCAGAACAGCCCTGCTTACTCACACACTGTATCATTTTCAACATTGTGAAAATTAAAGGTGACATCACATCACTGCTCTCAGGTTTCGCAGGTCACACAGCAACACAATCAAAACACAATGCAACTCAAATTACTATAGCTTCATGAAGTCTGCAGGCTTAGTACAAACGTTCAGACATAACTTTATGCCTGCCAGGAAAAACTTAGAGCTTGTCTGTCAAAAACACCTGCCTTCCTGAGGACACCTCTGAACTGGGTTTGGCAGCAGAGGGCTACAAGGATGGCCCCTGTGAGAAGAGTCCGGAAGCTGCTCCATGTTAGATAAGGGCCAGTTTCAGCCAGCTCCAAAGGGACCCACTGCTGGCCAGAGCCAAGCCAGTGAGTGATGCTGGTTGGGCCTCTGGGACAGCAGATTTCAGAAAGGGAAAATAATCCTGCTGTGCAGCTGGGACAGTGAGGAGTGAGAAGCAGCCCTGCAGCCCCCCAGGGCAGTGCAGCAGGAGGGCAGGAGGTGCTCCAGGCAGGCAGCAGCAGTTCCCCTGCGGCCTGTGGAGAGGCCCCTGGTGGAGCAGGCTGTCCCCCTGCAGCCCATGGGTCCCACATGGAGCAGATCTCCACGCTGCAGCCCCCCCATGGGTGGAGGAGCCCCCGGTGGAGGAGGTGGATGTGGCTTGGAGGAAGCTGCGGCCCATGGAGAGCCCCCGCAGGAGCAGGCCCCGGGCCGGAGCTGCAGCCCGTGGAGAGGAGCCCACGCAGGAGCAGGGGTCTGGGGGGAGCTGCCGCCCATGGGGCACCCGTGCTGGAGCAGTTTGCTCCTGGGGGATGGACCCCATGGTACGGAGCCGTGTAGGAGCAGTGCTCGAAGAGCTGCTGCCCGTGGGCAGCCCCAACAAGCTCAGTTCGGGAAGGACCCCATGGGGAGCAGGGGCAGAGAGGGACCGTGACAGAGAGGTGGAGACGAAGCGTAGGGACTGACCACAGCCCCCATTCCCTGTTCCCCTGTGCTGCTCAGGGGGAGTACATAGAAGAGGGTGGATGGGGGGGAAGGTGTTTTTAGTTCTCACTGCTCTAGTCTTTAGTAATTGACAATAAATTACATTGATCTTCCTATGCTGAGTCTGCTTTGCCCATGATGATAACTGCTGAGTGATCTCCCTGTCCTTATCTCAACCCTTGAGCCCTTTCCATCATATTTTCTCCCTCCTTCCCTTTGAGGAGGGGGGGAGTGGTGGAGCTCTGCTGCCCAGCTGGGTAAAACCACCACAACCCCCCTGAAAAGTACTGGGGAAGGCTGCCGCTCTTTGCTCACCTTTCATATTAACTTGTATCAATCTTGATAGCACTTTTTCAAATTCTGACCTATCACAGTAGGATAGGTTTACAATTAATTTACAAAAGAAGTAGCTAAAAATAAATTTCTGTAATTCACATTGACACAACACAAACATGACAGTTGCTTCTGTAAGCACATGGAAGAGCTGTGATCGAGTCCTGTTACAATCACAGTAATCTCAACTGCTCTGCTTAATAATCTGAGTGCAAATCAGTTTAATTATACCCCAGACAGAGGGCTGTACAGCATTTATTGAAGAACATTCATTGCAAGCTGGTCCTTTAAGTAATCCCAAAGCACAGAGGATAGCACCAGCAAGACAAACAACAAACCAGGAAGCATAAAAAGGATTATTCAGTGACGTTGAGGCCGAAGGAACAGATGGCATCTGGCTATGTTACTGCCCATATTCAAAATATTTAAAATTCATGTCCATCTATGCAATGCCTGGGTCCGTTCTGCAATTCCAAAACAGGCTGGGGGAAGGACAGGGAGCCTTTGCACTTAAGCAGACTGAACTGCATTGGGCTAGTCCAGCCCCACCTTCATCTCAGCATTTCCCCACTCATCAGTGCAGACCCTCACTGTGATCTGTTTTTCTGATCATCTCTGCCTTTCCCAACACTTCCACTCAGTACACAAATATTACACCACTTTCTAGACCTCCCAGTTCCACTGGGATTTTTTTTGTCCTCTTCTCATCTATGATCTTTTGTTCTCTGTCCTCTTACATCAAGCCTACACAACCAAACAAGATAGACTAGTCCCTCGCACTTATACCATAACTAACAGCTCCTGAAGTAATTTTTTGAGATGAGACACCAGCTATCAAGGAACAATCTCACTATCAGTGAGATACACCCTTCCCCTGCCACAAATGCAAGGTTTTAAAATTCACAACAGAATGATATCATTTCTACCTAAATCTCTGCATAACACAAACCTCAGTTACGATTTGGTCTTGGTATCTCACTGACCAGCTTACAGTTTAATTTGAATTTATTTTCTGAAAAGCATTCATAATGATAAACACATCCATTTTCTCCATATGCACTACTGCTTCTATTAGTGAAGTTATATTTCAGTAGCAGAAATGCTTTACTATATATTTGGGAAGAAACTCTGGATATATACAAGTTCTACGTATCCTGTCCTATCATCCAGCAATGGAAATTAACTGCTGCCTAGGCACTGTCCTCGACAAGATTTTTATAAAGATGCAACATACAAAACTAAGACAGACAAGCTGGTATATATTTCTTTCTTCAATGAGCAAATTCATATTAAATAAACTATTCAATATTTGAATAGTCCATTACAAAAAACAGTTAAAGGCTTCAAAGGATGGTATAAAACAGCCTGTAAACATACGCACGTCAACTCCTTGCATTTACTCTGCTGCACTTTCAACGTGACTTACCTGCAGCATGCAATATTAAAATCCAATTAGGTTTATTTCACAAAAATTATTTTTAAAATAACTTGGAAGACTTGAACATATTCTGGCAAGTTTCCCTACAGCTCAATGCACCCTGACTTCTATACTACTTATTTATCACCCTGTTTGAAAGCCCAGTCCTTTCAGCATTTGCCTGGTATGTATCACTGTCCCCATTACTTCACTCCTGCTTCCAGCAAAGCACACAGCCTTGCAGCTGTTTAGGAGCTGCACCAGGCTGGTTGCTGCCACCCAGCAGTGGCACCACAAACGCTGTTCCCCTGCCGGCTGCAGAAGCCTTCCCACAGAAAGCAGCCCTACCTAGCAGGCTGCCCTGCATCCCGGCCTGCCGAGGCAGGATCGGTGCAGGAACGCAGCCGAGCTCCTTGCAGATCCCCTCGGAGGACAAAAGGCTGCCCGAGAAATGAAGGTGAGCTGCAGAAGAGGATTAGCAGTCCCTGCGGTAAGCAACAGGGTATTCTGCTGCTCCCCCAGCAAGATGACAGCAAGAGGAAAAAAGCAAGGGAATGAAGAGCCACTGTAACAGCTTCTCCAGCCTGGAAGAAAAAATAATAAATAAAATAAGCTGTTTCAGAAGCACCTCGAGCCTGAGAAGGTGACAAACTTAAGAAGAGCAAACACCGGCGTAGAGGGGAAGGGGCTGAGGAGAGGTTAAAGGCTGCTGAACGAACGTAGCCAAGAGGCAACAAAGGGCTTAGAGGCGCAGCTCGGAGCCGCTGCGGCCGGGACAAAAGTCACCTTCAGCAATAAATGCGGGAGCGCAGACAAAGTGCAGCGCGGTGCTCACCGGGCAAACAGACCGCGAGCAAATCTCAACAACACAGCCCCCGCACCGCGCCACCGTGCCCCCTGCAGCAACCCTGCGCCGGGGTGGGGGGGGTAACACCGGGACACGATTGCTCCTCGCAGCCCCCGAGGCCTGGAAACAGAGGGGGAAAGAGGCTTTCCTGTGCATTTCCAGCTTTTTCTTGGCCTCCCGTAGCAGGGGCTCACTGGGCTGCCCTGCCGCTGGGCTCCCGGCTCCCTGCAGCTGCTCACGGCTTCTCCCCACCACCGGCCGGCAGGGACTGGCGGTGCTGGCAGTGCTGCACACACCGGCTGCCCGAAAAGCTCCGGCAGCCCCGGGGCTGCGGCGGGACGGAGGTGCCTGAAGCCGGCAGCGGGGCTCCCCCTGCCCGCAGCGGACAAAGGCGGTGCCGGGCAGCGCGCCCCGAGGGAAGGAGGGGGGGCAGTACCTTGGATGCCGGTCTGGTGGGACATGTCGCACCGCTGCGCCCGGGGCTGCCCAGTCCCGGCACGGCTCGGCACAGCCCTGCCCTGCCCTGCCCAGCCCGGCTCGGCTCAGCCCGGCCCGGCCGCCCACACGTGATGGCGCCGCCGCCACTCAGCGGTCGGAGGGAGCGCGGCGCCTGCCGGGCCCGGCCGGCCCCGAGGCGCTGCTGCCCCCTACAGCGGGGCCCCGGCGGGCAGCGGCCGCCCTGCCGCCATCCCGCGGCCGGCCCGAGCCGGGTGCCGCCGGCTGGGGGCGCGGGGCTGCCACGCACGGCACTGCCCTGCCCGGCCCCGTCCTGTCAGCCCCCCTCTGTGCCGCCCCCCCGAGAGGGATGAGGGCCCCGCAGACCGAAATGGTTGGGAAAGCCCTCCAAGATCATCTGGTCCAACCACCCCCCTACCACCAATGTCACCCATGTCCCCAAGCACCACGTCCAACCTTCCCTTAAAACACCCCCAGTGATGAGGACTCCACCACCTCCCTGGGCAACCCGTCCCAATGCCTGGCTGCTCTTTCTGAGAAGAAATGTCTCCTCATTTCCAACCTAAACATCCCCTGGTGCAATTTGAGGCTATTCCCTCTAGTCCTATCACTGCTTACCTGTGAGAAGAGGCTGACCCCCAGCTCCCCACACCTTCCTTTCAGGCAGTTGTAGAGAGCAATGAGGTCTCCCCTGAGCCTCCTCCAGACTAAACGACCCCACTTCCCTCAGCTGCTCCTCATATTTGCTAGTTGGTGACACAGCTTCAAAAAAAATAATTATTTCCTCTATTTCAGCACGGATCTGGTAGCTGAAATGCTTGCCTGCATTGCCAAGGTGTGAATCCAGGCAGAGAAAGGGTGCACCTGCTTCTCAGTGCGTGGCTGATCAGCACAGGCAAAGGCTTTTACACTTTTTCAGCTTGTTGAAAACTTCACAAAGCTCCCAGCATAGGAGAGTCCTGAGTAGTGACTTTAAACCAGCTGTAAAGGTAGGTTTGCTTCTGCTAGTTGTCTTTCACAGGCACTTGTGTCCACCGGCTGAAAAGCATCACCCTCTGACAATAAAAGATGCACCCTAACTCTTCTCTAAACATTTGCTTGTGTTGTGTACCATCATTTGCATTTTTTAATCCGTGCTGTGGTCTGGCTTAGACTCCCCAGGTGAAACATACAGGCAATTATAGAAGTAACAGGACTGTGTTTATGGTCACTAACCACACAACGTAAGAAATGCTGTAACAGGGCACATCAGCTACCTATCCCTGCGTATCTCCACAGTGGCACAGGGAATAAAAAAGGAAGAGTAAGGCAAGCATGTGGTAATACTTGCCTGGTTCGCCTTCCCAGCCTCTAGAGGAATTTCTGAAGTCAGCTGATTTCTTTGTGTTGATAGACGTGGGTGCCTGCACTTTGTCATATCCCCAGTGCAAAGACACCATGTGAGGGATTCAGTGTCCTATTTGGGAAATGCGAAATAGCACTGTAACTGTAGTACGTGAGCAGCACCGTGTAGTGCTAGTCCAGCAAATAAGGAGTCACTATGGAGATGTGTCACCAGCTAGGGAGCTGGGGTTAACTGAGGACTGCAGCAGCTGGGGAAACAGAGAAGCTGCAGCTTATTTTCTAAGCAGAAAATAAGGGAAAAGACTTCATGTGAAAATCAAGAAATGATAGGGGGTACCTCCCAGAGAACAGCGAGGCCAGCTCTAATTGCTCTATTATACACCTCCAGGAACATAGAGGTTGTAAAATGGTAAAGCAACTCTTGGAGGAGAGCTTTTCCAAGAGCAACTAGAGTACTAGAGTTCAGAGTGGTACCAAAGATGTGGTACTACTACAATTTAAATCATTTAACTCAAGTCTGCCACTGATTCTTTCTGTCTAACAATGTAAGTGTTTATAAAGAACTGATTTGTCTCCAGATGTACCAAAGTAAAGGATCATGAACAACACGATCCAGCTGGTCATGTGTCCCCAGGAGCGCTGGTATTGGCACAGTGTGGCAATGAGGATGCACAGCCAAAACTGTGGAGTCACGCTGTGACTGTGCTTTCAATGGCAGCCCACACTTAGGCTAGAGATACTGGAATGGTACGAGACTGTAGTGTCTGTCACCACATCAAGATCACCTTGGCTGTCTGAGGTGACATCACATCAACTCCCACCAATCTGTCAGAGGGCTCTAAAGTACAGCCGAGGGATCTTACCATCTGCTTCATATAAAACGAGCCTTGTACACATTGGCATTTCGTATGAGATTTCTGGGGAAAAGGCAAACTGAAAGTCTAAGGTAGTTTCTAAAATTCTCAGTGTTTGATGTTTGACAAAACAAACAAACAAAACCATGTTGCACAGAAACAAGCAAAAACAAGTAAAGATTTTTTATCTGTTGAATACGCTCAAACACATGAATTTTGGTTTACTTTGGAGCCTTCCTAAAATGTTTTGGATGATTAAATTGCTTTCCAAGTCATACAACTGTTGGGAAGAATAGAGAGGTTTATTTATTAGGATATGCATAAGCATTAAGTTATAGTTACATTTTCTTCCCTGTACTTAAATTATTTTTTTTCCAGTGTACATTAATTTTTGTATCTAATTACAGCTGTGCTTGTTTTGATACAGACTGCATATTGCAGAATTTCCCAAATTTTAATAGCATTCTTTTAACTTAAATAATAAATGATGTTTTGTTTTGTTTTGTTTTTAAGAGGGAAGTATTTTTAGTAGACTTTGATACAGCAGTTTCTGTATGACTTCTGGGTCTTGTTTTCATTCTCACTGTCTTTATTTTCTTTCCCTATACATTTATCTCTTCATTGGTTTAACAATGCACTATTCACTTCTGCTAGCTGATTTAATGCTGTGGTTATAATCTCTGTGGAGTCCTCAGTTAATTGTGTTCATAATGGTGTGCAAACATTTTCTCCTGTTGTAATATTGCCAGGAAGGCTCGTTCCAAGTTTGACTATGATTGTCCACCTGAGGACAAATTCACATTTTTTTTTACATACAGTTTTTATTACTGCAGTCCATACCTATCTGGAGGTGATATTTCAAGCACTAAACATTTCCACCAGGTGAAGAATGATAACTTTTTTACTGAACAATAGTAAAACTTAATCTTCTTGCAGTAGAGCTCCAATGCCTGAAGGTCTCTATCCTGACACCCTTTAAAGCTTAAGCTTAGATTATTTTTTTCCCCAATCAGCATGCTCTTCAAAAACAACCATATTTTCAAGAGTACTTACAGTATTAGAGAACTATTCTATCAGCAAGATAAACTTCCATCCATATAGAATCAGAATGAATATAAACTATTTCCTCTGGAGATATGTGAAAACTTAATTTCTTCTATTCTGTTTGCTTCCTGTAATCTCCATTCCCATACACCCATAGGTAGCAAAACAAAGAAATCACACCACTCCTACAGCCAGATTTGTTTATAATTTCAAGGATATAGGTGTGAAAGGTGTTCATACCAAAATGGACTGTGATTTATGAGCATGACATTGTTGCCTTTTTGTAAGTCTCAGAATACATGATCAACCAGCATACTATGTGCAAATCAAATAAGAAGGTATTCCTTTATAATTGCTAGACCTTATGTATAGTCTGCTATTAAAAAATCTTGCTATAGGAACTCCACACTCTTTTGCCATTATAGCAAGTGTGTCTTTATTACAGTATGAAGGACATCTCTCATTTTATGTACTTCATTAAGTCTTCATAGCACTGTGAATGTATCTCTTCATTTGTTTATGCTCATAGGTACACACTAGGTAAACAACTATTTTAGAACTAAATTATAATATAGCTGATAGCCAAGTTTGAGGCAGTAGGGGGTTCCCAGCCACTGATGCTATCCTAAAAGTTGCAGATGCTATCCTAAAAGTTTCAGACAATTGATTCTTGTAGTGTTTTGATATGCTTTGACAGTAAGAAGCAAACGTCTGGTGAAATAAACTAAACAAAGCACAATTGGTGGGAATTCCCATATTTCTTCCTGTTCTGTTAAGTGCAGAGATAAATTATTAGAGTGTTGATTCTGAATATGGTTTGCTGGTATCTTTGTCCATTTCTACCTCATATTCTCATCTGGTAAATCTGTAGACAGAAACTAGACATGGTATCTACATTCTTTGTACCTTTACAGTATAAGGGGCAATATGATAGTCAAATTGTTTTATGGTCTCAGTGATTTTGAAATTATGAAATTCTTCACATGGTTCATCTTTTAATATATTTACCCTAATGATAGCAACTAACTAACATGTAAATACCACTGCAAAATCATTGTGCAAAATGATTTGTGATCCAGTCACCTGTCTTGCCACCACGTGTTCTGCCTCCATGGTGTGTTTGAATGCATTCCAGAAGTGCATTAAACAGTATGACCGGTATCTCTGTGGTTCTTGATTTTCTTTTTCCTTTTCTCTCCAAAGGGAAATACTATTTTAATTATTTAAAACTTATGTTTTCTTTATTGATTATTGATGACAAGGTCAAAGAAATTTGTCTTGTGCATAGAGTGCACAAGAAAGAGATTTTTACCAATCATCTTAGATGAGGCTCAAAGTGATTCCTAGGTCAAAGAAAAGAAGAAAAACTTTGTAAAGAGCTGGGCAGCTCCATTAGGCCTTTGGAATAGTTTTATAAATAACAATCTCAATTTTAAATGTATCAAGGGATAGCTTCTGTCTGGGTGCCTTCTCCCCAGACCATTATAAGCTTGGCCATAAACATTAAGATTCTTAAGTCTGAGTGGATTCTGGGGGAAAATGGTACAGAAAATGGAGGCAGGGCATGATCCATTCCAGTAGGGAGAGTGGCTAGAGATGTACTAATTATTTATAGCAAGGCACATTACATTGCTCTAGCCCAGAGTAAAGGTAACAAAGCAATAACTGAAACCATTTTGTCTTCATTCAATACGAATGAAGCCTTCTTACCACCAAGAAGCTCCACTTCTCACTTAAATAGCACGTACATTAAAACATCTTTGTGGAAATAAACATCTTTTATAATGGAAACCAACAACAACACAACTCCAAGGCAAACATCAACAGTTTTCTGTTCATGTAAAACCTTCCTCCATGTCTCAAACCAGAAAAATTGTTCCAATATCCATTTATTGTTGAAGAGGCTGGGTACATGCAATGCCTTTCAGTAGCCTCTCCTTCTTTCGCTTTTTCATGTTGATTAGGGCTGCTCTGCCTTCCACTCCATTGGATTTGGTAACTTTTTCTTGATGAGAAAGAAAATGTTCCTGGGACTGTTTTGGTCCCATGTGGCTGCTCATACTGATAACCCAGCACTTGTTGACTGGAAAAGGATCCCTTTCAGAAAGCTAGTGAGTGTTAGCAAAGGGCCACCAAACACAATGCTATCCAGATTTAGAATAGGCTTTATCTGCCAAGACTGGTAAAACAAACAAGGCAGATACAGTGATTAGGTGAAAATGCATAACACAAAAATTAGAGATTTTACTTTTATTTTTCCAACTATTACATGGACGATATCATGACCCTACTGAAATCACCAAGAATTCTCTCACTGACTTTGCTACAGTCAGGACTTTACTAGTAGAGAGCACGTGAGCTGTTTATAATGGTAAGTCTCTTGCATATGATCAAGGATGATATATGATGCTATACTAGTGTGGATACATTCATTTTCCTGGTAAACTCTGAAGGGACATGCTGGACAACATTCTTTTCATACCTATTTCCACTTTCTTCTAGTATTTGCCTGAGGTGAGTGCACTGAGATGTTGTGAAATACAGTCAGCTGAAACACCAGCACTATGCTGATCACGTGCAATCACTTATCTTGTTTTCCATCACTACAGAGATGCCGGTTCCTCTCCTGATGAGGTACAGTTAGTACAAACTAATGCTAGATGAAGTAAAAGCAGCTCTGGCCAAGGCATTGTTTGCACTCTGTGTTGAAGTCCTTAAGTCACTTCCTCCCTTAATTAGGAAGAGTCCCAAAGTCTTTGTGTCCTGCTAAGACTGTTTACATTGTAGCCTGGAGGCATTAATATTTGAAAATTTCAGTCTTTTGTTGTATATTTTCTCTGACATTTTATCTATCCTTTCTGAGATACTATATTGCTGTCTGATTCTCCATGGCTTAAATGGCTGTGGACATATCAGAACTAATTTTTCATTCACTTTACTGGCTCCTATTATACCTCTCATTCCTATTTTAAGGTCTTACATGAATTTCCAAAGAAATAACAACATAGTTCAAAATGCTGTTAGATAAACCTGCTTTCTGATGTAGGCATCATGAGGACAGCAAAGGCCCTCTGAGATATGTCAAAACTGAGGTGGAAGAATGGGGGTACCTGGGACAGAGGATTCTTCTTACTCTTGGGAGTAAGAAGACCTTACTCCCACTCCCACTTACTCCACCTGTGGGAGAGGAATTCAGTCAGACAGGCCTTTCTCCCAGATTCCTCACAAGTGAGTTTCTATCTCTAAGCTACTACTAAAAAAATAGTAAGAAAATGACCTTTGTGTGGAGGTTCTCAAAAGGGATCCATGAAGCCAATTCAGGTTTTTATTGGTACTTATTTGTAGAAATTGTATCGCTCCTTATTTGTTAGATGTGACAATAAAACTGTACTGTTGATCCTCACTCTGTGGTGCATACCGAGTACGGTGTTCAGTTTTGGGCCCCTCGCTACAAGAAGGACATGGAGGTGCTTCAGCGGGTCCAGAGAAGGGTGACGAAGCTGGTGAGGGGTCTGGAGAACAAGTCCTACGAGGAGCGGCTGAGGGAGCTGGGCTTGTTCAGCCTGGAAAAGAGAAGGCTCAGGGGCGACCTTATTGCTCTCGACAGGTACCTTAAAGGAGGCTGTAGCGAGGTGGGGGTTGGCCTGTTCTCCCATGTGCCTGGTGACAGGACGAGGAGGAATGGGCTTAAGTTGAGCCAGGGGAGTTTTAGGTTGGATGTTAGGAAGAACTTTTTTACCGAAAGGGTTGTTAGACATTGGAACAGGCTGCCCAGGGAAGTGGTGGAGTCTTTAAAAGACATTTAGATGTAGAGCTTAGGGATATGGTTTAGAGGGGACTGTTAGCATTAGGTCAGAGGTTGGACTCGATGATCTTGAGGTCTCTTCCAACCTAGAAATTCTGTGATTCTGTGATTCTGCGATACTGTTTCAATAGACAGAAACGCAGAGAAAGGGTAGGAAAAATGCCTGCAGTGAAACCTGTAGTAGCAGCATCGTTCACATTTAGCGTTTAAGCCTACTCTGTTAGTGCAGAAGCAGAATAAAACCCTCATGTACACACACAAACCAGGTGTATGCTATGGTTCAGCATACGCTGACAGTCTCCAGAAGTTCATTTTAGCTCCAAACGATTCTACAGTGAACACACTGCTGCTCTTATAAATGAGAAGAAATTCACTAAACAAACAAAGGACAGTTTGACTGCACTGTACATTCTTGCTTGTTCTCTTGGGCACTTACTCAAAGTGCCTGTCCATTTTCAATGGATTCTCAGCTGTTAAATAAATTATTACATTTATCATTGCAATTTTTTTTTGGCATAACTGTGTTTTTTTTTTCACAGTGCATTAGTGTGAGCCCAAAATAGCAGCCATTTGTCACAGGATATTCTTTGGCCCTTGAAAGAAGGTCTATTTGCATAATAGATACTGTATATTTCTGTATATGATGAGGAGTTTTAAGGACAGGTCACAAAGCTTGGTCTTCTCATTGCTTGTCCAGAGCTAAATATCTGATAGCTACGAAATCTCTCCTTAGGCGTAGCAATGTATATATGATTTTTTCTTATCTTCAGACTATAATTAGCTCTCTCATGTTTAATGTTGGCTTACTTGATTATTTTCAGTGAAATTATAGTTAGGATTCACTACGTGCTACCATTTAGACGATCACTGAAGTCATTAGCATGTGTAATTCAGTTGTATTGCTGAGGTTTGATGCATTGCTTGGACAAGTCATGCTTTGCACAAGACGCCTGTATCTGTCTGCTTCATCAGGGACAGATTTGCTCCTGAGTTATACTGGTGCAGCGTCAGGTTGCTATAACCTCCGTTGGAACACCCAGACCCAACAGCCAGCGCTTCATTAGTGCTCTCTGCCCTGCTCTGATTCTGTTTTCTCGCTCCAGTCAGGTGTACATGACAGCATGTTTTAATAGAAATGGGATCAAGACATGGGGAATTTATATGAAGGGACAGAGAGACAGGAAAGCCTTCAAACTTTTTTTTTTTTTTTACAGACACAATGAATTGTTATACTGTTTGTATATGAAGTGCAGTTGCTAATTGCATGTTGAAAGCATATCATGAGATGCAGTAGTTGATGTCTTCATAAAATGCTATCAGGTTGGTTAGGCATGACTTCCCCTTGGTGAAGACATGTTGATTGACCGTAATCACCCTCTTATCCTTGATATGCCTAGAGACAACGCCAAGGATAAGTTGTTCCATCACCTTTCCAGGGATGGAGGTGAGGCTGACCGGTCTATAGTTACCCAGGTCCTTCTTGCCCTTTCTGAAGACTGGAGCGGCATTTGGTTTCCTCCAGTCCTCAGGCACTTCTCCCTTTCCCCATGACTTCCCAAAGATGATGGAGAGTGGCCTATCAATGACTTCCACCAGGTCCCTCAGCACCCACAGGTATATCCCATCAGGACCCATGGATTTATGGATGTCCAGATTGCTTAATTGGTCTTTAACCCAGTCTTCATCAACTGAGGCAAACTTCTCCTTTATCCTGACATCCTCTGGGGCCTCAGGAGTACAGGGCTCCTCGGGACAGCTTCTGGCAGTATAGACAGTGACAAAGAAGGCATTCAGTAACTTCACCTTCTCTTTATCTTCTGTCACCAGGGCACCCACCTCATTTGGTAGTGGGCCTACATTGCCTCTAGTGTTAGTTTTATCTGCAATGTATTTGAAGAAGCCCTTTCTGTTGTCCTTGACCCCTCTCGCAAGGTTTAATTCTAAGGAGGCCTTAGCTTTCCCAGTTGCCTTCCTACATCCTCTGACAACAGCCTTATATTCTTCCCAAGTGGCCAGCCCTTCCTTCCATGATCTGTAGACTCTCTTCCACTCAAGTTTGCCCAGCAGTTCCCTGTTTAACCGTGCAGGTCTCCTGGCCCCCTTTCTTGACTTCCTGCCTGTTGGGATGCTCTGATCTTGAGCTTGGAAGAAGCAGTCCTTGAATGCTAACCAACTATCTTGGGCCCCTTTTTCTTCAAGTACCCTGTCCCATGGGATTTCCCCTAGCAATTGCTTTAAAAAGGCCAAAGTTGGCCCTACTGAAGTCCAGGGTTGCAATTCTGCATGGTATTCTGTTCCTGCCACATGAGATCCTGAACTCCACCATCTCATGGTCGCTGCAACCAAGGCTGCTCTCAACCTTCACTGCTTCAAGCAGCCCCTCCTTGTTCGTGAGGCCAAGATCCAGCAGCACTCCTCTCCTACTTGGCACATCCACCATTTGCACCAGGAAGTTATCATCAGTGCACTGGAGGAACCTCCTGGGCTGTGGATGTCTGGCTGAGCAGGCCTTCCAGCAAATGTCAGGGAAGTTGAAATCCACCACGATAACCAGGGCCTGTGTTTGTGAGGCTGCTACCAGCTGCCTGTAGAAGGCCTCATCAGCTTCCTCATCCTGATCTGGTGGCCTGTAATAGACACCCACAACAGTATCCTCCATGCCAGCTTGTCTCTTAATTCTCACCCACAGACTCTCAACTCACTCCTCATCCACCCTTAGACGGTACTCAACACGCTGTAAAGAGCAGTGCCACCACCTCACCTTGCTGTCCCGTCTTTTCTGAGGACATACCCATCCACGACCACATTCCAGCTATGTGTGCTCTCCCACCATGTCTCTGTAATTGATGAGGGCCAACTCTGCGTATTGGGCCCTCTGTTCCTCTCAGAAGGGAATCTCCTACTACATTTACCCTTCTTTCTTTCTTTCTTATCGGAGGCAGTCTTGGGGCATGGTGTTGACTGCCTCGTCCTGTGTGACCTCATTAGTGGGCCTTCCACCACACCCTCACCTACCTCTCCTTCAAGAACCAGGGCCTCAAACTTACAGAGGGGCACCTGGGGACGCGAGGGAGGTAGGCAGGGGGGGTTGCCCATGATGCCAAACTGGGACTTTCTTTGTCTTTTTGGTCCCCTCCCTCTGCCCCACAGCACCAGGGCAGGGGATCCACCACCCTCAGGGGGGCATCCCCTGGTGCCCTTCCCTCTGTCATGCCAGGGAGTTACTCCACCAGGCAATCTCCTGCTCACACGCCCCAATGCTCCTTAGCCTGTCCACCTCCTCCATGAGCTCAGCCACCATGGAGAGCAGCCCTTCCACCTGAGAACAGGCGGTCTCCCCACTGTCCTCCCCTGGCAGCATCAGGCTCAGGCTCTCAGCCAGAGGCCTGAACAGCCACATCTCTCCATCTATGTCACCACAGTCATTTTGGCATGAGCTCTCTGCTGAGTGGACTCCATGGTAGGTTTCTTGTCTCGCAGACTCAGGTGAGCTGGTCTCTTGAGTGAGTCGGTGCAGAGCTCCCGCACCCTGCCACGCAATCACATAAACACTTTGAGGAGTCTTGGTGCAACTGACCTAACCAAACAAATGGGATGTCTCCTGAAGTGACATCACAACAGCTTTTCAAAGAGTGTGTTCTGCCAGCTCTTTTTCTTGGTGGCTGTTCTTGCAGAAGAAGAGGTGCTAGTTAGGCCAAACTTGCTAAATCTGGTGAATACTCTGACTCACGCGGTGGGGGCGGGGGAACAGCCGGCACCACTGTCAAGCCTTTGGTTATTCCGGTTCTTCTCCCTTCCAGTCCTTTCTCTAATTGAGTCCTGAACTTGCCTTTCTCATATTTTTGCCCATGCTTGGCTGTCAGCCTGATGAGTCTGTAATTAAGTAGGTCATCCTATGGTCATCCTTTAAATATTGCTACAACATTAGCTTTCTTCTATTTCTTTGAAAACTCCTTAGCATTTCAGAAGTTGTTAGGAAACAATTTTAATGATTAACATTGCTGCCTATCACTACTTTCATTTATTTTTCTAATAACTCTTTGACTGTAATAACTCTGTCATTAAGAAAAAAAAAAAGGTTTAATTTAAATTGCTGCTCTTTTATATCCTTTTATATTATTGATTTAATAGAAAGTATTTCAATAATATGGAAACACAGCTTATGCTTACCAAATATGCAATAGAAATATTTATTGAATAATTCTACTTTTCTAATCTTTTAGGCAATTCTTTTTCTTTTTCTGTTCTTTTTTTTAATATCTAGTAATAAAGCACTAATAGATTTGAAGTGTCACTGTCTCTAACTTAACATTCTTTCAACGGGATGTATATTTTTGTCTTTTATTCTGAGTTCTTAAACCATTTAACTCCTTAGTTGTAAATTAACTGTTGTTTTATATTTTAATTTCTATTTTAGTCTCGTCTCCTCTCCAGTAAGCAGAAGCTGGGGAGGCAGATAATGCACAGTGGTATAGCTGAGACTGGTTGCCATAACCACATCTGTGAAATTTCAAAGGGTGAAGTCTTTTATTCCAAGCATGTTTTTCTGCAGGTGCACTGGGTCTGGCTGGGATGGAGTTAACTCTCCATCCCAGCGGAGTGTTTTGGGTTTGTGACTAAAACAGTGTTGATATCACACGCGTGTTTTGGCTGCTGCTGAGCAGTGCTCACAGGGTGTCAAGGCTTTCCCACTCTGCCCCCACTCCTACCCCAGCAAGGAGCTTGGGGGTGGGAAAGATGATGGGAGGGGACACAGCCAGGACAGCTGACCCAAACGGACCAAAGGGATGCCCCATACCCTATAACATCATGCTCAGCAATAAAGCCTGTGGTGGGAGGACAGGGGTTCTCTTCTAAGGGGGCTGTTGTGGAGGGGGTGCCTGGGCATCAGGCTACTTGTGGGACGTGGTGAGTGATTGCTTTTGCATCTTCATTTATTGTCTCCTTCACTTACCAAATTGTCTTTATCTTGATCCATGAATTTTCTTGCTTTTGCTCTTCCTATTCTCTCATCTATCCCTTGAGGGAGGAGGTGGGGTGAGCGAGCCAGCAGCTGTGTGGGTGCTGAGCTGCTGGCAGGGGCCAACCCACAACAGCAGGATGGAAGAAAAATACATTAGGAGCACAGTCCCTGACTAATGGGGTTTTGAGATTTGAGGGAATGAAGCACTTTTTCCAAGCAGCAAGTGAGGGAGGAGGCATTTGTGCTGCCACAGATGAAAGGAGTGGGAAGACAGGCTGAGAGAGCTTGGGCTGATTAACCTTGAGAAGGGGAGCCTAAATTGGGGGGCCGGGACACCTTAGTGAAGGGTCTAAAAACCTGGTAGGAGGAGTAAAAAGATGAAGCCAGACTCTTCTCAGTGCTATGCAAAGGCAGTGAACTCAAACAGAAACATGGGATGTTTCATTTAACATATGAAAACAATTTTTTTCCCATGAGGGTGGTCAAACACTGGGGCAGTTTGCCCAGGGAGGTGGTGGAGGCTCCAACCTGGTTAATGCTCAAAACACCGCGGGACACAACCCATGAAAACTTAGTTTGACCCTGCTCTGAACAGAGGGCTGGACTAGTGGATGGATCTCCGGATGTGCTTTCCAACCTCAGCTCTGCTGTGATCCTATGAAATTTTGTGGGTGGTCAGCAACCCCAGTTTTGCTGGTCTGGCAACTAAGCACATTTTCTTTATAGATGACATGGGATACCAGAGAGCTTTCTCAGATGAAACTGTAATATTTTTTCCATCTGTTGAGTTACCCTATAATCCTGGATACACAAGGAGAAACTATAGACTGTTTTATAACAAATTTCGTATTTTTATTTTTATTTTTATTTTATTTTTTTCTCTAACAGAATAATTACACCAATCTTTGTAGTTTGGTTGTGCAGCCTTTTCACTGACAAAGCTATCACTTTTGTTTTTGTGTAAAAAAAAGCAAAGAAACCTGTCTGTTATTACAGTGACGTTATTTTGGAAGGTAGAGCAGCTCAGTGCCCGTTCCTGTGCCAGATGGGGCTGTCTGAGGCAGCAGTCTGAGGAAAGAACTTTGCAGTTGCAGGCTTATGTGCAGAAGGCTGATTCCTCTTATTGGAGGGTAAAAATGACTTTACAAAAATTGAGACTGCAGTAAAATATTTGTATGGTTGTTCAATGGTTGCAGCTCTCTGCTGGAAACGGTGTAAATAGATAGCCTTTGAACAGGGGCTGTTTTATAGTAGGAGAGCTCGTAATGTAGTGTCATTCACAAATATAGAAACCAGCATTTCAGGATGCCTCATTGTCCTCATTCAACCTGCTTTTTAGGTTCAGCTACCTGCTTTTACTGCTGGCCTCCCGGTTACTGACACTTTCTTGGACAGAGCTGGTTTACATTCTTCATCTGTTGACAGTTCCTGGCTGTTAGTCACCGGGCCTGATTAGTCTTGTCTTCTTAGATCATGTTAATTGCTGCTATTTCTGTGACGAGGTGGCCGAGTGGTTAAGGCGATGGACTGCTAATCCATTGTGCTCTGCACGCGTGGGTTCGAATCCCACCCTCGTCGAGAAATGACTTTAGTGTTCAAGGCCAGGCTGGAGGGGGCCTTGGCCAGCCTGATGTAATGGGTGGCATCTCTGCCTATGGCAGGGGGTTGGAGTTAGGTGATCCTTAAGGTCCCTTCCAACCTGAGCCATTCTGTGATTGAGGAACATCTTCCATCAGGTTAATTTTGATGGCTTGATTAAGAAAAATGAAGTAGAAATGGTCCAGCTCTTTTTTTTCTTTTCTTTTTTTCTTCCATTTTTTTTTTTTTTAATTTAAATATATATATAAGTGAAATATTACACTTAAAAATAGAAATTAGCATTCCCTAGGGAAGCAATTGCAACAAGAAGTTTGGGGGAGCTATATGGTGCACTTATGTTTTTGGTTAATTTAGTAGAAAAGGACATGGTTTTCATGGGATTGACTTTTATAATGCCTTCAAAAACTTGCTCACTGATTTACTATCTTCAAAAATATGGATGAATGCTCTATAGTTGTAGCGTGTTTAGCGTTACCATCTGAGCAGCATTTTTTTTTTTTTTAGTGTGTAGGTGCATGAAGAGTGTGATCTCTTTTGTGGTGGGTGCTGCCTCCTTCTCTGTGGATTCCCATTTGTGGAACAGAAGGAGGCTGGTTTCTCCAAGCGTGGCAGCACACGCAGAGCTGCTGCATGAAGAGGCAGTGTTGTGTGCTGTATTTCGGTATTCTCTAGTTGCACATGATGATTTTTTTTTTTGCTTCTGAATATTTTAAATTTCTGTTTACTGTAAAGATAGCATGTTGCTGGTGGGGGTGGTGCTAAATATATTGCAAGTTCCATATTTCTACCTAAAACTGGGGGTGTCACAGGATATTCCACTGAGGCAGATCACAGAATCATAGGGTGGTTTGGGTTGGAAGGGGACTTGAAGATCACCCAGTTCCAACCCCCTGCTATGGGCAGGGATGCCACTCACTAGATCACGTTGCTTGGGGACCCATGAGACCCATCCAGCCTGGTCTTGAACACCTCCAGCTGTTCAAGATGATGTGATTGTGTCAGATACCTTCAATATGGTTATGTTTATTCAGAAAAATATGAAGCTACGCAGCTGTAAGTATGGAAGGGGCTCACAAGACTTCAGCAGGTGCTTGTTCTGGCTGTGCTGGCCTTTCCCAACGTGACCCACCTCAAGGCCCAGCCACATTCCTCAGTGGACCTCATCTGCATTCCTCCGTACCTTGGCCTGAAGCAACCCCATGTATATATATGTGTTAAGTTCAATGTTGTGCTACTGCTACCTGCCGCAAGGGATTTACATGGCTTCCCCCAACCTTAGGGCAATGCCGAGGCAGCAGCCAGCAGCTTGGAGCTGGGTTTACCCCTCAGCAGACTGAGCAGGTAGCACACCAAGCCCAGCGCCAAGAGCACCCTGTGCCATGCTGAGGGCATCCCGCAGCCCTTTCCCCGGGGTGTCAGCAACGCCAGCCGGGGACCGAAACCCTCAGGGACAGCCACCAGCCTGGAGCCCCAGGCCAGCAGCTCCCCGGGGCACGCGTTTGACCCCGGTGCGGTCTCCCCCAGCCTCATCCCTCCTCCCCGGAGCGGGCAGCCCCGGGCGGGGAGCCCCCGGCGGTCCCCGAGCACCGCCCCGCCGCCTCCTCTCCCCTCCTCCGGCCCTTCCCACCCCCGGGCCGGCGTTTTGCGGCGGGGCCGCGGCGGTGGCGGCTGGGCCCCGGCGGGGCTCCCCGAGGCCGCATCCCCCTATCCCCATCCCCATCCCCATCCCCTTGCCGCAGCGGCGCTGCCCACCGAGGCTGCGGCACGGCCGGCCCCGCCGCCCGGCAGAGGAGGGGCAGAGCCGCAGCCGTGCCTCCCTCCCTCCCTCCTTCCCTGCCTCCTTCCCTCCGAGCCTCCTCCTCCTCAGCCTTCCCCCGAGCCTCCCGCGGGCACCCAGCCGCGCCGAGCCGCAGCGCGGTGAGTATCGCATCATTGCCTCCCGGCCTGCCCGGGGGAGCAGGGAGAGCAGAGAGCCCTGCGGCAGCCCCGGCACCCAGCAGCGCAGCCGGAGCCCCCGAAACGGAGCCCCCGAAGCCGTTCCCTGAGCCCCGAAGCGCTCCCGAGGCAGCCGGGGGGCCACCGGAGGTGCCAGGGCACCCCGCGGGCGGTGGCAGGGCACACGCCGCTCTTTATCCCCAGCCCCTCGCAGGTTTGTCAAGGTAAAGCGTTTGGGGCCGCCCGCGGGTTCCCCGAGGTGGGCTCTCCCCCTTTACAGTGGGGTTTTGCTGAGGTGTGGGCCGGCGCCCCTGGCTTCGGGCAGAAAGTTTGCACGGGGCTGGCGCTTCCCTGCGCAGACTTCTTCAACTCTCTGCTGGGGTTTTGGCGTTTTCGAAGGTAATTCACGCGTGACGTGACGTTATTAATGTTGTGCCTTTACCGAATGCCCTGTCTGAACCTGCTGAGAGCTCTCCTTCCTTTGCTTTTAATGGACACAGGATTCCTCAAGGTTTAGAAAAAATAACTCTGATTATAGAGTTCAGGTGTTTGGAAGGGACTACCTACAGAGAGACGTCGTAATTCAAGCTGTTTGTGAGTTTGCAAAGTAATACTCAGTCCATAGTCCAAGAAGGGATGGGTAATGGATTGTTTTATTTAGGTCTTTTACTGGCATTCGGGTTTGGTTTTTTTCTTTCCGCAGGGCAGATGACATTTGCAAAAATCTGTACTGTTCAGTTGAGTACACTGTATCCTTCAAGGATCGCGCTGTGATAAACAAGCAATATTATTAGATACTGTTTTTTTCTTTCTTTTCCTTCCTACACTCCAAGTCCCTTGAATAATTGTGGTGTTCCACAACACAAAGGCCTTATATCTTTATGAAAACAGCATGGTTCAGCAGGATGAAACAACTGATTTGTTGTGAATAAAAGAAAAACCAAATGACAAGCAACGGAAACATTAGCCATACTCCGTTGCATTTTTCTATAGCTTTTCCACGTAAGTAGACAAGTTTCATTATATGGTTTTCATATTTGTACAAAACTGTGCTCAAGGCGCCCTTATTTTCTGGTTTTGAAAATACGTTTAATTATTAGAGCACTCCCTGAAGTCAATGAAGAGATCTCTGCAGACCTGCCTGAGCTGTAAGGATTAATTCTAGGAACTTTTCCATCATGTTATTCCTTCATATAAACACAAGTTTCCAATGTGGTTGAGGGACATGCTTCTAAGTGTCCTGGAGATGAGGCAGCAGAAGACTTCATTGCATTCATGGGCTTGTTCCATCTCCCTCCTATTAAGAGAAAGACACAATCTAGGTATAGCATCAAGGTTTTGAAATCTATGTTGTATTTCTTGAAGAGTGGGTGGAAGGGTACTCGGAGTTTCCTGTAGCCTGTTGTTTTCTTTCATGCTGCATTTTCATTCGCTACAGCAGAGCTGTGCCTTTAAAGAGATGATATAGAAATGCTGAGACTAAAAATATTGTGCCTTAATATACATGTGCTTGTTTGTCTTTTTTCATTTTATTTATTTATTTATTTATTTATTTATTTATTTATTTATTACATTGGAATAGGTAGAAATTTCAGATTTTCTTCACCTGAATCTAACAGTACCTTCTGACGGAAACTTTCATTGCAATTCAATCCCAAGTACTAGAAATGACTGATCACAAGGTTACGGCGATTTGTTTGTTTTAATGTGCAGGTATCTCCTAAGCTTCCAGAATTCTGTGTAAATGTAACAATGCACATTTGTATCTCTACATACAGGCAAAGAACAGCTCTGAACTATCTGAGGATGGATAAAGACTTCCGCTACTACTTTCAGCACCCGTGGTCTCGCTTAGTTGTGGCTTACTTAGTGATCTTCTTTAACTTCTTAATATTCGCTGAGGATCCGGTGTCTCACAGCCAGACAGAAGCCAATGTTATTGTAGTCGGTAACTGCTTCTCCTTTGTAACAAATAAGTACCCCGAAGGAGGAGGCTGGATATGTCTGAAGGTGCTTCTGTGGTTGCTTGCCATTCTCACAGGACTGATTGCTGGGAAATTCCTCTTCCATCAGCGTCTGTTTGGTAAGTTACAAGATGCACCTGTGGACTTTCTGATAATGGCTTTATGACTTTGCCTTTAAACTTCCTATTTATATACTATTTTGTGAGCTTTGCTATTAATCACCTCATTTTTAGAACTGTATAGAACTCAACACATCAAAGCTTACATCATTGTGGAAATTACTCCCATGTCTGCTTGTGTGAGCATAATTCACAACAAATTCAGTCAAAAAAGGCTAAAAGCAGTAAGAGCTGATGTGTTTGAAAGAACTGAGAGGTCAGTGATTTCCAATATTAAAAAAGTACTTTGTTTTCAAAGCAAATTTTAAATCTCATGTAATTTTCTCAGCAATCTGCAGAAAAAGTGTTGTTCCATTAGGCAGTGACACTAAATATCTTGTCAAAAGTCACATAAGTGGGAGGCAGGACTGTTGCTTGTATTAGTAGACATGCAATAAACAAGTCCCACACGAAAACGGGAGCTCTGTAGAAGCAAGATATGCCTGTCTCAGTTCAAGAACAAGTCAATGAAAGGAAAAGGTAGGAAATGGAAAAAATGTGACAGCAAGTGCTGAGTCAAAGGAATGGAATGACCCTGGACTGAAATCTGAGACTGAGAACTTAGGTGTAGACTTATAGAGATATGACGAGAGATATCTATCATTGTCTTAACTGAGTCATGTAGAAGATGTTTCATCTGAGGGCTCAAGGCTGTGTCAGGTTTTAGAGAGAAGTAAAAGTCATAGAAAAGATTACTTCTTCCTTGCCACCTGCAAGGTTTTGAAACCTGTGATTCTAGGTATAGAATCTGGACCTGATGGACCAGTGCTACCCTTTTGTGCTGGTAGGACTTCAGGGTGGATGGATTGTTGCTGGAACACCTCAAAGCACAAGAGTGATTGGCCTTTTCCTTAGGCTGCCTCATTTAAGATAAAAAGAGAGCCAGTATTATTTCAATAAATTGAAAGGAAAGCTGTTATGTCAAGGAACAAATAAGAAAAGCCACTCTAAGAGACTTCTCTTAAAACACTAATTCAGAAAAATAGCTGAGCATTTTGATGCCTGTTGAGTGGACATTTTAACATAAGGTAGTGGTAAATTGAAAATGTCCCTGTAGAGAGGATGTTTTACCTTAGTTCTTTGGTTCTGGAATGAGCTCTGTTGCAATTATGTTTTCAGTTCTGACTTTCACAACTGAGCAAAGACTTTGTTAATTTGGAGAAAGTTAGGAAAAAGTAATTAAACCAATGACAAAAGTGGGAAATAAGCCGTATAATGAGAGGATTTAAGGGATAAAGGAAAGGTTAGAGGGTGACTCGCTCAAATTTGACTTGAAGGACAGAACCTTCAGTCCAGCAAATACACTGCAAGGTCCAATGCTTGGAAGTGGCAAATTGCCAAAGGTGCACTTTTTTTTTTTTTTTCTCCCTGAAAAAGCTAGTTAATCAGTGGAACAAGTGATAGGGTGAAGCATCATCAAGTCCTCAGGACAAGTGAATTTTCTTTTTGGGATTATGTTCTGTTCTGGCTAGGTAGGTTATTATGATAATTCCTCCTGGATTTGTAAGTGTGTATCATAGAGAGGACATAGCTGAATGTGAATTTTAAAGCGGCTTGAATCAGCATTGCTGCCAAAAGAAGGTCTGCCCTACCTTCAATGTCTGCTGCTCGTTCGTGCTCTTGTGCAGCTGCTCAGTTAGGGAACTTAAGCGCGTTTGCAGTATCCACCTGTTATTTCAGTGAGGATCATATCTGATCATACAGATATTTGTGGCAGCAAAACTAAGGGATAAATCTTGGGAGAAAACAAGCAGGCAAGACATATCCTATCTCTGCTCCAGTCCTGGCTTAGGGATATTTCCAGTTCTGGTCTGAGGGAGCAGAATGTAGATAACAATCTGATCTGAGGCTAGTTGCTGCAAGCTCAGTTTCCTGGCAGTTCAAGCCAACATGAATCTATCACAGTCCCACCCATCCGTGCGGTTTTGGTTCCTCCCGGATGAGATGTGCCTGAGCTCAGGCAGCCGATCCCATGGAAAACCAGTTGCTTCTGCTGTCGTGCTCCTTGGACCGATGCGATCCCTTAGGTGCCAGCGCTGATGCGGTGGCCAAGGCCGGTGCAGCCAAGCTCGCCGGGGGCTGTGGCAGCCCTACCTCGTGTTATTGGCTCGAGGGCTGTGGGACTGTGCCCACACAGCATGTTGGTGGCAATGTGCTGAGAGTGGGTGGCAGTCCAGGTGACTGGCGATCTGCTGTCCTGCTGGCTGGTGTAGCCACACAAGCTGTAAACTAGCCAGGGTTGAGGGCAATAGCAGTGATGCCAGGATGATGAGGGCTTCAGAGGAGGCTTGCAGCCTGAGTGTACCTCTGGGTCTCCAGAAGATTTGTACAGCCCTTACTGAAATCTTTCCTGCTGGTTATTTCTCAATACTTCAAAAGCTTTACTGCTAAGAAATATGTATTTTATTGAGCTCCTCATTGAGCATGCCCTCTGGATCTTCTAGCATCAAGCACTTCATGAATTCAGCCTGTTATTAATTTCCCTATTTCAAAAGAGATATAGATAGTTATTTCAAAGTACCTCATTTTAAAAAGTTGTTTTTTTTTTTTCCTTTTTTTTTCTCTTTTTTTTTTTTTTTCATTTTCTTTTCTTTTTTTCCCAATCTAATCCTTTTTTTTTTTTTTCATGTAGAATTGTTTGGAAGCATTTCAGTTTTTCAGTCCTTCTGGTCCTTCTGTATTTGCTTATATTTCTCTGTTATATTCTGTTTGTAGAGGAAATGTGACTGGTCATTCCTTGTGGCCTGTGCATAATTTCCTGCTGTCAGGAAACCAAATAGCACCAGTCAATCTCCCTGTGTCAGATCTTGGCTCACAGCGTATGCTGCAAATTGAAATTGAGAAGGATTAGTCTGCACATCTCACTTTAGATGAAGAGGAGTGAAAAGGATTTTCTTTCCCTATGCCCTTCCTGCTCTTTTGTCCCTTGTCTTCTGTATTTCTTGCTGCTGAGTGTGCATATGAACTGGAAAAATAGTGCCTCTAGACCTGCATCGTAATGTAGTTTACCATCTGTGATGGACACCATCTGATATCCATGACTGTTGTGTACTATAAACGTAATAGAAATAAGTTCAGGCAAGTTATGTTCCTAAAAATAGAAGGAGAAGGGTGCTAGAAACATAATTTAGGCTTCATCTCTCTGAGACTACAGAGAGATAAGAGAGTAGGTAAACGATATTGTTGAAAAGTACAGATCTTGACTAGAGGGCATGGTGAAATGTTTCCAGTTGATAATGCTCATTGCAGCCTCTGATCAGTAACCTCTTCAGGCACCTTCCTCAAGACACTGCTCGTGACTTACAACAAGATGAGAAAAAAAGCCCTACAATTCTTGCTATTCAGTCAAGAAATAACTTACTTCATTTGATACACATCTCCGGTGATAAAGATTTCTGAGGAAAACAGTCTTTATCTAGTAGATTCCTTATATTTTTATGGCATATGGTCAGAACAAATGGAATTTTAGAAGTGCCTTTTGGCTGTTATCCACTACGTTCTTTTGATTCATCACCAAGCATATCTTGCATTTGGTTAGCTTTTGTGTTCTGCCGTGCTTTGTATTTTGCACTGGAAAATGAAAGGCCATAGATGAAGATTGGAAGTTTGGGGAAATAAAGATGTATACCCCAGTGAATTTTTATTCTGTATGAGAGAGTTACTTGAGGAGGGGAAATGTGGTATCTTCTTTGCTCTCACTTTGAGATTTCTTGGTTTATTTTCTGCTTTATTAAAAACAGAAAGAGCTTATAAACTGACCCCATTAGATGACAGCATGCATTCAGAAAATGCATTCAAATCTTACATACTGACTTGAAAGAAATTCATGAATAAGCTCTTGCAAATTTTTTTTTGTATCGCTCTGGGGCACTGTCTGGAAAATAACACAATCTTTAGTGTGTAGAAAGTGTATGTTTTAATCGGCACCTTCTCAGCAAATGTACAATTGCAGCTCTGTACTCAAGCCTCAGGCCCAAATTATGCGTTCAGTGGGGATTTTTTGGCCCTGAGTTCAGGCTGTGCACTTTGCATCAAAGTATATAAATGTATTCTATCACATAAATTTAAAATTATTTTTGATTCATATAGATTTTTAACATTAGAGATAAATGGGCAGTATACTTGGAAAAAAGTCTTATTTTTTTTCAGTACAACATCTTTGGTTTGATGTGTAATAAACCTTAGCTTATGCTGCATATTAAATGCATCAGTTTTTCAAAGCATACTTACTACATGATGTGCAAGTATCTACCTGCTCATTTCTCATTCTAAGTGATAATAAAGATCAAAACTGATTAAAAGCCTACTATTACAGAGGCTGGATTTTATTCAGTTGCTAAAGAGTATGTCCAAATTTATGTTTGTAAGTTCATTTCTAGATGCTGTGGATGGAAAGTAAATACTTAATGTGCTGTAACAAATTCTGCAAAACAAGATAAACAAAACGAAAGCCGTATTTCTTAAAACAGGTGGACCATCGTACTACTGTGAGCAAATCAGAGCAGTTGAATAAATGTTGAATTCGGTGGGTTGCTCCATTACAAATGTTCACAGTATGCAGTTTGTCTAGAATTAAATAATAATCTGAGCTTTGCAGACAGAGGAGTGAATAAATAAAGCAGTCATTACGAGAATTGCATTGGGCTGCAGGCACACACTAACGCTGCAAATTTTTTAATGGACAGTAGTGCCATGCTGGGAGCAATTTCATGACAGGCAGTTTCAAACAAAACACCCACCGAGGACCTGTTGTCTGAAAACATTACTCTTTTTGTCAAACGTTTTATCTGAAAGGCTCTGAAAGATATTGCAAACCTATTATGAACAGACTCTTCACGTCTGCTTATATGCTGAGAGGTAGAAGTATGTAACAAGTGAAGCAGTGAGTGTATGCAGATGGCAAGAGGAAATTAGGTGGAATGGGATTTAGTCAGGATGATAATACCCTGCACATGAGAAACATGAATCCGTTCAGCAGCTAGCAGACATCAGATAAATTTGCACAATACCACATATATGATTATTAAGTATCCTGAAATACCAGGGGTCATGTTGGGGTAAAATCTGGGCTGTGGTGTTGCTGCTAGTGTTGCTGTGGCATATCGCTTAGCAGGGCTTGCCCCTGCCTAATGGACCACAGGAAAAAAGAAGAGATGTGCTGGGATTTTGGCATGGTTGTTTTTCAGCTCAGTTGTTTCCCGTTCTGGTCGGATAGCAGTTATATGAACAGTTGTGCCACTGTCTGTAGGAGCAAACAATGGGTGTATGGCAATACTTGCCTCAAATGGTAACCTGATGGATAGAGCATATTCTTTTCTTTTGTCAGCTCTGTATCTTGCATTACAATAAGAGCTGTCACTTAATACCCAGCAGCTTTGTTCCTGCTCTTTCTTTTCCATTGATGACTTCAGCCTAATAGAATGCTACTGATGTAATACCTGGTTTAAAAAAAAATACTGTCTTCAGGAGCCTGTTCAATATGAATTTTAATAACAATGATGAAGTTTATGCTGTTGAAGACATTCAAAGTCTACTTGATTGCTTCGAAGTCAATTCACCTCTTTTGTATCCAGTAAGTGTTGAGGCAATACAATCAGATTATTTTGGTCCTACAAAATGTATGCCAAAGGGCCAATCTAACAGTTAGCTAATAATAACACACAAATGGCTGTGAGCAAGCATTTTTGAGAGCCAGAATCCTCAACAACAACAGCAAAAAAGCCCAGCATAAAAAGCAAGAAACTCAGAGCCAGACACTGAATGAGTGCGGGCTCATCAGATTCCAGCTCTGCAACGCTGCCAGTAATTAAGATGTCAGTTTAAAATAAATTTTACATCATTCACCAGGGAGACCACAAGTGACCTTTGAAATATAAATAAAAGGCATGCAAGTGACCTCCTAATTTCTTCTTTTACTCTTGTATTTTTAGAAGAGCTGTAACATCTTACTGCTTCCTCTCCTAGGGTTCAATGAGGATGCCGCTGTCTGCTCTTAGCATTAGTTATGGAATCTGTCTGACACCATGTTATCTATGGGTTGCAAACTACGGAGTTTAATTGGAGATATAGCAACAGTAGCTACTAAAAAGATTATTTTTGCAGTGAAGGCTTTGATTCTCCTGCAGGCACATGTTCCTTTCCCCAAGCAGCAGCCTGAGACTGCGGGAAGAGCTACATGTCAGATTATCCGTAATGGGAGGGCTCTAGAGAATATTTAGCATCCAGTGCCTGAAAACTAAAAATATTCTCATTGCTACTTAATATTGATGTGTCAACTCTGTGTTTTCATCTCTTTGATGTGACTTTCAGATTTTTCTTTCCATTCAAGACAGGGAGTGAGTTTGGAATGATGCCTGCCACTTGCAGGAATAATGTCTCAATTCCCTGATTTCTAGAAATAGAAGTGAGCTTATTCCTGGCAGTAGCAGCATGATGGGCATAGTGCAGGTGCAGCCTAGTGCAGGGGCATAGTTCTGCTCTCCTTATTCCATACAGCAAAGAGATGGAGGGGGGGGGTTAGTGTGGAACATCACCTTGCTGTGTGCCTGATGGGGAGCCCCGAGGAGAACATGATCTCAGTGGTCATGCTGTGCCTTTTTGAAGGTCCCCTTAGGCTGTCAGAGTGGCATGAAGGTCCTTCACGTACCAGACAGCATTTCTCTTTCTGTGATCCTGCTGGGACTCCAAATCAGCTAGCATGACTGACATATAAAATTATATGTTTTATATTTTTTTGAAAATTTCCAAAATAATGATAGCAGTAAAAACAATATTCCAGGATTTAAAAAAACAAAAACAACAACAACAAAAAAAACAACACTCGAATACATCCTCAGGATTTGAGAACTATTAAGCAAATTGTAAATGTGATTTATGCATTTTTTTTAATACATCTTCATACATTTTTCTTCTTCTGAGGAGGGATTGGCATTTGTGTTATGTGAGACAGGTAGGGAAGTAACCCACACACATACCTTTTAGGAATGCTTTGACATTTAATCCACAAATAGCCTTCATTTATTACTGCCCAGGCATCAGCAGGTTGTGGTTCCTTGGTGCCATTATGAAGGCCTCATTAGAGCTGACTTTACGTGGTTATGGGGCAGCCCAATCTCTGCAGCACAACATAGGAGCAGATCACTGTGTAAATATTTGAGAGCAGGACCCTTTTGAAATTTTCATGTGAAAATGAAGGTGGTTTAATAATAGTTACGATAGTTATTACCATACATAACAGCAAAGTTATGCATAGTTAGATACTTTAATGATGACAACAGTCACAGAATAGAAGTCAAATAGAAGAACAGTGGAAGTTTTTCTGCTTCATATAAATTATAGACTCAGAGAGTGGTTTGAGATGGAAGGGACCTTAAAGACAACCCAGTTCCAACCCCCTGCCATGGGCAGGAACACCTCCCATCAGACCAGGTTGCCCAAGGCCCCATCCAGCCTGGCCTTGAGCACCTCCAGGGATGAGGCATCCACAGCTTTTCTGGGCCCAAAATATCCAAATAAATATCCCAAAATGTTTAAAAGGTAGAAAGTGGTGTCTTCTCTTAAGCTCAGCAAAGTGGAAACTGAAGATTTCTGAGATTATATATCCAAACAAAAGGCAGAAAAGTCATTTATTAAGACATAAATTGAAAATTACAAACCACAAACATCTTTTCAGCTTTTGCACATTTCCTTGCTTCCCTGTTCTACTTCTACTATAGCAAATTCTGCCTTTTCCTTTGTCTCATGTATCTGTTAATTATTTACCTGGAATGATTAAAAATATATATGTATATTTGCCATAACTTATTATATGGCCAATTTGAATATGCAAAAGCAGATGATTTGGATGTGATTATCAGTTATTTCTTGTTATGAGTTATAAGACTTCAGAACATTACAAATTTATGGGTTAAACCAGTCATGCTGTCAGACAGTGGCCCACCATGGATGCCGAGGAAAGATGGTCCTGGTAACTCCCAGAATAGTTTCCCAGCCTCCAAGAGTTTGTTCAGGATTCAAACAAAAATGTGTCTATTTTTAGGTGCCTTTGACAGTAATTCTGAAGACAAATAATAAAGCTATAGTCAGCAGTAGTCTTTATTCCTGCCTACCTGTTGCTAAGAGGCAAGTCCTTCACAAATTTTCACATAAACCCCCAGATTTATCAAGTTCTTCTTCCTCCTACTTGCGGTAGAATATTGTGAAACTTGTTGGTTTTGGCCATTTGCCTGAAGGCCAGAAAAACTGAAGTTTTTAAAAACAAACTGGCAGTTAGAAAGAGACAGATTCTTCTGCCGAGGTCGTCTTGTCTTAAGTTACCTTGAATTCATCTTTAATCTGCAACCCTGGGATGTGATCTTTCAAAGAGGACAACTGCTTGAGGCTAGCTTATGCCCATGCTAAATAATGTTTTCTGTTTCTGACACACTTTTCTTTAATACGAAAGCAAAGAAGAAACTAAACCTGCGGAAGATTCAGTCAAAGTCAGGTATGCTAAACAAGTAGTGAAAGCGATATGTTATGGCAGAGGGGGCATCAGGAGATCAGGTGGGCTCAAGGAAAATGTTCCTAGAGAGTCACAGCAGCAATATTAAATTATAGTTTATGCAGGGGAAGGAGAGCAAGGCCTAAAATTTGATTAATCCTGGCTTTAATTAGCAATAAAACACAAACATCCTAACTGTCTTGCTAATCAATCTTCGTAGATGCAAGTGACAGAAAACATGGATCTCAATCGGCACTTGGCGGTGTCATGTGTTGGAGTTTTGTGAGGTGTAGAAAATGAAGAAGAAACCAGAAAGGAATATTTTAAGTGGAATTTCTGTGGAGTTCCTGCCCCAGGGAATTCAGCGCTTAGCACAGCATTCAATTTTGTATCACTTTCATATAAAAATTGAAAATGTAAAGGTTTTTCAATAATTTTCTCCATGCCTTCCACTTCGATGGATGTTCTTTCTGATACGTACCAGGGTAGATCACTTCAAAGTGGTTTGGGCTGTGCTTACACCCCAAGCACCCCCTCTCTGTGGCAGCAAAAGGTGAAGCAGATTTATTTAGATTAGGGGTCACTTCTATATGATCTATCTAAATTCAAAAAGTGAAACAGAAGTATTTCTCTCCTGGGGATATCTACAGATTTTGTTTTCTGAGGCTGCAGATGGAGAAAGCAAAAACTTCTAGAGACTGATTGCAGTGCTATTGACACATACCAAAACAAATGCAGGCATGAGTAATCTTTTCAGAGTCAATGGGACCACACTGCAACAGTGCTGTCTGCACAGGGTGGGCCCACAACTTACCTGAAAGAGTCTTACCCTCAGCACCCATGAACACTGGAGCTCTGAGATCCTTTCTGTGTCAGTGTTAAAGTCTCATCTGATATTGTGTTCTGTGGCGATATTTCAAACATTCTTAGTTCTCCTGCTTCCAGTAATGCTGTACAAGTTCCCCCTCATAGCTCAGCTTCTCCAGAGGAGACTTTCCCCCTGGAAAAGTTGTTCCATTTGCTGTGGAGCACAGGTTCTTCATTCACTCTGTATTGTAGGTAGTGCACTGGAAGTCAGACTGATGCCTTGAATTCCTTTAGCAGAACAAAACTCAGTCCAGAACTTCTCATGCTACCTACCCTAAGTTATATTTAATCTCTGTTTTTCATTTTTACAGTTACAAACCTTGTCCTTCCAGAGGTACGCCATAAAGCCATCTTGCATGATTTGGCTCATTGAGGGAAGCAAGTTAAGTGTCTTCTAGTTATTTACTGGCTGTGATTTATAATGGAAAGGTGAAGTCCTTCAAAGACTGTTTCTTCCAAGAAGAATGTGTGTATTCCGCAGCACATCACTGTGAAATGGGTGTTTCTGGCAGTATGAACGGCACTATTTATTTTGGCTGAATAATTCATGTTATATTTAATCCCTTTATAAACAGACCTCTTAAGGAGTCTCAGTGAATATTTTGTGACCATTGTAAATGTCTCAAGACAAAATTTGTGGTTGTTTTTCCTCACTACCGTACAAGATGTATTGAACGTAGTCTAAAAAGATATTCCTAAAATAAATACTACTTCAAAATGAGTGAAGGGATTTGATTCTATCAAAGAGGTTTACATGCCTTAGTCTGTAAGGGAAAGGATCTTCCTCTGAAAGGAAATGGAAACATTTAGCAGCAGGACTGAGAAGGTGCTCTGTAACCTCAAGAAAACAAGTGCCATTTACCATTTCTGTCTATTTCTTATTAAGACACTGGCATTGCAAGATGGAGAGCTCTTTTTTAGCTATTTGAAGGCAAAGATACTGTGCAGTATCATGCTGCACATAAAGCATACTGGATCTGAAAGCTGTATCATTTACATGTTTTATTGTTTCTTTTACATTTAAACTCTCAGATCTCGAACTGTATAAATTAATTTCCATGTGAAAATAGGACGGATACACCTTTAGGGGTGGAGTAATTTTCTGTAATAGTATCACATTTCCCAGGGAATAGGGTTGTGTTCCCTGGGAATGTTTGCCATATTAACATATAGAGGTGGAGGGAACAGGCTTTCTTCCTGAACAGCTTACCAGCATCTTTCTCCTCTAATTATTTCAGTTTTGGTCACTCAGACCTGTCTGGTGAACCAAACCCTATTTGTGTAGCTTCTAAGCTTAGTTTGCCTCTTGCAAGAGCCTCTGCAAAATGCTCCTGTTGAGGAACTCCAGTTGAGGAGCGCTGTGTTTGCTTCCCTTGTGATGCCAAAGCTTATGAAAGCCCAAGTACGTGTCCTCACCAGCAGCAATCTTCTCCCTGGGGCAGACGTTAAAGATGGTTTAAAGATTCACTCCTTGAATTCTATGGACACTTTTTTCCTTTGCCATCTTTCAGTGAAAATGGGCTTTCTAGTGGATATTGTCCAAGGTAAAAAAGCTGATGAAATACAGGCTCTCAAAGTACACCAAAATATTTGAATTCCATAATGGTCACTTGAAGATTTTTTCCAAATTTCACACCTGAAAGAGCCAGAATCTTGCTTTAGCCAGTCGGTACTTCCTTATTTCCCTTTTCTTTCCCTTTTCTCACCAAAGTCTTACCCAACAGCACATAACAGAAAATTTAACTCTTCAAATAGAATGAAGGCTGAAGCTTTTCATTAGAAGAACAGCAATTATTTCAGTTCTTTCTTGTATTTGTGAGGAGCTTGCAGAGACAGTCTGTATGCACTCGGGGTAGTCAGAATGCCTTTCTGGTTATCAGATCCCTAGCAAACTAAATCTTAACTCAGTTGAGGCTCACAGAGTTCTGCCTATGAAATATGACTTATTTCCAGGTACAGTATGGTGTCCTGAAGCTGTTGATGTGGAAGTGGTGCAGATTATATGCTTCTGTTTGTATGGTTGCCCTCTTTTAAAATGTTGGACCCTCCTGCCTTCAGCCACGTGTCTCTCCAGGGATGAATGCGTTCTGTTCTAAGGTACTCCAGGAATGAGTTTTTCCTAACCTCAGAGAAACTGCGGCTCTTCGTGAGGTGCCAGATCTACCACAGTTTCCCCACCTCACCTTCCAGCAAAACTCCCTGGAGTCCTACTCAGCCAGGATACTCACAGGTGAAGCAAATGGGTGACAGCAGATCTGCTGTTCCCATGCTGCGTTAATGGCTATGACACACGAGGTCCTGCTGTTGTAGAACAGGGGCGGTTGTTGCAATTACAGCCTGTGTAAACACCTGACCAGAACCGCAGCTATCAGAGGAAAATTGGCTGTGAGAAGCGATCCAGACAGAAGTAATTATCTTTCAACAGAGGAGCACCTTCTAGTGGTATTGGGTGAATATGACAGTCAGGTAAACAGTTTATTGAAATTAGGAAACTTAAATATGGTAGAAGAATAATAATAATGAGTGTTTCTGTATAATATATTAATGATTAAATTGGAAATCTATTTTAAAACAAACCTGAATAGGGAAAGCATATATTTGGAAAAAACATCACATTTTTCAATAACCACTCCTCTCTGGCCCAAACTGCTGACGTACAAGCTTTCTATGCGCATGCCATAAAATTGTATTTCCATGTGCTCTGCTGTGGAACCTACCCACTCTTTAGCTTTTTTTTGGTAATGAAAATTTGGGTTCATTAGCTCTGATTGAGCTCCAGATGAAATTTGCTACAAAGTTGTTATTTTGTTCAAAATTTCACTGATTGGTAACAGTTTCTCCATTCAATTTATTTCCAGGAAAGATATGTTTACTCAATAAATTTGTCAATACACTATTTGCCATGGTTGCTTAGTTTTGCAAATAACATAGTATCAAATTATTTAAAATTCAATTTTTCCAAAGATGCTGCTAGTTGAAATGTATCTGGTGGTTTCACTGATATTGCAGATTTCTACTCTTTCCGTTTCTATGCTGTTAATATTCCTTTTTGGACAGTATCACAGAGTGTTCCCACATAATACACACAAATGATGTGCTATATCTAGATCGGCAAACTGGAATTAATGAGCAATGCTTACAGTGATGTAATTGCAGAAGTTTTGTTAGGTGCATTAATGGAAGCTATCTGCATGGAGCACTTAAGTCTCTAATATTCATTGGGTTCCTTTGTCAAATACAGGAAGTCCAATTTGCAGGTAGTTAGAAGGTATAGTTACAGTTCCTCTTTTTACTTCTCTAAACATAATCCTGTTTTATTAAAGTAGAGAACTTGACCTTTTTCTGAAAAAAATAAATAAATCAACATCTGGAAACTTCATCCCACAGTTGAAATAGGTCTTGCAAATGCTTTAACCAGTGAAAACATACCCAATTCACTGGTTTTGTGTTTGCAGCACACACTAATATTGGGCTAGGACTTGACTAACTGGTGAAGTCCCTTTTGGTGTTCAGACGTGTGTCTCTCTGGACACGTATGCAGATGCTAGTTGAGAAATGTATAGCTTATGAAATAATAGTTTTCTCTGAATCTGAAAATGCTCAAATCTAAGTGAATTCCTGAGTCTTTCATGGTAAGCTAGACAGCCTTCTTGATTGTCGCTGGAATATACAACCTCTCAGTCCTACAACATCAATTCTCTGCTTGCCTTGTGCATCTGAAATGCAAACACACTGTATAACCTCTGGGGTGTCTGCTTGTGAACTGTGAGATTTATTCCCAGTGTCCAAAACAGACAGCATAATTGCAAATATTTATTGAAGATGAGAAACAAAGCAAAACACATGCTTAATCTGAACATATAGAGATTATATCAGAAAGCTGTCTCTGCTCACGGTTTCTTTTTTTTCTCTTCTGCATACTTTATGCCTCAGAGAGAGAGAACTTTGAGCAGGGAGCTCATCTTTCATGAGTCTGCTGTGGGGGTCTGGCCAAAAAATAATGTACTTTGTTCTCTCCTTGTTGTTGGCCAGGAGAGAGTCTAGCTTCTTTTGTTGTTGTTTTCTTTTTAATTAAAATGAGCATTGTTTCTCAACCTTCAAGACACAATTTCTTTTTATTAGGACGTGCCATCTCCTGTGTCTGACCGAACTTTTTGACTCAAGAAAATGTAAATCTCTTTTCTCTCTTGATATCTGCCACTCCTTGATAGCTGAGCATGCACGTTCATTCTGGACCTTACATTCCTGCCAGTGAGTCCCAGAGACAGCATGGTTTGCCTTAGTCCTGTAGAAAACTAGTGGCAAAGCTCGTTGTCAAACCTCTCTTGAGTTCCAGTTCAGAGTTAGTTGTGGGGTGGTTGCCTTCTGTCAACCTCAGCTTGGTGTGTTTGAAAGAAAGGGATGTTCCTTATTCATATCAGGCTAAATATTTATTGTGCATACTTGTTATTATGTAAACATATTAAGCTATATACATATAAGCATATTAAATTGTAACACCACAGTCAGGTTTGTAATTTGCTTTGACACAATACTGCAATTTGGACAATTTACCACAATGACTCTTTGTAAACCTATGGCTGCTCCTTGATGGGCAAGGACAAAATCTGCTTTGTTTTCTGACTAAGATGCTTTACAAATGTTTCTTTTTGAAAGGACTGCATGGTAGATAGGTTGTAAGCAAATCTATTTTTTGTTGTTTTTGTTAAAAATAAGCTTGTGAATCACTTTCAGTGCAGTGTCAGGAAAAAAGAACAAACAGTTTTTTAAAAAAATGAACAAATTATTTTGACAAGTCATTGCAGTGTCACTAAAGTGGTATTGAGAAACAGAGATTACAGTCCTGCCCTTCAAAGTTCAGCATCAGCATTATATAGGATATAAATACTGTAATGCTTCTGTTACTTATTGTGAAATTTGAGTTCCAGTAAATTCAGAGAAGACTCAGAGAATAACTGTAGTTTCTACTAGGTACTGCAAGTAAGTTGATGGAATTTATTGAAACTCTAGAATGAGAAAAAGGAGGAGGATAATGGAATTACTTTTATAGCTCTGGCAGTTAAAAAAGCAGCTGCTTAAAAATGCTAAAAAATCATAAAGAATAAGGAGTGTAATAACATAATTCATCCTTATATACCCTCTAACCAACTTTTTGTTATGCAGTACAAATATGCAGTATTTAGGACATCTAAATAGAGATTTTTTTCATGATCATTTTATAACCTGGGATACAGTCAAGTAAAGTCAGAAAATCTGCACTTCACAAGTGAAAATGTTAGCATTTTGTTTTGCCATGGCAGGATTTTCAGCTGCTTTCCTACTGAAAATTGTTCTAAAACATGATAGGAAATCAATATCTATTTTTTTTTTAGTTTTTCTTTTAACTGCATCAGCACAATTGTTTAAGGCTGATGTAATGATGACAGGAAGAGTTAAGTCTCTAATTAAAATTACATTTAAAATCTGTGTAATGGAAATTGACGGATGTAGAAAAATGCAGAATTAAGCCTGCCTGCACACTCATCTAGTCCAACCTCCCTGCGAAGCAGGATCACCCAGAGCACATTGCGCAGGATGGCATCCAGGTGGGATATCTCCAGAGGAGGAGACTCTACAACCTCTCTGGGCAACCTGTTCCAGTGCTCTGTCACCCTCACAGTACAGAAGTGTCCCCCCATATTCAGATGGAACTTCCTGGGCTTCAGTTTGTGCCTGTTGCCTCTTGTCCTGTCACTGGGCACAACTGAAAAGAGACTGGCTCTGTCCTCTTGACACCCTCCCCTCAGATATTTATACACATTGATGAGGTCTCCCCTCAGTTTTTCTCTTTTCCAGGCTAAGCAGGCCCAGCTCTCTCAGCCTGTCCTCGTATGACAGATGCTCCAGTTCTCTCATCATCTTTGTAGCCCTCCTCTGGACTCGCTCCAGTAGCCCCATGCCCCTCGTACTGGGGAGCCCAGAACTGGACACAATACTCCAGGTGTGGCCTCACCAGGGCTGAGCAGAGGGGAAGGATCACCTCCCTTGACCTGCTGGCAACGTTGCTCTGAATGCAGCCCAGGGTACTGTTGGCCTTCTTGGCCACAAGGGCACACTGCTGGCTCATGGTCAGCCTAATGTCCACCAGGACTCCCAGGTCCCTCTGTAGAGCTGCTGCTGCTGTCCAGCAGGTCAGCGCCCAGCCTGTAGTGGTGCTTGGGATTGTTCCTCCCTAGGTGCAGGACCCTGCACTTGCCCTTGTTGAATCTCATGAGGTTCCTCTAGGCCCAACCCCCCAGCCTGTGGAGGTCCCTTTGAATGGCAGCATGGCCCTTTGGGGTATCAGCCACCCTTCCCTGCTTTGCGTCATCACCAAAATTACTGACGACATGCTCTCTTTCATCATCCAGGTCGTGATGAGTAAGTTGAACAACACTGGACCCATTACAGAGCCTTGCAGGATGCTGCTAGGTACAGGCCTCCAACCAGACTGCACCACTGAGCACAGCCCTCTGAGCCCTGCCATCCAGCCAGTTATCAGTCCACCTCACTGTCCGCTCATCTAGGTGCCACCTCCTGAAAATGCATTTCACCAGCATCTGCTTCACCTGCAGTTTCTAGTTCACACCATGTCCCTGTGACCACCAAAATTTAAGACAGGCTCCGCCAGAAACCTGATGGAGATGTCTTGGCTAATAGTGCTGGTCTTCTGAGTGGGATTGGCTGGACTGGCAGGAAACCAGAGGTCCTGGGTTCCCATAGTACATGGAGTGCTGTGTGAAGGCATTGCTCTGCTGGCCAGGTCAGTAGCTGAGACCTTGACTGTGTATGTTTTGTGGCATCAGGCTGCTTTTACTTTAGAGTGTGAAAGGTGAGAACTGCAGTCCTCCCTGACTAAGGCTGACCTTCCTCAGCTGGAGAAAGCCCCGTCCACACTGAACCATGTGAAAAAGAAGGGAGAGAGCATATCCGAGCAGTAATTCTCTGCAGGCTGTTGGCACATGCCCTCACAGCTGGGCTTTGACTGCCTGTGTCAGGTGTAGGGGTGGCTGTGGGGGAGGTGGCGTGACCCATGCAGAGGTGTGGGGCACAGGCCCAGCCACAGGCGGGGGGGAAGCACGAGCCCAGTGTGTGGTTTGTGGACAGCATTGGGAGACATGGGAGACTGGGACATTTCCCTAGGACAGCGGAACCACCCCATTTCCCTCTGAGATGGTTGGATGGACTTGGTTGCACTACCTGCCTCTGCCTTGGTTTCTCCAGCAGTTGAATTGGTGTGGAGATATTTTTTTTCTTCTGTCTAAAGAGCATTGACTTCCACGTGTGAAAGCAGTGAACAAAGGTGAAGTATGTTATCGGCCTTGTTGTACTGTTTGCCATGGCCCTTTTCCAAGCACAATGCTTCTGAGGCGTAGAAAAGAAAAACTTTGGTATCAGAGTACATTGGTTTATGTATTCTGAAGTGAAACCCAAAAGCTTAGGAGCATTTTAACACTTTTATTTTAAAAAGGAAAGCTTGTATCTTAATATGTGAAAATTTCAGGTGGTTTGTGTGTGAGATGCAAGTATCGAATGGGCAAGTGCAGAATGGTGAATGCATAAAGATGGATTACCTTACAAAGCACCTTTGGGCCATCTGTAGGTCTATTTACATCTTCAGCTTAGAGCTCTCTGTTTTGACATTGTTTGCTTGCAAAACAATGGTGACTTTTACAGTAATATATAAGGAAGTTGTTTCTCTGACCTCAGTTGATCACATACATAAGTACTCAAACCTCTTGGGCCGTGGGTCATTTTGTATTCATCTAGTACCTTATAAAGATGTCCCTCACTGTAGCATCTCAGAATCTAGAAGTGGTACGTGAAAGCTGCCCATACCTGGCAGTCAGTTTTGTAGGCTAATAAATTATTACCACGTTAACTGGTGTGTTCAAACTCATTAGAACAGCTGGGCATTTAATTAGATACCATGGCATCAGATTTAATCCAAACAGTGGTCTGTGAGGAACCAGTACTGCAACATATTTGTCATCATAGAAGATGTTGACTTTGGCTCTTATCTGTTCAGTTTATTGTTCACTTATTGTAGGAAAATGGAATAATCTTATTTGATTTTATATGTGTATGTCAAACTATCTGCAGAATATTATAATAAAACATTTTAGGAGCTTTTATTTCCAAACAAAAATAAGACCAAGTAAATACGAACAGATGCTTTGTGCCTTTTAATTCTTACTTTGTAGAAAACCTTTGATTTCAGTCAGGAGAACATTAACATTAGTTCAGCCTGGTTGAACAAAAACACTTTTTAAAAGTGTGTTTAATTGATTATAGCATCTCTTATGAGCAGGCAAACAATGTCTAGAAGCCTTGTCAGCTACCAGGGAGTATTCACCGCTAATTATCATAAGGAACTGCTATCTGAACAGCAGAGGGAAAAGAGTGGATGATTTTTTGTAAGGAGTTTGTGTCCTAAAGATGATCTTTAAATACTAGATTGTGCCTATAGACTCAACCCAATACAAGGCATGTTGTAGAAGATGCTTGAGATGGGAGAACAGGCAACAGAGGCACTGTGACACAGATAGCTTATTTATTTATTTATTTATTTGGATGTCTTCATTTTTTTCCTCTTCTGTTCTTCATTATTTGGGGTTGTCTGGGAATAATCTTTTTGGGGTATAAGGTGGTTTGTTTGCTTTTCCTTCCCCACGTTCTCATGTGTCTGTGAGCATCTTGTTATTGATGGCTTTCTTGATAGAAAACTGGTGAGCTTTTATAGGTTTGTGGGCCATTCCATCCAGCTACAGAAACAGACATGGAGAGGAGTATTTATTTTTGTAATACAGTTTATCCCATAATCTTCTGTCTGTGGAATACAAAAAGGAGAAAAGCAGAAAGTGTTTTTTCAAAGCATTTCAGTGTCCAAACAGTGTGTCCCTTGTTCTGCAGATGAACCCAGAACTGTGGGCTGAGGACCTGGGCCACCTGCCTTATACAGTAAACTAGAGGAGTCTCCAGTTTTCTACTGCTTTTACCCAGCGAAGCATATGGAGCAGGGCTACCATCCATGCTGCCTGTATCTCTTGCTGAAATCCTTGGAAGTCAGGGAGGATCAAAAGATATGCAGCAGAAATCCATATCATCTTGATAGACGCTATTTCATGGCAATTTTTATCTTTTGAGTTGGCTGAGATCAGGATTCTTGCCTGGAAAAAGAGCTCCCTGCCTCTTTGCTTCCCCTGTCCTTTCCTGGTCATTGGGCACAGCACTTACAGCACTCCTTAATATTCCCCCAGGACCATGATGGCCATTTCTGGCATCGCTCCATCACGTGTGCCCTGGACCATGCAGTCCTTTGGTAGGGTGATGCTGACAGACAGCAGAAAGCAGCTCATTTTGCCTCCTTTTGCATCTTTTTATCTGTATTCTGCATAGTTCTGTCACACAGAGACTATAAAGGTCATTCTCCTTCAGTTAAACATATCTTATGTTCTGATTACCTGGCCAGAATGAAATTTCTCCTTATCTTACAGAAAACTTTTTGAGTCAGACTGTCACATAGACTTTAAAGCATTTCCTAAAACAAGTTTTTCATTTTTACACACTGAAACACAGGCAGTGAAAAACATGACTTTGCTTGAGAATCTGAGTGATCCATGTTAATGCTGCTTGCAAAAGGCATTGCATGTGAGTTGTGGAAGGGTCATCTGTGATGCTTTTCCATTGTTGAGCTTGCTGCAGGTTTTCAATCCAGTCTTTGATTGAAATTTTTGATTTTATTCTTGCTAACTTTGGGGACTTGTGACCACAGGTTGCAATCAAAGGTGTTATAAAGGCTGCAATTCTAAGAGGAAATATATATCTATATCTATATTTCCAAAATCAAGAAATGCCTTTGATCACGTTTTTCACAATTTCTTCTGAGTTGAATGCTTATTTCTTCTTTAACAACAGAAGACCTTTCTAATGGTAGTAGCTTAATAATGTAATAGTAACATTACCATCTACATAGTGAGCAATGAGAACTGCATTAAGCTTTTATGTTTGACTTTGTGTGCAGAAAAACATATTTTGATTTCACATTGAATTTTACGGACAAATTAACTTGATGAAAAGCAATACTGAAGTGAGAAAGAGACAGCATATCTGTAGCTTTAAAGATAGTTTAGAAGATAAAAATAGCAAGTGTTTGGTTTTGGAAATAGCTCACTGTTTACAAACTTGGTGGTGCAATCCAGTGGGAGCAATAAACTCATTTATTGCAGAGCTTCACACTTATCTCTCCTGTCCTATCCCTTCTCATGCTGAGAGCACCGCTGCCACTAAATGACAGTGACATTGTTTCTGTATCAGTTTGCGATGTGAGCATACACTAGAGCAGATAACTGCCGATGTGTGCCCATTCAGAGCTTAACAAACTCTCTTAAGGAAGCTAGTGCACTGCTAATAACCCTGCCATGTTTACAAAAGACAACTCATGCATAAAACAAAGTATTCTTCCTTTAAAATATGAGAAAATTAAGGATTAAGAAGACATCAAATGAATAAAAGCAGAATTTACAATGAGGTGAGTGTGTAACTCCACTGAACAGAATATAGACAGGCAATTTTGCTATGAGATCCTCATTTATATACATCCAAACCTATCTGAAGTGTTTCAGATTATCAGGACCTGATATCACAGATATTTCAATCACAGTTGAAAAAAATTAGAAAAAAACAATGTTCTAAGTATTTTATATATATATACATGTATACATGAATATATACTCAACACAATTGAAACATTCAACAAGTGAGATTTAATGCCAATGGAGAGTAGAATTATTTTTACATAGCAATGTGAGAACAAAATCATATTAAAACTCGGGGAATAAAAAAAATAGTATACTGGAAAAAGTATATTAAAACGTACTGTGTCATTAATTTCTGAAAATATAGTTAATGAGCTTAGTAATATATAGGCTTTTATAATTAAGGTATTTCTTGGCAAGAAAGCAGGTGGTTGATTACAAAGCATGACTTTGCCCATGTATGTTGGGAGAGCACATATTTAATGACTGCTGAAGACAGATGGATGTTCTTCAATGGCTATAAAGAAAAGTCCACTCTAGACTGATTACCTTAGGCTGCCCTGAAACTGATGCTAAGAGCCTAAATGAGCAAGACAAAAAATACTCTCTATAAGAGGGCAGTGTCTCTTATTCTTCTTGCAGCTCAGCCCCCTTTGTATTTCAGAACTTCTCCTTGGCATGCTTCTCCCTGTTGATGAGTTCAGAGTTCCCTGCCAAACAACCTGGTGTTTGTTTGCTTCAGGATAGACTCACTATGTGACTATCCTTAGGGATGTTACCTTATCATTTTGTTTGTTTGTTTTTGGAAATCTGCTGAATTTATCCAGGTTAATGAGGTTCCACTGGCAGTGCCAGAGGAACTCTAGTGCACTCTACTCTATAAGGACTTATAGAATTAAAATTAGATACTTACAGAAAGCCTCTCTACAAATGCTCAAGAAGTTCAGCTGTTAGCATCATGATTCTTATTAATTGCACAGTCCAACCACAACAGCACTTCTGAACATATGAAAAAATAATTAATAGAAGCTATAAGGAAATTCCCCAACACAATGTGCTTGACATTTTTCTGGCCAAGAACTAAGGTAGCTACTTAGAGCTTTTATTCATTGTTCATTCCATATCACATGTATGTACAGGGAAGAAGTGCTATGTCACAATAAATTAAGGTGTATTTATGACAATGATATTTAAAATGCCAGTTCTGGAAAGCCAGGAGTTGCTAATGTTTCTTTTCTAGTTGATTTGCATGTCAGGTTTTACCCTGCATTGCTGTCTTTTCTTGCTTACTCAGGAGATTGCTGTGCTATACAGGAGATGAAATTTTAAACTGCTCTAATGGTACAAAGCCAAATGGGTAGGAAGAGATGCGTGTCTTTGTAGATTGACATTTAAGTCACCGTTCTTGGGGACAGAATGATGTCCCTTACCTTACGTGTCAGACAACAGCAGCACTGGCGTTTGGGATGACAGTTTATATCTTTCATTCTTTGATAGAATGTCTTATTTGCTACTGTAAAAATGATTGGGTCGAGGCAGCTACTGATGCTGCAGATGATCTCTGTGATCTGATAAACAGCAAACAACATATTTGTGCTTCCACAGGGTGCTTGACAAGTTATTTTGTAAATTAGTGTCACCATCATCATGACATGATAAGGTGTGAAACAAACAGCAAATAAAATCATAGCAGCTGAAATCAATAAAAAAGGCCTAATGATTCTGTTCCTTCTCTGCTGGCGTTTACTGAGTTGTAGCAACGCTTTGAGAGTCAACATATAGCATGTAAAGATGACTGTGACTGGAATTAGGAATCTCAAGACAATCTTGGAGAGTACAAATGGCACGGCAAATTGTAAAGGTCCTCCAGTGCTATCCTCGTTATCTGGGATGTCATGTCTTCCCACTTCAATTGTGTAAAAGATCTCTGGCACCGATGCAGTGACTATGAAGATCCATACAGCAATAGTACAAGACGTGGCCTTTCCTTTGTCCCACCACGTTAATGAACTGATAGGATGGACAGCACCTACGTATCTGTCAAAACTGATGAATGTCAGGAAGCAGACACTTCCGTAGATATTAATACTAAAAAATAGTCTTATGATGTGATAAAACGTTTGACTGGAATAGTTCTCTGGCCTCTGGAGACTATAGTATACTGAAAAAGGTGCCATGAGAATCCAAGTGAAGTCACAAAGTGCCAAATTAAACAGAAATATGCTGTTAGTAGTCCATGTCTTCCTGCAGCACACATAATGTCGCAGGGCAAGTATGTTGCCTAGAAATCCCACCAACAGAATGAAAAAGCAAACCAGAATCAGCAAATAACAGTACCACTCCATCTTGGAATTAGTGTTGCAAATGAAAATGCATGTGCTGTTCATCGTCTTTCCATAGAGTGTGCCTGAAGGGGAAAAAGAGACCAACAGATTTTAAATAAAAATGTGCCAAGAACCTCGCTCCAAACAATGAAAGAGATGTTAATCTGTAAGGTTTGCCCAAGCTGGAGCTTGTTTGACAGTCATAAAAACAGCCATTTATAGCTCAGAATCCACAACAACGTTTGATAGGAAGACAGGTATTCCTTAACACAAAATGACTTCCACAGGTGTGTTCACAGGCATAGGTCAGAATATAACAAGAGCTGCAGTGATGACCTGCTAAATAGAAACTGCATTATTGAGCTTTGCACATTTACCCAACGAACTTACAAAAAGTTAGTTCAGACTGTACTGAATAAAGTGAAGATGAAAAGTGGTTTCTCTAGAAGCTCAGCAACTGACTTTCTGCAAATGACTTTGCAGAAAGATAGAAAGCCGTATGTTCACCTCCCAGTATATTTTACAGGTGGGAAATGTTTGCTCTCTAAATGTATTTTGTTAATTATCGAAACACTGTACTTTAACCTGCGATAACTGAACAGTTTCCCTATATGATTTTCCACAGTGTTTGTGAATATCAAACTTTGTATACATTTTTTTCTTCAACTAAAATTTATGAGATGACTTTGTAAATTCTTTAACATATAGTCACTGTAATAGGTACAATACAGTTAGGTAACATTTGCTTTACAATGTGTTCAGTTAAAAGGAATTTTAATATGTGTAGGGAAATTGTTTTTTCCTAAAATCATCTTGGCTAAGCACCATGTGTGCTTTGAATTACATTGTGAATTACACCTCTCTGCCTTCCTTTTGGATAGCTATGAATGAAGGCAGTGCGCAGTCCATTCCATTTGTGTTGTCAGTATAAATAAGCTCTGAACTGGCTATAAACAAGGACATAGCTGCATGAGGCAGTTGTAATGCCAGGGATTCCTGATCCCATCAGGTTCCTGGACAAGGACTGTAGGTAGGTCTGAATGGAAGGAGGCAGCCAGCTCTGCCACCTGCTCCACTTTGCTCTAAGTAGTCTGGATGAAGCCTGGATGTGTAGCCCTGTGACTGCTCTAAGGCAGTTACAGACTGGAACTAATAAATCCCCTGTCCCCTTTGTTACCTTCAGTTTACTAGACTGCACTCTGGGATGGGTTATATGGAGTTAGTTATGTATCTGGAGGTGCTGGAACTGCACAGCTTGGTAAGATGCATTTGGAGCTCAGAGTCACATTAGAAAATGTGTTTGCATTTGCCTATGTTCATTTCCCATATTCTTTGCATTTCCTGTGAAGCTCTGTAGGCGTTTTCCGTGAATCCAATGAATCTTGGGGTTTATATTTGGATTTTCTAAAAGGTTCTCACTGTCTCTTACTTATTCATCGTATTATAGCAGAGCTGAGAAGCCATAACCGATACTGGATTTTTGAACACCATGCATTGCAATTGGTGTGAATGCCTTACAACCTATCACAGAATCACAGAATCACAGAATTTCTAGGTTGGAAGAGACCTCAAGATCATCGAGTCCAACCTCTAACCTATCAAACGGGTTGGATACAATCAAAGAGGTTCAGAAAGAAATCAAACTTTTTCTGAGGTAACATAAATAGTAGGAGAAGAACAGGACAAGAACTAGTGGTTGTCCATCAGAATTTGAAGGCTTCTCTACAATCAAGACCCAGTTTCAGTGCACCTGAGTGGACACAGTCAGCATACCCTGCCATGTCCTGAGACTACTTGGAGCTACACTGATGTCCAGTAGATCAGCATATATGCTGTAATGATTTCAGCGGTGACTTTTTTTTTTTATCAGACTTTGATGAAAGTAGGATTGGGCTTTCAAAGCTAAAAATGCAGATTTTTGTGGTTAATTTTCCAGCTAAACAGTTTCAGCTGTTGGTGGAGATAGCCAGGAACACTAAATGGGCAGAAAGATCAATCGCATGATGGGTCATCCAAAATGAAAGGAGTATCTTTGATTTGATGAAGGGCTTGATATTAAAATATTAGTCATATGCCCAAGAAAGAGTTGAAGTTTATGAGCTCCAGCACCCCTAATTAAGACAAGGAAGTGTGCTAACGTCATGGGTAGGAATTGTATGTCGCTCCTGTAAGAAGCAATGTAATGAATCCAACAGTCTTATGGGCTATGGATATAAGGTTGCTAGAAAAGTTTTAATTTTAGAACAGTGACCTATAGACTCAGTTTTTCTATCTGTCTATAGGGTTATCTCATTTCCTGGACCTGAAAGAGATATGGCTTAGATCTGTGACTCTCTAACAATAACTATCTACAGGCTCCTCTGTCATTTTCCCTTAGCAGCATCTGCAAGCTGTAACAGAAAATCCAGAGAGTTTCTCTTTCTAGAAGAAGTCATATTTCTTAATGCTTTTGATTATAGAAGATGTAAGACCTGATCTGAATATAAGTTGACTTACTGTGGCTCACTATGCTGTCCGTGACTGATGAGCTGATTTCCTTTCTGGTTTGTTGCCGTGTCCTAAATCATGAAGTCTCTACTTCCCTCTGTTCTCCTTGTACCTGTGATACGGCCTCCAAAGTCTTGAAGTAGATAGATGAACACGTTTGATTAAAAAATAAAGTTTTGATGAAACTCCTTTTGGAGCTATGAAGCATTGTATCACTGAAGAGAATCTGATCTATGTATACAGCTAATTGCAGCTCACAGTTTATCACTATTAATCATTTATATGGCATTTAACTTGTACTTCCAAAGTTCCATTATGTTTAATGAGTTTGTTTATTAAAGTATTTACTTCAATATGAATAAATATATCCTAGGAACCATTCTTCCACATCATATCTGTTTATTTTTTTACTGACGTAAAGATTAAGCTGAATTAACAGCTTATTTTATGTAATTTTGTTCCTTATCCACTTTCTCTTTGTCCCTTGCTCCTTTTTGCTTACTAATCTTTACAGTAAATGTCCTTATTTTACAGGAGCTGTTTTGTTTGGATTATTCTAAGAATTTTATATGGTTCCCCTGTATAGGTTTTCCACACGTCTGCCTATTCACACACCAATCTGCTTCGGTTACGTATTTCTCAAAGTGTACCCTTTTAGCTCATTATATAAAAAGAATACACTGGGGACAATAAGTAATACAGAGCTGTATTTGTATGCAGTGGGATCAGTACATTGTACTGATAGCCAATTCCTTTCTTCCTAATGACTCAATCTATATTGCTATTAAGCTACTATTTCTTTCATTAAAAATGATGTTCATGTACTTACTTGGGGGTTAATGAAATCCTATATGGCAAACATTAACTACAGTAGAGTGTTAGATAATGTTTAAGAATTTTCCTATCAGAGGCAATATTTATGAAAAGATACTTTAAATAATATGAAATTTATGTATGTACATATTAATCAGTGTGCAGTAGCTAAGTAAAATAAATAAATATGTATTTCTGTAGAGAATACAGGTGTGATAAATATGTAATAAATCTTTCTCTTACCTGTTTTAGGACTGCTGTAATTATCTCTTTTACAGAAGTCTAGATTCCAGGCTCTGGCGTTTCTCTCCATTAATCAGGATCTTCTAAAATCACCACTCTGTTTTGCAAGTGCTGTTTTTAATCCAAGGTTTCAGTAGTATTCCATATGCAATGGCAGCTCTTCATGGAGAAAGTATCAAACTGTAAGAGAGAGATCATTTCATCATTATGCCCCTCCTCTCAATCAGTCGAGACAAATTGCTATTACCATAGCAGCCTCCACTTGCTTTTCAGGGAAAGGGGCTTACTGCAAATCCAGTCTGGTTTGGTCTGGGACTTTCATTGTTGCTAACATGACAGAGAAGAGTGGAGGGGCCTGGGTCATGTATGTGTGTATTTGCACCTTCCTTTTCTTGCCCCTCCTTCACTGCCAGAACTGCCGCCCTTCTCCTGAACTGGGCAGTGCACCTGTGCTGCTCTTGCCTGCTGCAGAGCTTGGTTAGATACCTTTATTTTATTTTAGGAAAGGGATGGATGAGACTGAGTGAGGTTTAGAAGAGGAAAGGAGCAGTAAGATCAGACGTAAAGATCTGGAAACTGTGCAAAATGAAATTGTTTGGACAGGTGAAAAGGCTAATGGGTGACAGGACAAAGAGGTGAGAAACTGATGTATTTAGGACAGTAAAGGACAGAGAAAAAAAAAGTAAGAGCACAAGATAGAAAAGGAAAAGTAGCCTAGGAAAAATACGTTCCTGAAGAAAACATGACAAAAGTTTCTCCTATTACCTATGATGAGAGTAAGCAGAGCTTTTTTTCCAAGTGACAAGACATACTAGTGTGCTTTGAAAAATGCATTCTCTGCAGAATGAAGAGAGAGGTATATCACATCACATGATTAAAGCACCTACATCTAACTATTTAAAACAGTACCAGATTCTAGACAGGCTTCGACTTTGCTGTCTTAATGAAATCAGGGAAGCACATAACATATGTCAGGGGACATGCTTTTACTTCAAATATTTCACAGAAGAAAGGCTTTTTTAAGCTGATGAAGAGAAAGATGATGTATGAGTCAGTAACATTTTTAATATTGGAATCGAATTGTAATCGTCTGTAATCTTTCTCAGCTTCTCTTAAATGCTGTTATTAGTAAACTGATGTTGCATTCTGTCTTTTTTCCTTTAGATTTCATATTCAGTGTGTAATTGCAAATAGATCACAGATCACAGAATTTCTAGGTTGAAAGAGACCTCTAGATCATTGAGTCCAACCTCTGACCTAACACAAACAGTCCCCACTAAACCATATCCCTAAGCTCTACATCTAAACATCTTTTAAAGACCTCCAGGGATGGTGACTCCACCACCTCCCTGGGCAGCCCGTTCCAGTGTCTAACAACCCTTTCGGTAAAGAAGTTCTTCCTAACATCCAACCTAAAACTCCTCTGGCGCAACTTTAGCCTGTTCCCCCTCGTCCTGTCACCAGACACGTTTGAGAATAGACCAACCCCCACCTTGCTACAGCCTCCTTTAAGGTACCTGTACAGAGAGCGATAAGGTCACCCCTGAGCCAGGCTGAACAATCCCAGCTCCCTCAGCCGCTCCTCATAAGATTTGTTCTCCAGACCCCTCACCAGCTTGGTTGCCCTTCTCTGGACTTCTCTGCCCTTCTCGCTCGAGCACCTCGATGTCCTTCTTGTAGCGAGGGGCCCAAAACTGAACACAGAACTCGAGGTGCGGCCTCACCAGAGCTGAGTACAGGGGGACGATCACCTCCCTAGCCCTGCTGGTCACAGTGTTTCTGATACAAGCCAGGATGCTGTTGGCCTTCTTGGCCACCTGAGCACACTGCTGGCTCATATTCAGCCAACTATCAACCATCACTCCCAGGTCCTTGTCTGCCAGGCAGAAATAGGATACAGAAAAAAATGTGCATAAGGAACTGAGATTTTTCTGTGTGTGTGAGTGATGGAAAAATGAGAACTCTAGGGTCTTATTTTGCAATATTGCAGTGAGGCATTATAACTGAGCACTTGGTAAATTTTAGTTTAAAAAACTGCTTGGTAGTTGATCGGCCTTTCTTATATTGCCTTATCAGTAACAATGATAGCAACTATATTGCTGCTAAACATGTTAAATAATATCTGTTGGTACAAAGTCCTTTTGAAATCCCTGCTGGGATGTTAGGTGTTGATCTTGCTGGGAGTCAAGCACTGAAAAAGTTGTTCTAGACCTTTCTTTCACTACTCCCTGACTTCTGTTTAGGTCATTAATTACTGAAAATACATAGCCCTTGCTCAGTAGGAACCATTAAAACCAAGTGTAAACTACAAAGACTGAGGAGAGTGTTGTACTGCATTACGATTTCTGTGGTAGGACAAGAAATCAGTCTTGCTCTGACAAATGTGTAACATTGCATTTGTGAAACGACGAAACATTACCATAAGAAACAATCAGCTCAGATACTCTAGGGAACATTTAATTCTCTGTGATGCAGTGACAACATTTGGTGAACATTTCTGGCTAGGAAATGAATAATAATTACATCGTAAGTATAGCTATAAGCTCTATTCTGATTTGCGACACTGTTTTGTTTGCTTGGTGGTTTAGTTGTTTATTTATTTATTTATGTTACCACGTATGGACTTAATCATTTTGCGGTCTTGTGGTATAATGTAGCAAAAGTCAACACCATCAAAAAAGAATATTACTATCTTCCATTTTGTGGATCAAGGACCTGAGTGCAGAGGGTAAATGATTTGTATGCAACATAACAAGATGTCGCTGGTAGAATTCAAATCTGACTCTAAATCTGATGGCATTTGCCTGGTGTATATCACTTGTGAGGTGACCACAGCTGAACACTTCAGCAGAACTGGCGTCTACGCCCCCTGATGTACTTCAAGAAGCTCAGACTTTTTCAGGGTTTCAGATGCTGCCATTAAATGGGTGGCAGATAAGAACACATGGCAGCTTTATAACCTCAGAAAAGCAGAGAGCAATGAGATTGCACAGTATTATCTCAGTTTTGTTGTGAGGAAGGGTGATTATTTACATACTTACTAACCATCTATTCACGTTTACTTTGGGCTGAAGCAAGAATCATCTTTGGTCCTGCAGTCACCTGCTCAGAGAAGCTCATCTCTTTTTCTCATTAGGCCCAATGTCCTGAATCCTCCACTTCTGTTCTATGTTCATGTTTTTCACAATGTAGACCAACACATAAGAGGAGATCTCTATCACCTCATATGATAGTTGATCTGACTCTGTCTATAGTCAGTGGAAAGAGACAGGCAACCATAAAGAGCTAATGACTGTTTTTACTGCTCAAGAGTCTGGCAGCAAATAATGGATTTGTACAGCCTGAGGTACTTCTGAATTTATAGACTTGTTTCTCTGAACACTGTGCAAATGCCACTAAATGTGGCTCTTGCCTCCAGGTCTAATTCTATGAGATTTTCCCTGCTGTGGTATTTGGTTTAGAATTTTTGGATGTAGCAGTTTCTAGAAAATGGGGTGGCTTATTCCCTCCCCGTCCTTCAGGTCCATCACTCCCTCCCAATTCTACACAGATGTGAAGCACTACTGTTCACTGAGTCTCAAAGTCAGCAGGTTGGTGGACCTAATAAATAGGACGAAAAATTGTAATTATTCTTTTTCTAGATGGGTTAGTTCACCACTCTTGTTCACTTGTGCATAGCTGCTCAGCTTGCTGTGCCAGCATTAGAGCACAGTGAGTACAGATGTTAAAAGCTGGAGCAGGGAAACAATAAAGGCTGCTTGATCAACGCGTAGAATTACGTGTGGTGTACGTGAAACCACAGGCACATTTTGCACACGCACCACAGGACCTGACGTGAACTCCTTCAGAGGATCAGTTTAATAATTTTGATTGCAGAATCAGAACCTCAATCAGTTTGTCACCAATTTGTGGGAAGCAACCTTGTAATTTTGTACGGACAATCTCTGTCCATGCTGAACTGCAAAAGACTGGTTTGGTTGCTTGATACCATATCTGTCCTCCCCACACGAAGTGAAATAATTGGACGTACCAAGACATACAGTTTAGGACTTTATTTTGTTTTTGTTATCATGTAAACATATATGCTTACTGACTGACTAAAATATGGTTTCTTGTAATATTCATACGACAGGTCAGTTGCTCCGTCTGAAGATGTTTCGAGAGGACCACGGGTCTTGGATGACAATGTTCTTCAGTACCATCCTCTTCCTCTTCATTTTTTCTCACATTTATAACCTATTCCTCATTATGGAAGGGAATATGAGGTAGGTTGCAGAGTTTTATTCTGTCTCTTTTTTGCTCTAGGATATATTCCATTGGAAACTTGTCATATTATGCTACTTTAGAATGATCAAGAGATTACCAAAATGTAAATATAGTAGTATTCACCATCTTTTTTATTATTTCTGTTTTCTGAATTTAGGTAGAATAATAATTCAGTTGGTTAATGAACCGAAACTTTAATCCTCTTGGCTACAAAAAGAGGGATCCTAGCCAAATGATAGCAACTATTACTTCAGGGTACTAACAAACATTATATCAAATTGTTTTGATTTGAAGTTACAGCTCAGCAAATTTGATTTGAAGTGAAGACTGAGTAGTTTAAAAGTATAAACATTACTATTGTCCATACTAAGGAAATTCAGAGGTAAAGCTAAAAGAAATTGAAACATCCACACCTGAGGAATCAGACACTCAAAACACAAACATTACATTTGCAGTACAGTGCTATTTTGGTTATGCAAAATAATACTTGCTGATCCAGTTTGTAAAAAAGATTCTTAAAAATCTGTATTTATTTAGATTTCTTCCCATAAAATGTTCCAACAGGGAGAAGTTACTGTTGGTTGAGGGATGAACAGCTATCTTCTTATTATGTCTGGACTTATTTTAAATTGAACTTTTAATCTGAAATTTATGGTTTAAGAAAACTTGCTTTCTCTTATTGTGCACAAAACCATTTTCACATGCTGATTTTTGTGAGAAAACCTACATTATTACTCGTCTAACTCATCTAATACAGGCAAAATGAGATCATTGGACAAAAAATACATTTTTTTTTTTTTTTTTTTATGAAAGGCAAGGTAGCATCTGAAGAGTTTTTAGCAAGAAATAAGAAACTCGATATATATTTCAGTTGAAGAAACATATCAAATAATAGAACGACTTGTTTTTAGCAAAATATCAAAGGCATATCAACAGAACCTGATGAAGTGTTATTAAATGGACCTTGGCGTGGCATGTTACAAATCTTTGGCTGTCAACAAAAATACGCAGCGTATAAAGTCATCTTAACAATGTGACATAAAACAAACCCTGAGTAGAGAATAGATTGAGTGTCACTGAATGAAACCAAGTGCAGAGCAGCTGAGCTAATCATATGTCATGAAGACTAAATTGATTCAGGCAAGGTGGGTAAAACAGCAGAATCACCCAATATTTTAGAAGAAATGACCGGGAAATGATCATGGTAATGATGTGGTAAATATGAATAGGTGCCTAATAATAGGCAGAATAATCCTCCCTGCAGTAGGGAGAGTGGGAGCATTGCAGCTTTCTGGCTTCCCTATTTACATAGTCATATGATTTATTGGTATTATGTTAAGATTTATATTTGGTATTTCTAAAGCTTCAGAAGCTATAACTGGCTATTAGGCAAACATTAACTGCTTTGAAAGCTGGCTCATGACTGGCAACCAGAGTTCATTTGTCCTTGTCAACATTCCTGTTGCCCCTATCTGTTACACACTTCCATTAGCAACACTGAGGAGATTGCGTGGCAAACAGTGTCCACGTTCATGGAAATAGATAGGCACAGCATATTTCTAAAATAGCTGGTGTTAGTCAACCTATCCTCTCACTTACTAGTCAGGTTCCTCCTTGCCTGGAACTGATGCTAGCCCTAGGTTTGTTACCATCATTTTGGGAAACTGATCATGGCGTGCTCCAGGAATCACCCTGACTTTCTGAAGTGTGTGGAGGCTTGGTAAGGCTGTTTGTGTGTGCATTGCAGCAAAAAGGCAGCAAGCAGATAACGAATAAAAAGTGTCAGTTTCAAACTGCACAACCTAAAACATCAACCTAACAAACAGAGCTATTGGATCAGCCCTTTCAAAGCCAAGATAGAACAATGTGTAATACTTGTGAAAAGAGGATTTCTACAACAATAGGCAAACATCATTAAAGCCAACTACTTCACATTGTCTTAATACAATGTTTTAAGGAGTAGATTACTTTCTCCCGAGTAAATATAATCTTTGTGAAAGCCATTTGTTTCATGTTTTGTACTTGTGTACAAAACAACACCTCTGTCCACGTATTTTGCCACAGAACCTTACTGAAATGACTGGCATCAGAGGAACTGGCTTCCAGGAGAAAGGTCAGAGTCCACCTGTATGATAGTTACAGTCTTTGTAGAGATAAGTAGACCTCACTCCCATGGGATCTTAGGAAACACAGGCACTCAGAATACATATCTTTCCAATACAAAGCTTGTGGAAGACTTACAGATACCGTCTACTAAGACTGAGTAGAAAAAAGCTATTTATTTTTGCATACGTTTGCTCCTTGTTCTGTCTTTGGTTCACCTTGCCATGTGTGCTGCCAAGAGTGATTCTGAAAAGTTCCCGTATGTCACATATTTGATGTCATCAATGAAAATTCCTCTGTGGCTCACCAATAGGAGAATCATATGTCTTGCATGTGCATGCCAGCCTGGGTGACCGCAGCAGAAGCAATATCCTGTTGAGAGGCTGATAAACTGATGCCAGGAGTGCTTTAAAGTCCTATCATGTTTCTATCTCTAAGAAGGTACATTTTGCCATTGCCAAGATATTTTTTTTTTATGAGTATTTTTGAAGACACTTCACATGTGTCTTAATGTGGCAAAGTTGAAGTCTGAATGTATCCCTTAAAGGATAATGGCACAGACTGTAAGTTGCTGGGAAAAAGTAAAAACAGAATGAGTTGCTGATATTTGAATATACATTATACAGCTGTTTTCTGGGTGAAAGTGCAACTATTTGAACTGAAATTTTTGTGAGGGATTATAATGCATCATTTTTAATTTAAGCCTCTTCTATTTTTCAGCAACATTTTTTTTTCACCATTTATTGCATTGACCCACTGTACTTTGTTATTGCTCTTTTAGTCAGAGCTTGACATCTGGTTGAGGAAACATATTTGAAAAGCTGTCCGACAATGATCTGTAGCTATTATTTCTTATTGCTTCTCATCCCTGAAAATAGTAAGCAGAAGCCTAGACGGGCACAGAACCCAAGAAAAACAAGGTCTTTAACAGAAAATTTCTCTGTCAGGATTGTGTTAAGCCTACTGTGATGCTTTGGAAGACCAGACTGTGGAGACAGAAAGGAGGAAAGGATGCCTGCTTTATGCATGATAATTTAACCCAGGGCTGAAGGAAGGGTTAAGATAACAGGATTTGCAGTCAGGCCTCATTTTACAAGGTCTGTGTCTCTTAGGTGCTATTTCAGGATAGGTAATTGTAGTTAAGGGATTTTTTTGTTAACTGTGTTTTTAATTACTTACCAAACCATTCCTAAATAGTCAAGAGGCATGAAATGCCAACAGCAAGACAAAATTACTGGCAAGTTTGTGTAACCATCCCGAAGGCCCAGCAGGGTTGAGGCACAGGAACAAGGTATTTGGTATTTGGTATTTGGTCTAACTGGTCCTTCTGAGCAAGAAAGATGTAGAAGAGAGAGGCTAAATATGAAAACAATCTGGAGGTAGGAAGGTTCAGCCATTATTCAAATGATTTAGAGATCTGGGGAACATACCAACACAATTCCCACGGAATAGTGTAGCAGGCCTTGTCAAAGCTGCCATAAGACTAAGGCAGAAAAAGTTGTTCTGTGTAAACCAAAGTAACCTTAAGGAGTGCTTTATGCTCAGATAAGGAGAAAAGATTTATTCTGGAATACTTTTAATACTAGAGGCACAGTAAAACCAATTGCAGAGGATCAGAAGAAATATTATCTTACATGATGCCAGAGGCTGCACTGTGCAGAGGGAATGAGGCCATTTCATTTCCTCTGTAAATTGGGATTTTAAGGCTTTGAAGTAGTGAGAAGGGCATTGCCGATTACATCTTCTCAATGGGTGTATGTCTACATTAGCCAGCAATATAGTGCACTGAGAGAGGGATGCTGGTATGCCATGACATGACGCGTGTTGGCCTGAGGATCTGGTCTTCACATTGTAAGTCTTGCAATGGTTTTGTGCAGATGAACAGAAGTGCAAGGTCAGAATACTGTAGTTCATCTGCACAACAGTCCTCTGCACAACATGTCCAGAAGGCATAGCAAACAGGCTATCGGATGTTTAAAGTTGATGTCAATTTGCTTGCTCAGCACTTGTCTTTGCCCTCACATGGCTGAAAATAATCCCTCCTTACTTCCTCCGTACTTTATTCATCTTACAACATCTGTGGGAGCCTGTTTAGAAACCTCAGTTCATACTCTGAATGTTATTTCCATTGACACAGGCCTGCATATACTGAACAGAAGTTGTTGTTGTTGTTGTTGTTTTTTCCCCTTAGTTATAGAAAATAAGGAGATAGGGACTGCTTTCTTATGGAACCCAGCATCTGCTTTGCAGTTTTCCCATCCTAAAAAGTATCTAACAGCTCCTGTCACTTAACCGTAATGTTTTCTTTACCCACTACTCTGAAAATGGGGGGCAGGGGTGAGTTCCAGTTTGCTTGGAAGCTGAACTGGAGCACTGCCAATGCTGCCGGGCAAGGCTGAAGAGTATGATGTGGTGGTAGCACACCGTGACCAGGTGAAGTGCCAATGAGGAGTGGGTATACAACTTTAATGTGGCATCACCATGGCTGCAGCATCAGAGGAAAAAAAAATTCTTAGGATCCAATACCCATTATGAAGAGGGCAGTCACAGCACCTGATCTGTACGGGCTGCTGGCTGAACACCTCGGTCTGCCATGGGGAGACCTCCTCTGTTGTGGAGGTGGCTGTTGTGTGAACACCATCCATGCTCAATTTCTTAGAATTGTCCTAATGATTTATTAAGGCCCATTAGGTGCCTGGCACAGAGCTCGTAGACTGTTGCCATGGGAGTAGGAGTGGAGGCACACTGGTGGCCATGCTGTGAGGAAGTGGCAGTAGAGGAGCCATTACTAACAACCAGCCCCTTGGGGTCCCACCTGGCCCTTCTGTCCCCAGTCCCCATGTGGGGCAGGAGCTGGGCATTTCCTCTACATAACCAGTGCCTCCTGGCCTGCCAGGGATGGTTTAGTGTCACTTTGTTGTGACAGGGTGAGTCGTTGTGACAGAGTTCATCCAACCTTCAGCAGGCCTCGGCACCCAGCCACTCACCTGGGGCAATGAATGCACCCAAGGTGGAGGCTCTGCGGGGCACTGAACTTGCAGTTGCATGGAAGCTGGATGTCTGTCTGTCAGGAGTGGTCACTTCACAGTCCCTCTGGGAACATGGTGTGCCAGCAGGCACATCTGGAGTCCTCCCACCCAGCCCTGAACAGGGTGACCCTGTCCATACAGCCCTCAGCTGGAGATTGATCTCCTAAATACCTTCATGGACTTCTGGGAGGTGATTTAGGTCCTTAAAGTGCTTATAATATCTTGTGCTGATGTTATTAATAACACCCAGCCAACGTTTCTGTTAGAAATAGTAAAACTGGAAAAGCAGGAATGCTGCTGAACATTTGCATCAAAACCAAAACTATTATGTGTAAAAGCAAAGAGCCCATTGTGCTAAAGTAAGACCCTTAGAGGATTAAACAATAAAATCATTTCACAGAGTGACATTCCAGAAAGTTCAGGTCGGCATGACCTAGCTTGAAGACTTTTTAAAAACTTTTTAAGTACATGCATTCACATAATAAATGGTAACAAGGACAATGTGAGAATAACAAGTACTTTAAAAAATGTTTTACTATATCACATACTTTAAAAAAAGGAGAAAAAAAAAAAAAAAGCACACAAAACCCCACCAACTGATAAGAGTCCAGCTCTGCCTGTTACTTGGGGAAACTGGAGCTGTGTTGGGCTATGGATTTCTTAATGCTTTCCCAGTGATTCCCAGCTCACAGCAAGCAGATCCAGTCAGCTGGCAAGCTCCAGAGTATCCTCCCCCAGTTGCCTGTTAAAGGGAGACTGTGCTACTTTGCCAGAGATCTGATTTCTGCACCTTGACTTTGGACTCAGTCAAGAAGCTAAAAGCAGTCAAAAGGAAGTAGCTCTTTTCTTGACCTTTTATTATCCCTTGTGTTGTACAGTGGCCAACCCTTTAGATGTTTACAGAATCCTCTTCTTGCCCACAGCCACTGCAAGAGGACTGATCCCATCACTGTGGTCTGTTCCGTGTTTCAGTACCGTAAGTCCCCAGTACCAGAGGCATATGGTGTGCTACAAGGCGTGCTGTTATGTACTTCCAGCTTGGTTTCACAGGAAGGGAGGCTTTTATCTGTAGAGTGAAGGTTAATATAAATGTGCTTGGTATAAATGTATTATGTGGTGTGTCAGGTGTGGATTCAAGGTGTCACAACAAGTGCCTATGTTGGGTGGCAGACCTCTGAATCCAAGGCCTGGAGTTGTGGCTCTTCTCAACACTTTTCAGTTCAACATCTTGTATTTAATTTTCAATGCTCATGTAATCTGCACAGCAAACTGAAGCCATCTTATAACAGAGCCCTATCTATTTTAATCATAAGAATTAGCCACTTACATGTGTTTCAGGCCGTAGGTACTCTAATTAGTTCTGTTATAACAGCTACCAAGTAACTTTGGCCACTGCTTGAAGTCCCATCTAGGCCCTAACCCTGTGCAGTGAGCTCATGGAACAATGATTAACTTAGTAGTGTCTGAACAGGTAGGATTAATCTGTTTGACGTGCAGGTGGGAAGGTGTGATATCTCTTTTATCAAAGTATCACTGAACGCTTTTTTGAAACATGAGGGTCTTGTGCATTTATTTATCTGTTAACCGGACTTGTAGTCTTTTGCAGTGATTTTAAGCAGCAAAATATCTAAGAGATGAAATAAATATTATTTATTTAGCTCTGTATCTGAAACTATTTTTTTTTTTAATCAAATGGGAAGGTCATCACGAACGTGATGACTTAGTGGAGGGGAGGAAAAAAAGAATATTGCTGGTGTTCTGTAAAACTACATTTTCAGTTTCCGAGTGTATCCCGAAAAGGTCCACGCGGTGGCAGCAAAAGGCATAGTTTAATGTTGGAAAAGTTAAATCCAGTGGAAGTATAAGGGATTCTTTCTGTCAAACTTTTTTTCCAATACTTCTGTGTGCCACAAACAAATTCATGGTCCCTAATTTATAGTGTTCTTCTTTGAAGGAATTATGGGCCTTGAACTGTGTAGGAACTGTTCCATATTTTTGTCTTTCATATGACTTTTGTATGCTTAACATACTAAAATAATTTAAATTGGTACCAAAACGTATTGATTTTTTTTTTCCAGTTGTATTGCTTTAAATGGAGAAAATATTGCCTAAAGGAAATCTGTCTTATTCTACATGAGCCTGTGTCAGTAAATAATGCCCCGAGGTTTAGAATTATAACCCAGTGATGTATTTTTCATGTAACATCCAAAAGTCAGAGTTGCAACTGCTTCTCTCACAAATGTCAGCTGTCTTAGATGAATCAATTTTCAATTGATCAGCAGATGTTGAGATGCATCATTATTCAACATTGTAAAGTGTCATTAAAATTTTAGACACATGCCATTTTCTCTTCTGTTGCTAATTGTGACATTACTATGGCTATAATACAGGTTGTCAGGGTTGTCTTCTTTGAGTGTGGAATGTGTCAGGAGGTGGTTTGGAATGAATTTATTATATGTGTTGTTAGTGTGTTTCAGTTAGTCTTATAAAGCAGTAGGAGAAAGTACATTTTTTGGTGTACTTGCATTTTACAGATTATTTCTTTTACAGAAAAAGTGTGAAATTGCAAAGTATATATTAATAGCAGAAATTACTTAGGAATTAAAATTATTCCTTTAATTAAGTTTAACAAAGGCTTATTTTGAAGAGGACTCTGTTTAAGTGATTAAGTGAATTGTGACCCCATTCCAAATATTCTGCAGTTGACAGTTGCGTATAAAGAGGGTTTGTGTTTTGTTTAACAACCTGAAACAATTAAGCAGCTATATACATTAAAACAAATAAACAAACAAACACACACACACACAATGAGAGCTTTCTATTAAATACTTTACCTTTGTCTGGAATAGATACACAGTTCCATTTTTTTCCCCTTGTTGCAACTACATAAAAATAATTGTGTCCCTGGAAACGTGTATTCACTGAAGTTTTTACACCAGATCTTATACAGGATTCTGTCTTTTAGTTTGCTTACTTGCTTTTCAGCAATTGTAGAGCTAGTCATCATTAGCCTAATTTTTAACAAGCATTAGGAACAAACAGGAATGTGTTTTATTGTTACGGTTTTGTAGAACTGCAAGGTCCACAATGGATCTGTATTAGCCTTCCAGACTGCCTTCATAGATGTATCTACTCAACCGTGTTTCATGATCTTTATGTTGATGTATCCTTTGTATATATCTGTTTTATAAGGCAAAGTGTAAATTGTTTTTTTGTTGGTTTTGTTATGCTCTCTTGTTAAAGCACTCAGCTAGAAAAAAGGTCTTAATATCTGTCCCTGCTCAGTTGGCAAGGATTGGAAATTCAGAAATTTCAAGTTCTTGTGAACTGCCAGAAGGAAAGATTTCAAATCCATAAGTCTTCTATGCCATTCCCAGAGACTAATCCTTTGTGGACATTATGAGTCTTTCCTAAAGAGCATGCAGAAAATGGGGATTCCTTCACAGGACATATGGGCTAACATAGGCTGTGACAGATGTTCACTGTGCAAATATACAGAGAGGACAGGAAGTTTAGTACAGTTTTAAGAATTGTAGATGTAAAATACTACTCCAAGAAAGCAGAAGACAGTAGTCTTGAAGTGGTCTTTGAGTGAGGCTTTTTATTGCAGGTTGTCATCCTATCTGGGATCCTAAGCCATCTAGGGAGATCACATCAGAAAAGAAACCATGTTTTCTAAGTAACTGTGATTGAAGGACCTCATATCCTGAGCCAACATTAGTACTTGAAAATCAAAGTTTAAAAAAAATTAAAATTTTTAATTTAAAAGATGGTGGTTGTGAAATCCCAAACCCTTAAAAAAATATAAAAACAATTCTCCAAACCATGCTCTCTGTGCAGATGGAGGACAAAGTAAGTCTTGCAGATCACAGAACAACCACAACAGAATAATCATAGAACCTAGGGTGGATGGATGTAAACAAGCTCCCAAAGAGCTCCATAATACATCTTAAGATCCTGCTGGTGGTCAGCATGATCACAGCCTGCCAAAAAACAAAAGGCACTGTTGGAGCTGTGCTGTCATGAAGTACCCATAAGTCAGGTTGATCAGTTTGAGAGCTGTGCTAACCATATTGATGGAATGACTGAAATTAGAAGGAGTTTGTAAAGAAAATCATAGTGGAAGGAAAAAAAAAAATCATCCAAGCTAAACCAGTTGAAGGTTATCCCTGATCATAGATTCCAGAGGGAAGAACTACAAGTGCTGAACATAGCCAGGCCTATGAGCTAAGAACTGCAACTACAAAGGATGCTGGCGGCTGCCATGGGAAAAGCATGTGAGAGCCAGTGGCACGTCCAGCACCCGAGGAGTCGCAGTCAAGCCCTGGGTTGGACAGAGGAGCAAGGAGCCTGTGGCAGTGACAGAGCTGTCCTGCGGTGTTGCTATGGTGACACTGATGTGACTTTGGGAATGTCTTAGGGCTGTGTAGACTGATTCCCCTTTCCTCCTTTGCAATAAACACCCTTTCCTGCGCTGGGTATGACCGACTAAATAAATTGACCATGTCACTATGTAGTTATACCTTATGCAAAAGTTTACTGTTTGTGTATTTTATTTTTATGTATTTTTTTACATATTTTATACCACTGTTATGTATTTTATTTTTTATTTTATTTATTTCTAAAGTCTTATGTTTAATGTAAAAAAATCCACAACTTAAAATATTCAAAACATCAGTTAATGTGTTTGTATTAATGTGAAGAGTATATGAACCAAACTTCATGTAAGCTTGTTCATTTCTTGATGATATAGTAAATTTGACCATTTTTGAAGTGTTCTTGTTCACAACACAAATACAATGACAGATTTTTCCTCTGCCCATCCTGTGGGCATTCAGTGACTTTTTTTTTTTGTATGTATTTCTTTTTTCCAATGTATGGGCCAGGGCTATAACATTGCTGTTTTATTTCATACCACTCTGAATTGAACTGACATGTAGACACAGGTAGTGCTTTTCCTTAATCACACACTGTGACTGTGGCATTGTCTGTTAAGATTTGGGGAAATATTCTGCTCTGTCAGACCTCTTGCCCGTTGAGGAACCACAGTGTTGCGTTTGCCCATGTGTCATTTTCTTTGCCAGTGACACACAAGCATCAAGTCTCCTGAAGACTGAAATGTTTGGCTCTAACCCAAAGTGTTGAGTTCCAAAGGAAAAAAATAACCTTGTTTAATGTTAGTGTGTTACATAGCAGCTCATGATGTGGAGCCATATGTCTACGGGTAATCGTAATGTAGGAGCCTGAAGGGCCTAAGACACCTTCTGAGGCCTATTAGGATATAGGCCTTTCAAGATGATCTGTGTGCCTTCTTGTATAGGAAATCAAATCCTCAGGTGATCTCTTCTCACCATAAACTAGGAAGCTTGTAAAGCTGTAATCTGTACTATTAGGAGGTTTTTCCTCTGTCTGGAAAGAAAAACTAGAACTGGGCCATAACTTCTGTGTGGAACTTCTGCCAGTTCCTGCTAACTGAGGAGCTGGTCCATTAATGTCTCTCTTTCCCATTTACTTTAATTCATACAAGATAAAAACAAATACAGTTTTAATAAATAGTAACTTATTAATGAGCACTTCCACTAAAAGCATATTTTTTAAGAAGGAAAATGCTGCTTGGCACTTTTCATCCCTCTTCACTTTGGTTGAACCTCCCCTAAGGCAAGAAGTACCTGGAATGGAAAAACACGTGGCACAGCTGCCACCCTAGCGAGCCATTTGCATGCTCTAGGTACTGCTGCTGTATTCTCTTTTTTTTTATTGTCCTGACAGAACTGGGGAATGGAGAGCAAACTGGTCCCCGTCATCTCTGCCAGTAACTAAGTAGGTGGTAGCAGCAGGTGGGTCGGCAGCCTTGTGGGGCTGCCAGAGTGGAGGGCACAGTTGTGGTTCAGCCTGCTGAACATGAAAGCCAGGACAGGGGAGAGAAAGAAACGGAAAATTCAGGAAGAAAATTTATAGGCGCTTGCTTTCCCCTGGCAGCAGCAGTAGCAGCAGCTGATGTGACTCACATATTTGGCCCATATCCTGCTTCCAGCTCCTACAGGGGAAGGCCTGGGACAACTGCCTCTGCTAGCAGCCTTCCCATGTCCTGTATGCATTTAGTAGCTCGCACTGGAATGAGAATACTTGTGTGAAAGAAACTGAGCACTTAAGGTAGTCCTTGCCAGGTTATAGCTCTAGTGTTATGGTTAAACTGCTTTTGCTAGAGAGGGCAATCCATCTGTTGTCTGCATCTTTCAGTAATGCGAGAGAAAATGGAAGAAAATAAAAGACCAGATTTATTCTCAGAGAAAATACTATTTGAGTTTATTCAAGCATTCGCGATTGCAGTACCCCCAAAAGTACATGCATTTGTAAAACACATTTTGTTGTCATCTTGAAAAGTCAGAGCACAGAATTTTTTACAGAAACACCTGAGTTTACCTAGTGATAGTACACGTCTCCCTGTGACTTTATCTGCTGTTATAACCATCCATCAACCTAAAACTACAATCGTAACAGCAATAATATGTCCTTTAAAAAAGTTATTTACCTGCATTTTCAGCAATTCCATATGTTCTGGGCCTGTTCAAAGAGAATCTATAACTGTGATGTAAATACAGCTGTGCTGTGATAAATCTGGTAAATCTGTAGGATTGCTGCAGTTATCTTAGAGTTTTAAAACATGGCACCCAACTCACAGGTAACACTTGTTCATTAATATATGTATACCTCTACAAATCAACAGATTAAGAGATGTACTCGTATATACATGAATTTCTAAATATTTCCTTTAATTTAATAGTAATTGCTTACTTTCGTCTAAACTAGATATTTTATATTTTTGTTCAAAAATTTCTGATTGTCACCCAAGCTAGAAAGTTTTCACATTTTGGCCGTCAACCAGAAGCTGTGAAAATTTTTAGAAAAATGACATATATTCCAGTAAAAGAAAAATGGTTGAAAATCTACTTTTTTTTTTTTTTTTTTTTTTTTTTTTTTTTTCCCAGTTCCTATTTTGGCTCACTGTGTGAGTCTTCATGCCAAATCTTGAGTTCTTTAGTCAGAATACCCATAAGATGATCCAGGATTTTTGCTTGGTAATAACTGCAAAACTCTGCTTGCTTTTACTGGTAAGCAACAAATAGCATCTTAGAATCTCTTCAGCCTTCTTTACAGACATTTTAAGCTTTCTTCCCAGTGCACTCATCTACAGATTTTGAAGTGAATGTTTTTATTTTCTGTGCCACACTAGTTTGCAAAGTTTAGAGACAGGACTCACTACCCTTTTTTATTTTTTGGTAGTTGTGCCCAAAATGTATATTGTGGAGTTTCAGCACCCAAAGCATCTTCACACTTGAGTAAGTTCCTGGAAGTTTTGTTACATAGTCTTATGGTGGTGGTCCTGTGTTTGCTTATGAGCTTTACTGATGTTTCCACCTGCCTGCTGATAAGAATGTAAATTCTTCTGTAATTCACAAAATTAGTTTTAGATCAGAACAGTGCTGTGCAATTAAAACTTTAAATTAAACTTTAGTGATTAACACATTCTTACTGCTAGGTAGCCAAACATTGGTTTCTGCAAATTGAGACAGTTATTATTTTGGATAAAACATTGACCACATGCTGTAAAAGTTAATAATCAGTCCAAAATTCTTCAGGAATTCAAAGACCGTTTTGAATAACGGGCAAACAACTACTTATGGCTATACCAGATGGCAGAAAAAATTGCTAAATTAATGAAAAGAACTTTTTATAATGCATGTTCCCACAGCTTTCTCTGTGTTAACATTGTTCAATTACATTTAGTGTTAAAGCATTATAATTAACATGACATTTTCAGCATTATTCAGACAAAATGCAGTTGCATTCACTGAGATTTTTATCTCGTCCATTCTGTAGGGATATTCTGTGAGAGGAAGAATGGACAGTGTATATAAGAATGTCATGTTTGTGTGTGTTTAGGAATGGGTGCTCATACATATGTAGAGACAGGAATATTAATGATATATGTATATTTCTAAAAAAAAAAAACAACTGAAATGTTTTTTTTTTTATAATGTAAAGATGCATGCTTTTGTCTTAAGGCATTACTGAGAGTCTCTTATTTCAAGATTTTTTCTCCCTCCCCTTTTAATATAAATATTTTCTTTACATGCAATTCACCTATCTAGGAATGAATGAATATAAAAACAGCTGAACACCAAAATCCGGAATTCCATGATTAAATGGTATTTATATATGCATGCAGTAAGCCTACATTTTCTAATGCAAATTTTTTTTCCATTAAATGATTTCTTACAGAAAATTCTTGAGTGCCATGCAGATAGATTAGAAATATTTTGCCTCTTACCTGTTCTCCCCTAGCAAAGTGTAGGTTAGGAATTTATTTTTAGAGACATTTTTACTGTAAAAGAATCAGCATGACTGTGATGGAGAACTCTGCTGGTTGTAAAAGTTATAATGAAATGTTGAAAATCACACGGTTAGAGCCTATCTAAATGGAATCAACCTGTAAAAAGATTTGTGATAAAATGGTTTTCAGTGACACAGGCTCTGAAAAGAAGGGTAAGGACACACAATAGGGTCTGCTGCTTTCATATGACCCATTGTAATATTTCCATTGTATCTAACACATAATGGTAACTGAGAACATAAGTTTATACTAGTTAACAGCAGTGTTTGACACCTACAATTAGTTCTACATTGATTAATAAATGATAATGGTATCAAAAGAACCTTTTCCTAGCCTTAAAATACGTGTAAAGCTGAGAGAGGGGATATTCCTTTAGCACTCAGCCATCTGAAATATCAGGAGGATCACACCCTGCACTGTGTAAGGCACAATGGGAGAATTTGCACAGGGTTTTTGTTCTTATCTTAGAACAGTGGAGGGCAAGACCTCACAGACTCCCTGATGCCTCCTCACGCAGCAGCTTCGCTCCTTAGCAATGTGTCAGCAGTGACAGAAACTCGCTGTTTTGATTCTGTGACACCAGCTATTAGTGACCTGTGGGTACTGTGCTTCTTGGGCTTGTACCAAGGCTTGCAAGATTGGCTCAGGGACTGAAAAAAATAAACCTCCCATTGTAAACTTCAGAAATATGCCACACACACAAAAAAAAAAAAAAAAAAAAAAAAAAGAAAAGGAAATTTTGAGGGCTAAAATATACCTTTCCTGTGTGCCTATGGTCATAAGTAGCAACATGCAGTACATGGATCCACAAAATAATTGTTTAGTCTGTTTTTCAGAGTTACGTTGCTGATAATTAAAATTTGCTTTCTTGCAAAGTTTATCCACCAGAAGCATTCCGTGCTGAAATGGAATTCATATCTACATGCAAGAAGACAACATAAGTTAGGATATAAAATAGTGCATGCAGCAAAAAAATTCCTACCAGTAAGCTGAAACCAATAAGCTGGAGTGTAACACTACAACCATCCATCTGTGATCAGTGCTTGTGACTCAGAAACATCCACTTTATAGTTATCTTCTGTTGTTTTCTTTTCCAAATAAACATTGCCTGCCTCCTCCAGGAAATGGGGAGTAAATGTTGAATCTCATACTGGTGGAGTTAAGGAGGAAAATCTTGGTTTTGTCTCCTTTTGCTGAAAGGTTCCTGTGTGACCCAGCATCTTTCCACATGGTGGATATTCAGAGCCAGGTTCTCCCTGTTGTGTTCTGCCTTAAGTTGTGGTTGCATAGTTGAAGTTAATCATAAGCAGGTTATAGGAAGAGTGCACGCGGTGTTAGAGTTATGGCTTGAATTTTGCAGTGATGAACATCGCATTGTGTATGATTGCATGCGACCATCTGGTTCCAGCTGCTTTTTCACTTGACAATGAGAAGAGAGTAAAAATGGCTATAAATAAACATATATTTTTTGTCTTGTTTTGTTTACCACAAACTTATGCTTAGGTTTTGCACAATAAAAACCACAGTGAGCTGGGTTAGGAAATTCAAAATGGTTCTAGGGCCTTTGTGATTCTTTCCCTATGTTTTTCTTGCTGACTCAGTATGACCTGTCCTTTCCATAAACGTATCACCAGAGGGCTGGAGTACCTCTCCTATGAGGACAGGCTGAAGGAGTTGGGGTTGTTCAGCCTGGAGAAGAGAATGCTCCAGGGACACCCCACAGCCTCCCAGTACCTAAAGGGGGCCTGCAGGAAAGCTGGGGAGGGACTCCCCAGGGAACCTGTAGAGGGGGACTCTGTAGGTCAGAGAGTGTAGTGACAGGACAAGGGTTAATGGCTTTAAACTAAAAAAGGGTAGGTTTAGATTAGATGTAAGCAAGAAGTTCTTCACTCTGAGGGTGGTGAGGCACTGGAAGAGGTTGCCCAGAGAAGCTGTGGATACCCCATCCCTGGATGTGTTAAATGGGGCTTAGGGCAACCTGGTCTAGTGGGAGGTGTCCTTGCCACAGGAAAGCCTGTGCAGTGAAGAGAGGCTGAAGACACTTGAGTAGTCTTGTCTGGAGAAGAGGCTCAGAGGCGACCTCGTTGCTCTACAACTTCCTGAGGAGGGGAAGCAAACAGGGAGGTGCCAGTCTCTCCTCCCAGATATCTGATAATGGGATGCACAGGAACAGCACAAAGCTGCACCTGGGGAGGTTCAGACAAGATATTAGGCAAATTTTCTTTACCATGGTGGTGGTCAAACTCTGGAACTCTGGCTTCCTAATGAAGTGGTTGATGCCTCATGTCTGTTCAAGAGACATCTGGGTAATGACCTCAGTAATATGCTTTAACTTCTGGTTAGCCATGATGTGCTTAGGCAGTTGGACTCAATGATCTTTGAAGGTCCCGTCCGACTGGACTATTCTATTATATTCTGTTTGGTCCATTGGATTGGACAAATGTTATTTTGGGAGACAACATTGGGTCATCAAGATAAAAAAAAAACAGGTAGATAGATCACCAGTAGTGATGCCTGTAGTCTCCTCGGTGGAGATGCAAATTCATTTTGTGTTGGCATAAAGCTGGTAGTTCAAGCATTTTTTTTCTTTTCTATGTGGAAAACTATATTAAAATTATGAAATTAAAATATAGGCAGCTAGAGGGCACTGTAGCTAAACATTTGTAATGTGCTTTTTAACTAAACCTGATTTACTTGCCAGACATAAGTTATAATTGAGAACTAACAATAGCTTTAAAGCTGCCTCTCATGTCTTTTGTCATTCCTAGAATATATCAAAATAATCTAAAAAAGCATCTGAAAGATACACTCTTTCCATCTTTGATGAGCTTTTGAGTGAAGAGACAAAAATATACAGAAGAAGGTATTATTGAATTCCCACAAAATACTATATTCACTATAAACCATATACATATTTACAGTGCCATCTGTACATTTCAGATGTTGAAGTCTTCTACCAATAATCACAGTTGTCTAACTTATACATAATTGATAAGGCTACCCTTATCAATGTTTTCCTTATGTTTTACCAGGATCTTTATGTATGTAAATAGGTGACAAATGAGGTATTCCTACATCTGTCAAAAATTGCTTTTTTGATCAGAGGTTCAGCGCAGTGTATAAAATATTACTGCATGAGTTTGCTTGGTCTTTACTCTGAATGTTTAGGAAACCGAGTAAAACTGAAAATATTTTCTGTAGGCTGATCCCTCCCTTCATATATACCTAGCAGTATTACATCTGTGAAATGAATGTCATGGAAATCTTACCAAAGAAAGATTCCAGATTTTGTTTTACTGAGAATAGCAGCTTCTGAACATGTAAGATTGGATTTAAAGTCAGGTTTTGTTACACAGATTTCCTCAAGGAACACGTTAGCGCTTGTATGACCTCATTTGCACCAGCAGAACAACCCATTGTGAGTTGGTATACATGTCAGTAAGGTACACCGAATCTGTCCATAAATAAACCGCTATGAGTTAGTATGGCAGGTGCCAGATACTCTCTCTAAATCACGAGGTAATCTTTGCTGGATATGTGATATGTATGTAGATAAAGGAAAAACAGGCTGTACAAAATCTGTCTGTAAATGTATACAGGAAAGTGTATTGATATTCTTACGGGCTCTGGTGCAATTTAAAATAACTGATTCAGAGTGCGAGTGTTTTGTTTCCTGCATAAAAATGGTGAGAATCGGATGAAGTGTTACATTATTTTTCATGATTCCAGAGTCCTTGATATTTCATCAGGACACAACAGGGCTATACATATGGTTCTTTAATGTGAGGTTTACATCTGACAGGTCTGAGTGCTTTTATCTACATAAATCACGTACCAATTAACTACTGTTACCTAATTAAACCATCCATTTGGTGGAATCATGTGTTTATCCCACCTAATTTGGTGTGTGCTGGTTAGCGGTCACAGTTGTGCGGTTCAGCTGGGATTAGCTTCATGCTGCGTGTTGCAGCTGCACCATGACTCAACCGCTCTCTCTTTTGTCTCCCTCTGATTCGGGAAGGTGACAAGGTAGGTAACAGCTGAGGCAGTTATCAGTCTTGGGTTTATTGGTGGATTGAGTGCATGCTCAAGGCAAAGATGAAATGATTCCAGTCCTCAGGAGGTGGGAATTTTCCTTTTCAGGCTGCTGATGATCGAGCCTATTGTTCCTGATTGTTGGCCTTGTTATTTTCCCGTGTCATTGAAAAATATGCCTGCACCTTTGCAGCAGCTCTAAGTATATCCTGGAGAACATCTGAGTTTGCAGTAGCCTCGCCAACAGTAAATACAGATATTGAATTTTTGTCACCCTCCCAATAGCTCTTCTGTTTCTGTGAATATTGCACAAAGTATACTTTTAAAAATGTTAATTAGAGCCAACTGTGTTGATTTAATGAATAGTTGCACTAAGTGTATTAAATTCGTGATTTACAAGATTTGTTACCAGATTAACCTTCAGTATTTTTAATTAAAGGCAACCGATTTTGTCAGTTCAGATGTTCTTTATGTTCACCAAGGGAAAAAACACTATGATAAACCACCAAATAGAGATGAAAGTTTATTGGGGTAGGTATGAGAAGAATCACATTGACCCAACAGAATCCTTAGATTAGAGAGAAGCAGGACAATTGATTCCTCTCATTGAGACTCAAAGTCTCGCTGTGAAAGTAAACTCTTTACATTAATGCTTTGCCAATTCTGAGGTATGTTTGAGGCAACCAAACATACAGCATACTGTTTTTATCTCTTTTCCCTTCCTCTCTCCAGCAGGAGACTTGTCTGAGTCCCTTCTGTCTGGTGGAACAGAGATCAAAGCTATAGGGAATCAGGGATTCAGCAGAGTGCAAGTTTAAAATAGAAGTCCTCCCAGCAGTTCATTCTACAAAACAACTGTTTATAAATGTAATTTTCGGTAATCCCAGAAGTCCACAGAGGATAGGTTTTCCTTCATTATTCAGGTAAATTAATGTAAACCAGTAGAAGCGTTGCTCTGCAGCATTATTTTGTGACTACTTAAACTGTGATTTCATGTGCATGTAATGAAACATGAACACTGCTTTTGTTTTGATCGTTTGATAATCCTTTAAGCCCCATGAGCACTTTTGGTCCCCATAATAATTCTTTGCAGTTGTTGACAATGTATTTTACATTTAGGCATTAAAGGACCAAGCATAGAGAAATATCTTCTCTTGCACCTGTTCTTTGTTTATGCATCAGAGTCAAATAGATGGTTAGAAAGGCAGGATGGATACAAGTCCAGTTTACACTGATAAAAGTATTTCCCAGATAAATGAAGACAGACACAGGCTGATTAAGTGTCAGGCAGCATTTTTACTAATAAATGTTGGAAGAGAATAGTGCACATCCAGTTCCCTGCTTCTTGTGTACCTGGCACTTGAGTGACTACAAGTGTGCAGTCACAGCCTTCTCACTATATTACAGCCTGTGATTCAGGAGAAACCCCTCCTTTAGCCTGCTCTTAGGAAAGAAATTACTTCTCAGTCCTCTCAGTTTCCCAGGCTTTGGCTGGGAAGATGTTATTTACCCCTTATCTATTCTGACTGTCTATGTATTGGGGGCCGCTAAATCTGGCTTTGAATGAACATTAATGAGTTTGACAGTGGTCAGATACCCTATCCCAGAGGCTCCTGTCCTCTGCTGGTAAATGCACCAGGATATATACAGTCTGCACCCTGCCATCTCACGGAGAAAAAACTGTAGATGTAAAATCTTTTTGATCTATGTCACTGGGCAGGGAAGCTGCTGCTGTTCTGAGAACTGTTGTGCTGCTTTTCTGCTATGAGTTTTCAGCTTCTGACTCCTGCTTGTTTTATACCTTTCTGTAATAGATTAAAGAATTTTTCTGTATCCAGTGATTTGTGTTTTTTTTTTTTTTTTCTTTCTTTTTTTTTTTTTTTTTTCCTGTAAAGATACATTTAGTCTGTGACCAGGTCACCTCTCAGTGCTATTTATAATCTGCTCTGCTAAACAGGCAAGTTTCAGAATTCACTGTACATTTTTTCTCCAGCCTTTTTTTTGACATGTTCTTCTTTTTTTTTTTTTTCAACATGCTTTGAACTCCAGAACTGTATGCAGCATTTTGGGATTAGTCTTACCAATGCTGTTTGCAAAAGTAAAATGATTCCTGTTCTGCATACTGCTTCTGCTATTGATGCAAGTTAACTTGACATTTCCCCAAATCTTTTGGCCTGCATCCCCCTCTAGTGAAGTCTGTCATTCACATCCACTCCTCAGTTGACTGACATCGCTGCTGGTAGAAGCAGTATATTAAGCCATTCTGATATAGGCTTAGATCTTCCTCTTGCAACCTGTGAGTATTTGGAAAAGCACTGAAAACGGCCCTGGTAAATACTGCTTTACACAAACTTTTTGAATGAAAACACCAATTGTTAGTCCTGGTCATGTTCCACTGTTGCATCTCTACACTGCTCACCCTACAGAGGCAATTGACCCTATGGCATCTAGCACCCGTTGCAGTTTATTCCTTTGGTCATTTGTGAGTACAGAATTGACCTTGGGAATACACACTAGAATCTGTCTGTTAGGGCATACACATTTCTATGTCTAGAGGGGCTTCTAGTTTAAACATACTCAGGCCTGTATAACAGAGGTGCTTGTGTTTTGAAGGGGAAGGGCTGAATACATCTGTGTGCTGCTACAGTACATGGTATGCCGTGACCTACTCCTGGAGCTTCAGGAACAAAGTGAGGGGAGTAGGGAGAAGGAAGAACCTAGCAGGCTGCATAGGTGAGTGCCACGTAGGCATGATAGAGAAAATACTAAAATTAGTTCACTGCAAGTCAAATGCCCTTGGTGCCCAGCAGCTGACTGTCTTGCTGGAACATCGTGCAGCATGGGCAGGAGATAGCAATGAGATTTGTGGAGGAGGAAAATCTTAGGAAAACTTCAGCCAGTAGCACAAAGCCCCAGAAGGATGTTTGAATCATGTATCCTGGTACTGCCCGTGCCAGTAAGCAACTGTAGAGGTAGCAGTCCCTTTTGGACTATTAAGTAATCCTGAGAGGATGATTTGTTTTACTTACAGTTCTGCTTCCTTCATTACTTGAATTTCTGTCCATCACGATGTTTACTTCAGGCCTTTTGAAGCTGTTTATGGTTATGGAAAATTACCTTGTTCCTTGCTGAGAGCATTTGTTGTTCAATTAAGTTGTTTTTTTTTTCTTTTTTCTTTTTTTTTTTTCATTGCTTATTTTGAACAGTATTTTTTTTCCTGTTTGCTGCATTACTAAATAGAAGTGGCTATTAGTAAACTCACTGAAAATTCTTTATCTATCAGATTCCAGAGAGTCCTAAAACATGTTTATGATCATTGGTTTTAACACCAAGTATTTAATGACATTCCTTCAAGTATCTTCAGAAGATGTGAGGTTGTCTTACTTTCTGGCCTGGAATCTCATAGGACAGTCTTGCCACTGTGAAACAAGGCAGACAGTTCAGAAAGGTGGTATTCAGGCACGAGTTGGTTTGCCATTAATAAGACTATGTTGGTGAGGTACTGACAAATAGATAATGGCTTTAAAAAGGTGTATCATTCATTTCTAGATGGTGTAGTAGAAACAGTGCAAAAGATACACCTTCAAAAGAATCATAATTTTATCTCTAACATCATGCTAGACAGACAGGCAAATTCACAGGTGGAGCACGCTTTGAAAGAACAGTAAATAGCATTAAAATACAGAGTAACGCTTTTCAAAACTTCCAAATGGGTTCTGGGAAATTGAGGCATATAGATCCTGGATTTTTTATGTGTTTTACAAGCATGCTTTGGAGAATACATAACTAACAGTTTCAATATAAGCACACTTTTGGCTGCTTTTGCAGTTACTCCTTAAAATGCACTTGGGGACAGCTGGAAAATCCCAGCTGCAGAAGTCTGGTATCCCTACTGGGCAAAGCGATGGGATCAATGAACTGTAAACAAATAGGCACTATTAAAGAAGGCTCTAAAAGTATCCTTCTGCAGGGGGATGTCATGTCTTACAAAAATGTTTTAGAGTCCTTAAGGCATCACTGAATACATGGACTAATAAATCTGATTGGTATAACTTACTTGAATTTCAAAGTCTTTCAACAAGTTTCTGATCTAAGGCTTTCAAGGTTCTCAGTCAGGATTGGAATGAAGATACATTGAAATTAACAAATTATTAAAAGATGGGAAAAAAAGGGTAGAAATATATGGTCAATTTTAAGAAAGAAGGGAATGTGTTAGTAATGTGTCTAAGGGATCTGTGCTTGTATCTGTACTGCTCGGTATTTGCAGAAGTGTACTGGTGAAGGGTAAGGAATGGAACAGCAAAGTTTTGATGGTACTACATTGTTCAGGGTTGCAAAAATGAAAGCTCACTGTGAAGAATTTCACAACACCATGTTACTAGATGACAGTGTTGCAGACAACAAGGTATTGCTTCTCAGCCAACAGGGCCTGGAGTTAATATAGGTGCCAGTATAGAAATGTCAGTTCAATGGTGAGCAGAGGGCAAAGGAGAGAATGTAAGGAATTATTAAGAAAAGAGCAGAAAAAAAGAACTGAGTTTAGAACAAGGAACAAATCCGTGTGCTGCTGTTCATACCTGAAGCACTTCTGCATCTTTAATAACATACATGAGTCTGTTTCCTCTTCAGAAAATAATATAAAGAACTTGAAAATACACAAGGAAGGGCAACAAAGATGATCAAAAGAACACCTTCAATATCAGAAAATATTAAGTAGACTAGGGCCTATAAAAAGGTCTATAAAATGTCGGGGACACACAAAATGAACTAAGAACAATTTTTTACTGTTTCTCATATAAAATGTAGGGATTATCAAATAATATCAAATGGTAGGATGAAAACAAATGGAGTTTTAAACATGATGATATCGCGTCTAATTGAGAAATCCCTTGGGCCTCAGGTGGCTAGGATCTGGGAGACTATAATGGGGAATTATCACCTATAGGGTTTCCCTATTCTAATCCTTTCTATGGGCATCTGTCAGAGGTAGAGTATTGGGACAGACTGATGTTTGGTCTGGCAAAGTACAACCATAATTATATTCCTATTGTTCTGATTGTGTATGTTTCTTAAGTGTTAGATCATAATAAAGGAGATATTTTAAACACTGTTATATTTGTATTAAGCCATATGAAATGCATACTGAAGTGCACTACAGGTTACATCCCCAACGTGCCCATTCTACTATTCTTTGAACAGAAAATGTATGGTTTTTGAAATTTCCTCTAAGAAATCTCATAAAAGATAAAAATTATCTGCCAGACAGATGAACTGATTATAACGTAATGAGTGACGACCTTAGAAATCTAGAGATGCTTTGGTGCTGAAAGGAAATTTAGCAAGAAAGTGAGGAAAAAGCAAAAAGTGAAAAAAAAAGTGAATTTCTTCTTAAGTGACTAATGTATATAGACTTTCAAAGGGGAAAATTGGTTGAAAGTACTGGCCCGTGTTTATTTATCCATCAGAAATTCTCCCATGTCTAATTCATAGTTTGCAAATCTTTCCAACGCGGGACTCAAAAGAATAATGTTTACTCCGATATACATTATTAAAGAGTTGCAGTAGGTACAGAGCCTTCGTATCAAACTTGTTAACTAAATATTCATTGGTGAATGAATATTTTCTTATTCTTACTATGTTGCTAAACCCATAGGAAAGAATATAATGCAAAATCTACCAATGTTACACAAAAAGGAAGCAAGATTATGAGTTAGTAAAGTGTTATGTGAGAAAGAGAGATGAAAGTTTGCAGAATGCTGCATAAACATACTGGAGTTCTACCAGAAAGTTTATGAGTGTATTTCTGTCTATTTACTAGCCTTTTATTGTAGTCTTGTCCTTCCTTTTAAAAGAGACAGCAAGTGAAAAAACATGAGAAACATGGACATGAGAAAATGAAAATGGAAAGGTATTTTGAAAGCACTTTGTAGTGCCACAGAGATAACACTGTAAATTCCTTGGGGTACACTGCGTGTGGTAGTTCTGTCCAAATTCTTCTATTTGTTAACAAATGTATACTAAAGAAAAACTGCCTCTTTCATTCATCCAGTCACCAGTTCATTCATGCACTTCACACAGCTCCTATCAGGCACCGGACTGAATGTTGTGCATCAAATGTTTGTCCCACAGTCCTAAAATATTAGCTAAATAAGCCATCGGTAACCTGACCCCAAGAGTGACATCTTGTTATAAATATCCAAAGAAGGAAACGTTTGAAAGCTTGACAGGATAAATCAGCTCCCCTCCGTCTCTCTGACACCCCCACATACACACGCGCATGTGTTATACAACATATTAAACATTCAAAACCTTGAATTAGTTTGGTATCTGTCCTCGCATTTCCAATTTACATACTGTTTATCACCACAAGTGTACACATATTATGGCTTCCTTTTTATAAATCTTGTCGATAACACATTTTTGCTGCATGTCACAGTATATGAAGTATCGTTTTGTTTTTGTCAGCAGGCTGCTAAATGACAGGGAAGCGTCTGCAGTGTGCATAAAGCAGCATCTTGTGCTACACCGCAGGTCCCATGTGAGAGCTTACAAGGAATACATTTAAAGTTACAGCAGCAGTATAGCTGGAAAAATTGCCAGCAATCATTTGATTGTGATGTGTATTTGTATTTCTTTCTGATGTGCCTGTGTACATGTCAGTGTCAATATTGCATGAAGATCGCTGACAATACCATGCACTCCAGTTAGTGGCCCAACCTGTAACTTAACTAACCAGTACTCATTCACAGAGAGGATGCTAATAGTTCTGCTTGTTCTGTAAAACATGTAGGAAACCTGATGCTCTTGAAAGGCAGTTTTCCAGTATCACTAGCAATGTGTGCCTCTGTATTCAGAAACACATTTCTGAGTTTCAAGGATTTTCTGCACAGGACTAGGCTACAGGACAATAGATTAAGTTTTAGCTACATGCATATAATAAAAACACAGAGGATTAACTAAAATATTACAGCAATAGAAATGAAATGAGCATGGTGCTGATTTTTGTTTGCTTATACCAAAAAGTCAGGAAGCTCTTTGCATAATACTTTTTTTTCATCATTATTAAATAAAAGTATAATTTAGAATAGAGGCGTATGGTAAACATCTCTCTTTACTGTCATAAATTCTACTGGTTTACGCTGTGTATAATTCATAGACTTTTAAAGTCAGGGCATTTCAAAGGTCAATTATTTTAATAGTTAGACATATGTACTTTGTTTCTACTTTGTGTTATTTAACTTAATCTTTCCACCATTTAATGTTGTTACTTGCTTTTTGGCTAGATTAAAGAGCTCTCTGCTATCAACAGCCTCCCATGTAGGTACTTGCCCAGTGTAATCAAGTCCCCTCTTAATCTTCACTTTGATCAGATGGACAGAGACTCCTAAGTCTCTCATTATGAGGCAGGATTTACTGTCCTCTGATTATCTAGTGGTTCCCATGTTTGTCCTTCTTTCTGGTGTTTTTCATCGGAGCATTCAGAAAATACGTGTAATATCCAAAAATGCTTCCATACCTAGGAGTAACTGTCCTCGCAGTCTGGATAGGTATTCCTCTGTATATTCACAGGGATGTTGTACTGCTGGTACTGCTTCGGGACCTTGGGTTTTCTTGGCTATAATGCTTGCATTATGCTTTCTCACATGGTATCCCTCTTCTGGTTTCACAGATGAGCACTATTTTACTGAATATTAAAATGTTATTTAAATGAAAACACTATAAGAAACAGTCCAGATTACATAATTGTGCCTGGGATTTGCTGTATAGCCTTGTGTCAGCTGCAGTTGTATTAGCAGTCAACTTCTGGTGGTTTCAGATCAGTGAGGGACAACTGGTTTTGTAATCCCAAGACAAATGTTCACATGAATACATTTTATAATCTGGAAGAACTCACTGGGTATTGGTTTAGATCTCAGCTTCAAAGAGTTTGTTTTAGCAAATCAGTGGAGCTGTGTAAAATTTTAGTAGTTGAGGATCTGGCCTACTTTATGTAACAAATTTTGAATTCACTGGGTTGACAATCAGATGTTTTGAAGTCAACCTTTTAAGTCAGAAAAAAAAAAAAGAAGTTGCTCTGGAAATATGTGTCTGTGCTTTATCCTTCTTCCTCCCACTGCCTCCAAAAATACCCTGTTTGCTCTCCGAGAGCAGATGAAGTTTCACAGAACATTTAAAGCAAACAGAGCCATCCTCTCCTAGACACCACGCTGATGGAGATACTCTTTTTCAGATTCTGGCAGTACGATCCCATTCTCTAACCACTCCTCTCCCAGTCTGTTTTTTCAAGCTCAGATACCCTTACTGCAAGGAATATTTTCTGCCCCAAAGAACTGCTAAACTTGTTTTCACACACATATTTTTACATCTTGGAGGCACCTGGCAGCCCAGGGATCAAGCTCTGCATGATGTTGGGTGACGATTACGTGGTGTTACTGCTACTGTGGCCCAGGAAAAACCGTAGTGAGGATTTTGCCTTTATTTCAGTGGAATGCCAGTGGCTGCTGAAGACTGCAGGCATAAAATACTTGTCTTATAGCAGTGTTTTCTTCTCACTACCATCTGTGAAAATGTGAAGCTTTAAACATTTGTCTCATGCATTTATGCGTGGGAGGTGTGATACATTCAGTTTAATAAATGAGTTTTAGCTTGTTTACAGTATATCAGAATTGACTATAATTTGGACACTATGCATCTGTTCTGGAAAATGTCTAGTGTACTTACTTTATAATGGAGTGTGATTATGTTTATACTTGATTTCTCCTGCACAATGAACCATAATTAAAATTTAATTTGTAATCCTTTGGTAATACAGTACGAAGCTGCTGTCAATTAATTGGAAGCAATTAATTCATTAGATAGGAACGAAAGTACCTCAGGAACAATGAGCATAGAGAGCAGGACAGTGAAAACATCTGTGGGAGGCAGACAAGTGCAGTTCAAGTCTCAGGCCATGGATTGTCTTCTCTAGGACTAGTAATCCTTTTGCTACAAAAAGATGTATTTGTAGCTGTGTTTTAAACCTGCTTTTTGCTTTGTGAGCCCCTCCTTGGAATCTAACTCCATTTGTGTATGAGTTGCATTTTGGCTTTAGAAATTTCTGTTTTACAGATTTTGTTTTTAGGCAAAAAACCATTGCCCTACCCTGCAGGGAAGTGGATAATTGAGGGAAGATTCAGAGAAGTAGCAGAGACAGGCAAGCCACTGGGTGTCTCTTGGTAACTTGCTTACTTCAGGAAACATTTTTCTCATTCCTGGATAGAGGTGAGTTTTCCAGCCTGGAAAATGGAAAAAGAGCCTCAGAGAGGGAAAGGAGCAGTCTGACTTCCACCAGCACCCCCTATCAGGTAGGCAGGGAAGCTGAGTGAAGGACTGCAGAGCTGCCTGTCTTAGGGCCAGGCAGTGCACAAAGTCTTCAAATAGATAAATTTACAATTACTCACTTGCAGATCACTCACAATTTGCTTACTGCCTCAAGAGGGAAGGGGATTTAAACTCTTTCTTATGTACTTCAGTAGTACAGGACTTCATATGAGTCACTTCACATGCATTAACTCTAGCTAATTTCTTAAATACAGAAATGATAGGCTTTCTTCTCATGGTCTGAGGTCTTTTCTGGGGCATCCTCTGGGCCACCAGTTAGATGCTCATCTCCTTGCTGTCAATGTTGCACCAAAAAAAAGAATTCACATCAGTTACCATCTATACAACTTCCACACGGATGTCCTAATAAATCGATGTGGTAAGCTTGGTGTGGCCCATGTAGGCTTCAGGGTGTGGCTTTAGTTGACACAGCCAAGTTCCCTGGTTGGTCTTGTTCCTTATGGGAGTACTTATTTCTTAGTCTTAGCCTCTCTTTCTCTCTCTTTCTCTTTCCCCCGTATCTATTTGCATCACCCAGAAGACTGGCTGCTAGGCTGATTCCCTGTTTTGCTGTGCTTATCATTTGCATCCTTTGCTCAAAGTAGCCTGGGTGAGCCCTGCTGCTCCTGAAGACGCTGCTGCTGCAGTGACATCCACTATGACAATTTACCTTTCCGATTTGATATATATTTTGCATGCTTGGATATCTATTTTTTTTTCTATTGAGAGCCTGCAGCTAGTCTAATACAGCTTTGCCCAGTGTATTTTCTGGGTCAAAATTTGCCCTTGCACAAAAAAAAAAAAAAAAAAAAAGAAAGAAAAAAAAAAAGAGGGAAAAGGCATGGAGTGTAATCCCCTTCACAGTTAAATGCAATATAAGAGACAAGAATAGGCTCTATACTATGCTAAAAGTAACTGCTAGCCTTCTCAAAAGGGCAAGATAAACGCAGACTGATCTTTCTTCAGCTGAGCAAGATGAACCCGTGTGGCCTACATCTATATTACCAAGTTGTGTGGCAGAGCAGAAGTAGGTCTCCAAAGCCATGCAGCTGGTGCAGAGGGCCAAGTGCCCTCCCTATATATATTTTGGGGTGTGTGAGGGATTTGCTCAGCTTGGCTTGGGTCTGGTCCTCATGTGGACACCAGTGCCACTGCAGGAGAGCATGACGTGGGAGCTGAGTGGGAAGCTGGCACCCCAGTAGTGTGCAGCCTTCCTCCAGGGTAAATCCATCTGTGTGTTGCTTTCTGTACTCTGCACCACTGGGAGGCAGCTTATGTCCAGGATCCCCAGCAACTCTGGTTCGTAAAGCAGCCCAGAAAATGTTTTGTGCTTTGGGCAAACAGATGCTCTGCAGAAGGACAGAGAGCAGCATTTGATCAGGTGAAATGAAAGCTCCAGTTTTGTTCTGTCTTAGCAAACAGAGAGAAACACATCGCTTCCAGGCCACTCAGTTCATTGTAATTTCTTTCATGTGATTTCTCTGAAGTTCTGGTCACCAATGAAATAGACATCAGGAAAACAGGGACTCTGTGGGTGACAAGCAGCAGAGCAGAAGTGTGGGCTAAACAGAGATAACTGACTTTTAATTCCCATATGCTTATTGTGTGGATTTTTTATCAAAATACCTTTGTTCACTAGATGCCCCAAATTATGATTTCCTAATGGGTAATGTATATCAAAAGCCATTACAGTATGAGAGGGACTGTTTTATACTGCTGAAATTTTGTGGGGAAAAAAAAAGTCTTTTAGAAGGGAGAGTAGATGGTGAAATTTGCTGTTAAAATACACACAGTGGTACAATGAAGCATTACATTTTCATTGGAGCTGCCCACAGACAAACAGTGGTTAGCTGCTCCATGAGGTTTTCTAAAGCCCCCTGGGACTAATTCATGTCACACCAGGAGAAAGGGAATGAATAAATTAGTTTTCAGTTTTCAGGGTTGTTGCCAGAATATAGATGTGTAAGAAAGGCCTTAATGTGGCAGGTTCTAACTCACAGAGGTATCCAGGCGTCCGGTGTCTGAGAAGGGAGCACAGGAGCATAGCAGGATGCTGTGGTGCTTCCACCAGGGCAGTGCTTAGGAGTTTTCTGAGCTAGCTGATGTATCTATACAGTAGTAGCACAGTGAATGTGCTTTTTTCAATGAATTTGTACGATCACTTTTTCACATTGCCTTAACTTTTAGCTGCTGCAGTGCTCCAGGCCTACATTGTACAGTCTGTGGAAAGTACTTGCTTCATTAAAACTGTGCTCATTTCATTGGCTGTTAACTAGGTTTAGCGTTAGGGGACAGAATGATAACACTCTATTTTCACGTTGTTTCTCCTTCTGTATTTGGGTCTTGTGTGTATCTTCTACCACTGTTTACTCTTTTTTCTTCCTCTGAAGTACCCCATTTAGGCTTCCAAAAAAAAAAAAAAAAAAAAAAAAAAAGGCACTATCTGTGGTGGTAGCCAACAGAGAGCAGTGGAAACTTCTTTGTGGAAAAAAAGAAAAAGACATAAGGGGAGGCAAAGGCCATCTTGAATTGATGACATTGTTCATCTGGGGTCATCACTAGGTGAAATTTCAGTTTACAGTGAAAGAAGAGGGGCATGAGAGCATGCAAATGAAATGGAATTTCTTTTCTGAGATGTACAAAAAAAAAATCCTTAAAGGAAAATTCATACAGTTAAGATAGATGAGTTCCCTAAAATATCACAGAAATCTCCTTTTGCCTGCCCTCTGTTATGTCTGCATGCAGGTGACTCCATTAGGATTTCTCATTGCTCCTTCAGTATCAGTGCAGCAGCATAGCTGGTGCCAGATACCTTGCAGAAGAAAGGTAACTTTGTGCTTGCTGCCACCAAAACGTTTTTTTTTTTTTTTTTTTTTTAATAACACCCAGAGAACAGTGAATTGGAGCAAAGAAAATGAATCTTTTTGTATTCAGCCACTGTTTCACCATAACTAAACTGGAATTATTCTATCTGCTGGACAGCAGTGCTGTTCTGGCTCAGGAAGGAATGTGCCTATTGAAAACAGTGCTTCAAAGAATATTTTGTCTGCTTTTTATTTACTGTAGTGCCAATTATAACTCATTATACAAAGCCAACCTTTACTTCAGATTGTTTCTTTATTTTTAAGCACTTTAAAAACCTTTTGTCAAACTGTGTTTGTCAATGGAAAGGATATTACTAAGGCTCTGAAACAAAAAATTGGCCCATTTTTAATGGTTTGCATGGTGGAGATACCTACACTAAAAGCTTTTTCTCCCCTTGCTCAAATCATCCCAGAGTATTCATTTTAAATAGTTTTATCTTGCTGTCCTCATGTAAAATGTTACAAGGCAACAAGGAAGAACCCTTGATGAATAAATGACTTGAGCCACAGTACAGTGCAGTGAAATACAGGGTTAGCTCTGTGCTGCTGTTACTGTTTTGAAACTCAAGTAAACTGAAACATTTCTGAGTGTGATGGAGTGAGTAAAAATACACAAATTATGTTTGGTTGGTGATGAGTTCTGCTGATAGCAGTTGGTGTCTGAGAGCACATCAGATGACCGGGTTTCATAACAAAGCATAAATTTCGCATGGCGTGTCCTCTCCTCAGGAGTTTTGCAGTGTGACTTGAACAGCCTTATTCTGCCAGCTCCGCGGTAATGAAGACTTTGAAAGGGAGAGCCTGATGGAAAATGCTGCCATTTTCACAGGGTGCCTTCCTGCCTGTGGACCACTGAGAAAGAAAAGAAACAGAGCAGTGAAGTTGTGGTAGGAGACAGTATCTGTCTCTGGGCCTTTAAATCCAGCAGAGAGCAGAAGAAGGGAAGGTGCATTTATTTTGATTTGTGAACGTTGTTGAGACTAGTACTAGTGCTTTATTTACACACAATTTTGGCATCAGCAGTTGAAAATCTCAAGTATACAGAGTGTCTTGAGAAGCCAATGCAGATACCGGGAAGTAAGGGAGCAATAGATTAGGAAGGCTGGGAGCAAAGAAAGATGAAATGGAAGTATCACATATAAATATTTCAAAATGGTGTTTCATGACATAGAACTTCCTCATGCTCCCATCTATATACACCTGGAAATCCATGTTAAAAATTCCTCATTTAATTACCCTTTAATTTCTTTCATTTCGATCGCACCATTGCAACAGAAATAAAAGAGTGAGGTTACTTCTGCTAATGGCTTCTTACCAACACTTTAATAATGAGGCTTCGCAGTGTCTTAAAATACTTCTAACCCCTCAATAAATAAACTGCCTTTGTTATAATAACAGTAATGCTCTTTAGCACTTATGTAATTTCTTTAATCTACAAAGAGATTTACATTCATTATGTAGTTATAGCTTCTGTCAGCCACCAAAGCTGGTAGAGAAAAAGGCAGTGAATTCAAATGACAAGTCTGTGTTTACAGAAGTTGGTATTTCCATGGCTGGCTTGAAACTCTTGAACTACTAGTTTTCAGCACTCCTGCAGTATTTCATTAAAAATACTTCCACACTGCCATTCTTTCCTCAGATTTGACCTGCATGTTTCTGATTGCCCTCCAGCACATTTTCCTTGACATCTGCTGTCATGCTAACTGTAGGTAGAAGAAGCTCTGGCTCTTTGGTTCTTCCAGTGTGCTGCTTGACCAAAGACTGGCACTACAGGGAGACCCAGCAGAGGAAAAACAAATAAAGGGCCCTCATAAATTTTTATTGCAACTGGATAAAACTTTTAAGTTTTTTTTTTTCTATTTTTTTTTTGAGATTTCTTTCTTTCTTTCTTTCTTTCTTTCTTTCTTTCTTTCTTTCTTTCTTTCTTTCTTTCTTTCTTTCAACAAGAAACTATTTACTGCACTTCTTTATTTATTTATCTGTTCACTTTTAAGGAAAGGTGGTATAAAAGGTCGGCTTTTAAAACATTTTTTCATTACTTTTTGCATATATCTAAATCATTGTGTTGATATATGGAATTGCAGGAAGCACAGTCTGGGTAACTCACGTCTTCATGTTGCCGGTACTCAACAGCCAGCCTGTACCTCTTATGACGTACTGTGCCTTCTCTGGAAGATGCACAGTCCACAGTGCAGCACAGGTGTTGTATCTGCCAAAAAATACATTTTGGAATTGCAGTTTTCAGAATTCATCTTCCTTCAGAAAGTTTTGCTGTATCAGCTTTCTGCCTCAATTTCAGAGAAAAATGAGTATCTGAAGATTGAAAGTCCTTTTTTCTTTTTTTTTTTGTCAATTAAATGCGCATAAAATTAATTATTTTCCACTAATTTAGTATCTTTTCAGCCACCTATTTGTTCTTAAAAGACAAAAAAAATGTCACTGGGAACCTTGAAACAAAGTACAGAGTATTTTACATATTTGGCCTGTATAGTGTGGACTGGGATTAGTACAGTAATGGGATATAGCAATTGTCTTTAACAATTTTGTTACAAAATGGATGCTTTGTGTGTTAAAAGTTGCAATGCAGTAAGTTTACCATGCACTTATATGGAGTTGAATAAGGAATAATTATACATGAATGAAAAATCTTTAACTCCTTACAGAATGTATTTCAAATTAATTAAGTATATGTATTCATAAATACAGTATGATGCTGTGATTGATACTGAGTCTTTTTAAAGTTTTCTCTTAGGTATTTTGGGTTTAACAGTTATAAACATGGGTGGATCTGCCATTAGGAATTTAGATTTTGTGAAATAATATTGAGGGTCCATACCCTTACATTAACTATTCATTTTGTAAGTATGAGAAATATGACTGTAGCAGTCAGACCTTTGAAATACTGAGTAAAAGCCTTTTGTAGGTGCAAATAACATCTGTTGTGGGAAGATCCAGCAAAGCATACTCATTAAAAGTAGACACAAGCAGGAAAATGAGGTCAGGTTCAGCCCCTTAAGCAATTCAGTGGGAAGACTAGTCTTCATTAAGCTGTAGACCAATTATAAAGTCAGGCTTTTAAAGTGCTGTCAGATCTGCCATGGAGGTGATATATATAATCTATCAGTGATCTCAAGCAGATACTTCTTACCTACTAACCATTAACTACAGTGTAGACCTCCCTACCATGAGACATGTTACAAGTACCTAGGGAGATAACAAATAGAAACTATCTGCTGTACTCAGCAGGAGCAAAGGCTTAATATTCTTAACCAGCTGCAAGCAATGCAAACTGTTCATTAACACAGTTGCTTATATAAGGCTTGTATGTATTTTGTTTTTTATTAAGCTTTTTACTGTCAGCAGCTCTAAAGCCAGACATTTATGCAAGTGAAAGCGTGGGAAAGCTCTCTGAAGTGTTCCCCAAATGCCCAGTTACGTCCGAGTTTTGGTTTAGTTTTGCTCTTTCTCTTTGGATGGAGAAATCCTGAGTGGTCATTTATGGGAACTTTAGAAATGCATTATGTATCTATGTAAGTAAAAATAATTTATTTTCCGTCATCACAGTGAGTTTAGAATTGATAGAAATGTAAGCAACAACCTGAATTGTGCTGAGATAAAAAGAGAATTTGTCACATTCTGATGTAGAAGTTGATTAGAAGTGCACCTTTGTGCTAATCTGCAGGGACCCAACTTCTTTCTTTTATTTTTTTTTTATTTTTTTTTCTGTAGCCTTAGGATTCATTTGAAATGCCATCTGTTAAATTGCTAAACTCTGCTCAGTGCTTTTGTGAGAGGAAATGTCTGTCTACCAGGAGTTAAAGTAAATTATTTCTATTTATGTTTGTAACCTTGAGATGTAAGTGGGAATGTCAGCCCTTCTGATTCTGGCATTCTCTTGAGCAAGGCAAGTGATTCTGGCAGCGTAATTTTATTTGTCTCTTGTCAGCTCCAGATTGTTTCCTTAGTCTATATCCGGGATATTTATTCTTACCAGAATTATTTCCTCCTCAGCCGGGCAGATCTGCAGTGTCAGCGTCTCCTAGTTCACACTCTAGTACTGTAATCGACAATCTGAACAGACAAGATGAATGTAGGCATAAGGAGAAATAATAGAATACCAAAAAACTGAGTTGACAGGACTCAGCAAGTAAGTAAAAAAATACAGGAAAAGATTCATGAATGGAATTGTGAGTAAGGCAGTCAGATAGTTTCCCCTCCACTTAAGTATTAATAGTGTCCAGAAATTTATACACCATGCCAGTTACTGTAAAATGCTATAAAAATGGGGGAAATAAAAATGCAGTAATGCATCTGCTCTTTTGAGTCTGAGTCAAATAATCTCAGAAATATATATGCCTAATTCTGAATTGTGAGGAATTACTGTAAATTATACAAACCTTTCAGTAATTTGCTGTTTCAAGGGAGCAAATTCAAACAAGCAATAGGCATAAATTTGTAGGTAATTCAATCTCCATTTTCCAGCAGTTTTCTTAAATATTGTTTGAGCTTTCTGTTATATGCTAATGCTAGTATTTGGTGAAATCAATCTCTATACAATTTAACAGCAAGGTAATATACACTGTTAATGACCATCATCTATCTCATCTCAAGATTCTTATTCTATTTCCTTTCAGGATAATCACTATCATTAATGTACCTTAATGAAATGAGATAAATGTAAAGGGTAGGGTCAGCTCATCTGTGGATGTAAATCAGTGCAATCCAATTGATTTCTATCAGCTTGCACCTATTTACAGCTCTTCATAACCTTGAGCAGAGCTTCAGAATTACAGTTAAATGCTTAATGTTCTTTTTGCTCTTAATTTTGACTCATACAGCTAATATGTAGCCATAGTTCAATTAATAAATGGAAAGTACATTTCTGCATCAATGAATAATGTGAAGTTTTATTTTGAAACAGGTAATTTCAAATGGAACTACATCCATACCTAACGATTCATTTAATATTTTATTTGACATCTACGTTTTAGTAATGAATCAATCAGGAACCAGGAACTGGTTCATACTGTTCACTTGCATTTACTTACTGGTCTACTTCATGATAACCTGACACTGATATTCTGAATTTTGCAATTTTTTATTTTACTTGTTGCTGAGATTAATATCTGATGGATGTGGTAAAAGCTTTTAGAATTGCATTTGTGAATTTAGATGCCCATGTTCAGACCTAGTTTTTTTTTTTGTTTGAATTGATTTTGCTGGTTAATTTGAGGCTACATGACCCTGAAAATGTAAAAAATCTACTTGAGGGAGGGCCAGCTGAAGTGAGACCATGACTTGTGTTAAACTGTGAATGAAAAGAATTATGCTGCTTTTGGTTGCTGAATATCTGTTCCAATGTTTGTAACTTTTAGTTAAATTTTGTCTTTTCTTCAAACAAGTCTCTACATGGAAATCCTAGCATGAATATGTGATGTTATATTCTGCTTTGTTATAATTAATTGTATCTAATAATAGATTACTTAATCTAATAGTAGATTATTTCAGTTACACTGTTTAGTTATATGTGTAAGGAGTTACTATCCAGTTTCCTGATTGTTTAGTCATCTATCAAAGCAAATACATACTATTTTCTTTAGTCACTTCCTATTCATTCTATAGAAAGTGCTGCATACATGACACAAAATAGTGGAGAACTAGGCCTACAATGCCTATAGTTTTATAACTTCCATTCTATCTTAAAATCTTTCTGATTGCCTCTATATTCCATTTTGATTTTATTCAGTTTTACTATGTGAGTGCTGAAAACACCCTGCAGACTGTACCACCTAAGCCAGTTTAGAAACAACTGCTATGTAATAACCGATAAAAGCTCACTCTTTCCTCCGAATTGTTATGTAGTTTCCCAATAACTTGATTTTTTCAGGATATCCTGCTTCAGCAAATTTAGCAACATGATTAATTTAAGTGCACACTGTCTGGCATCAGTAGCATCAATGTGCATGAAGCTAAGTGTCCTGATGTATGCAGGTTTCTGAAACATAAAGGTTAGAATACAACTAAAAAGATGGTTAGTTGAGAATTTCAAAATGTTATAAAACAGCTGAAATTTGGAGCTCCCTGTCTACAAACTTGAGATATTCTGCTAAGCGATCTGTGATTGTGGGAGACAGTGACACTTAATTCTTAAACTTGCATTTTGCTGGGAAGGGAAATGAATCTTAAGTATTACTGAATCCTGTAACCAGATAGTTCTAAAAAAGCATCTTAAACTTTGAACTTACATGTTTGGTTACATTGATTTGAAGCTGTTAAATTGAGCATCTGGAATTATTGACTATTACCACTTTGAAAGTAAATGATTCCCAATGGGACCTACTTCAGGGCTGGCGTGAATCCAAGATATCAGCCTTCTGACTGTGTGTACACATGAATCCCTAATCTCATCAAGCAGGTTATTTTAGGGAAGCCTTGTAGATTAGTAACATGATGCCTTGCAATTTCATTAATGAAATCCTGTCAGAATAAATTAATGAATAGCCTATTGATATTTCAGGCTTATTTTATGGCACTGTAATACAGTTGTTTAATAACTCATTGTGCTCACCATTTTCAGTGTTGTTGATGTTAAGTAATAACCAGTGCAGTTACTATGTTATTCAATCTTTCATTTTAACAGTAGTATTGATCTGGTGAAAAGCAGACTTAATACAAAACTCTTTCCGGGCAAACTTGGCTGTTGCAGCCCTGAGAGCACAGAAACATTGCAAGTCCTGCACAAGATTAAAACAAACATGTACTTAAATTTGAGGTTTTGAGAAATGTTCATTTTGTTTTATAATAGCCTTTCTGCGAAGAGTATTATGGCAAAATCACGTCTGGGTTATATTAACCAGGAATACATTTAACTGTCTTTGTGCAAAAGTGCATAATTTTCTACCTATATATATATATTTAATTTATTAATGTAATTTAATGTTTAGAATTGTAAAATGAATACAAGTGCAATATAGTCAACATCATTAAAGAAGATTGTTAAAATAAATCAGGAAGGGAGTGGGGGTAAAGGGGACCAATAGTATTAAACATGAGTGATTTACTCTTGTTTTCAGAGAGAGTTGAAATAAAATTAGTCTCAGAGTATCTCACACACTCTGAAGTTTGAACGTAGGTGTGAACAATATTCTGTAAAGATTTAAAAGTATCCTTGTCCAGTTTTTGGCTTAACTTTAACTTTACAAATCCAGCTTTAATGGGGACTTTCTTTAGGTTTTAGATGAGAGTCTTCTTTATATAACTAATGACTCTGAGAAAGTTAACTAAGAGAAAGAGTTAAGACCTTAGGAGATGCGATAATGAACAACAGATCTTAAGTATGTCTGTTTCTAGAACCTGCATACAAAGTAAAAAAAAAAAAAACATGCTCTGAAAACTAGTGATATCTTCTAGTATTTGCATTTGCTGTTTGCACTCTGGTGATTTATGTTACTTTAAATATTCTTTTCAATTCATTTCTTTTCTATCGTGTGAGTGTCTTGTCCAGCCTAAAGAACTGGGTTCTAGGAAGTTTCTCTCCAATCAAAGGTTGAATTCTCATCTGCATTAAGAAGAAGCAGCTGTGCCAAACCAGGGCAAGTTAACTTACACTACATGCGTTCTCAGCAGCATCTTCACTTTGCTACTTCACATGTTTGCTTTTAGGATCTTGGTTTTCAAATATTCTGAGATAGGGGCTGGAACTGTGGCAGATTGGTGATCTACTGGGGGAAAACCATTGTTCCCACCTGCAGAGCCATATTCCTTCTCTTGACTGAAATGGCAGTTTGATCTGAAAAATCAGTAGTCTGTAATGCAAACCTGGTTTGGTTTTAGTCTTTTATCCCAGCACCTTCAAGGAGTTCTGTCACCTTGTTCCCCACTATTACTATTTTCCAAGTTCTCCCCCTGCTCCCTGCATTTAATGTGTAATACTCCCTGACTGTAGTTGGCAGATTTTTTTTCCTGGTAAATCAGAATTGGGCTGAGTCAGGATATGTGGAGTTTCTGGCGGCAGAAAGGAAAGGAACATCTACATTGTGTTTCTCTTTAAAATGCCTCTAAAATAAAATAAAGCAAAAAGAGGATAAAATCTGTGATAACATTTTTTTTATGCATATGCATGTATTGAACTGGTAAATGTGTTAGGAAAAAAGTTGCCAGATCATCCTGTGACTTTGATCTGGCCTTGCTCCTTGTTTCCTTTGTAAGGTTTGATTTTGTTCAGGGACTAAGTTTGCAATGACTATATTTATTTATTTCCATAAAGCTTTTCACACCTTAGAAACAATTTTGATGGGATCAAGGCCAGCTTACATAATCTATTTTTCTTTTTTGACTTTGAAGAAGGGAGTAGACAAAATAGAAATAGGAAAGTACTTCACTTTCTACAGCTTTATAAAAGGTATACATAAAGTGTGAGAAGATGCAGTAGCTGAAAGCAGAGTCTGGACAAATTCAGAGTAGAAATAAAGTGCTCCTATGTCATGGTGAGATTAAGCAACTCTTGCAAAACCTTAATGTGTCCATTCTCCATATGTAGGCTAAGAGCATTAAAAATGAGACTTTGTAAAGGACTTGCTTAATCTCATCTGGAAAGAGTCTATTTCCATTAAGAATTACTCTGTAGAATTTTATGACCTGGATTATACAGATCAGAATGGATTATCATGTTTTACACTTCACAACCTTTAAATCTGTGAATTTACAAGTAATTACTATGCTAACTATCACCTACAGTATTCACTTGAAAATGAAATACTCTAGTATAAACATTGTAAACAAATAGCTGAAAAGTTGAAATGTGAAAGAAATTTGCTTCTGATGGACAGCGTGTAGAGATGGGCAAAACAGTGTAAGTAGCATCTACAGGGAGATAGGCAGTCAGAGCCACAAGATCCTACTGCAAACCCCAAGGGAAACAGCTGTTGCTTTTTCTCTGGTTACAACCTTACCTACTGTGGGTAGTTTCACTCCATTGAGGAAAGACCGATGAGTGAGACCAGAGGGCACACAAAGTCTGAAATTGCAATTATACAAGAATTGCTCTATTTCAGTATCACTTCTCTTGTTGGCACTTGCCATATAAGTATTTCATGGCTCTTGTTCCAGCAAGCAGCAGTCGCTTCCTCACTCAGCCTGCCTTAAAAATAAATTTCTTCCTGCAGTCGTGGGCATCAGCTTGTAGATGAAATACCTACTAATAATGAAGGCCGCTGTTGTAGTTAAAACCTTTTTTCTCTTAAAAGCTTACTGTAGTGCCTGCATTGCCCAGGCAAAGATAGGTGGATGACAAAGCTTTTCATTACCTTTCTTATTGCTGATGTCTTCTGTATTAGAGCAGATTCTTTTGCTTTACTGCAGCTCTGGTCAGAAGAACTTCAAGATGAAGTACATTGAATGTGGTCCTTACTTTTACTTTATACTTTGTATATATTTTATTCAAGCTGACTACAGTACTTCCAAATTATTTGAAAATATCTCAGGAAAAAAAAAAGAAAGTATTAATTCTTAATAAATGAATGAGTTTTGATCTTGCAGCAAGAAGAATGCAAAGCGTCAGCATTCCAAATCTGGCCTATCAAACATGTATCCTCATACATTATTCTTTTTGTCATCTTTTGGAAATGGATCCCCAGACTATCTCTGGGAACAAGTGCTCCTATTAACATAAGAGTAGTTCCGCTTTTTGGTCTCTCTGTGTCCTGGAAGTCATCTAAGAATGTCAAAAGCTAATATTTGTCCCAAACTGGCGCTGTTGGTGGCATCAAGCAAATTCTACCCTTGGTTACTTTTTCTCTTGAAGGACTTAAAACACTGTGAAGGGTTTAGAGAAAAAGGATCTACTTCATCTCATACCAATCTTTTCTGCCTTCATTATTTTGAAGTTAATTGTTTGCTTTTGTTTAATGAGGAGACGCTTTCACCACATTTTTTATTTTTTTATTTTTTTTTTCCTAAGGAAAGCATGGATTTTTAATGAAAATAAATGTCTGATAAGAGAGTTCATCTAATGTGTATCTGTTTTCTATCTTGTCTGTCTGGCTAAACCACTTTGGATTTCTTTACTTCCACTTTGTCTCAAAGAACAATCATCCATGTTGTGACAAGATGAAATCTTGCTCCTTACTCACCTAATTATGTCATCCCTGTTAACAGTAATTACTGAACCACTGATTTCAGTGGAAAAAGTTTTCCTTCTCATGTTAAGCTGATAAAGAAGACCTAAAAGTGTCAGCAATTAAAAAGAAATGGGGGGAAAAAAACCAACGATATAGCTGTATAGTTTAATGAACATCTATTTTGCAGAGAAAAAAAGCTCATTTTCTATAAATAAATTTTCATTTGGGCTTTCAGGTTTATCTAATGGTAGTCACATTTTGAGGCAGGTGGAGGTGCTGATAACCAAATCTTACCTGAGAGACATAGAGAAGCATGTAACAAGCCAACTGTTAGGACTGCAGTCCTAACAAAACAAAACAACAAAAAAAAGACAACAAGAAAGGGGGTGTAAAACCCCAAGAAAACTTATCTTCCTGAGGCTGTTTCTCTTGCAGAAGGCATGATACCAGCGTAGTTCACGTACTTACTTTCCAAATCCTAACTTATTCCTCTATCTGGAAAAAGCCATATGGTTAGTGCTGTCTTCCAACAGGTCCTTTTGCATAAGGCAGCAGTGTACATGCTGCAGCCTGCCATACTAGTTACAGTATGGATATGAGCCTGCACCAGAGCCTGTCAACTTGCAACTGGGTAGAGAGAATAGAGGGTGAAACTGTATGTTGGAAAAGGACTGAAGAACTATATCACAGCCACAGCACATTAAGAGCCCAACTGTCCTGTGGAGGAAGACCATTGTATCTCTTATCTGTGACATGGTTTCTTTCATTCCTGAGTAACAAGCTTGTAACAAGGAGGTGTCTTAGTCTTAGAAATGCTTCTTGACAATGTGATGAATTAATGCCTATGTCTTGTTTCCCTTTAAAGAAATGGCAAAAAGTCAGTTGCTAATTACTCTCCATTTCAGCAGTCCAGTTGAAGTCCAAGGAGAGTACAGTGAAGATAGCTTCTTATCTATCCAAATGTATAGCCCTTTCTTAGTCATTCTGTTACTAATTTCTTGTTTAACAAGAAATCTTTGTGAGCTTTTTAGTCTGAAGCCAAATAACACGTTTGTTTTTGCTTTGAGCTGTGTTTTTCTTTATGTAACAACATGATTGCTGTAAAGATGGCTGTAGCTCATCTGAAAATTTTAAAATTTGAGTGCACAACTCAGAATGCTCATCACAAATAAACTTAAATGGGAGATTTCTGGAAAAAAAAAAAAAAGCCGATATATTTTAAATCATCCAATACAGAAGTCTGTTTCAGACTCATTTTGTGGTTTAGCTTGAATCATATTCCTGGAGTTAATCCTGCTGGAAGGAACTCTGTGTTCAGCTTTCTTCAGTTACCTGAAACTCAAGAGAAATTTCAAAGCAGCCATTTTAGTCAGTCATCATGTGAATGTGCATGAGCACTCATTGGCCTTGATTTAATCCATGTGAAGGTTATACAAAATCTTTTAAATGACTTCAAAGCATTTGGATCAGGCATAGCGGAAAGCTGCATGTTGAATTTCAACAAATCCAGTGAAAACATTTCAAGATTTTGGCAGAGCTATTCTAAGTTCCATATTTATATGTATAAAGGCTATTTAAAATGTTCGTTCCACCCTAAAATGGAATTTTACATCACATCACATTTTTCGATTCATAATCTCTGTATATTTCTAGTATTTTATTTTATATATTTTTTAGATCAGACGGTAGAGCAAGAAGATATGGCATAGATACTGAAAGCTTCTGCAAAAAGCATAGATACCTATGAATGCACTGGAGACAACTTTTTAGCAGAGGTTCTAGTTGGACTGAAGTACTCTGCCGAACCCTCTGTGAATAAAGCAGGAGGGGTCAGGGACAGTTAATGGCAGTGTTGGCTTGACCATGAATTTAAGAGCTTAAACTTCTGAGAGAAGAGAAAAAGATGCTCCAGTTCCTCAATTCCCTTTGTGGCCATTCACTGGACTTACTCCAGTATGTCTCCCCATTTCTGGGGAGGCCAGCACTGGATATGGCCCTCTTCTCACAAGCGCAGAGGGAAACAGCCTGTTTCACAGTCCCTGTGAAGGGCAGCATAATTCCATCAGGTATATCAGCCTCCTCCTCATTTTGTATAGACAGCAAACTTTCCAAGTCTCAACCTTCTTTGCATTGATGTTTAGCAGTGAAATGTGCTTCCAGGTCTCTGTACCTAGCAGTGTTCAAGGATAAAGAGGTACAACCTTCCCCAGAGAAGGTTCAAGTCAGGGTCTATGTAAGCAACATCAAACAAGTAGTAACCAGTGATGTAGCAATGTCCTAAGTCCTGAGTGCATGGGACTACGTGTGAGGGTACCAAGACTGCTGACGGATATCATCGTGAGGCTGCTCTCTGTCATCCTGGAAAGGTCAGGGCAAGTAGGGAGAGCACTGATGACTTGTGAAAGGCAAACATTATGTCCATCTGCCAAAGGAGGAAGGAGGGCCCAGGAAGCTCCAGGCTGAGCGGTCTGTGGGAAGGCTGTGGAGCATGTCCTCCTGGAGGGTTGGGGCTCCTCATGCAAGAGAGATGCTGACTGACTGCAGTGCCACTGTGAGGAGAAGGGGGCAGGAGCATGGGAGATACAAGGAGAGGCTGAGGGAGTTTTGTTTTCTCTGAAGAGAAGGCTATAAAGTATCTGACCGTTTTTTAAAGTTACCTAAATGGAAGAGTATAGAGAAGATGGGGCCAGACTACTCTCGGAAGTAACAGTGACAGGATAGGGAGGAAAGAGTTTTTGGTTGAAGCAAGGAAAATTCAGACTAGATTTTGGAGGGGGGGAAAAAAAAAAAAAGAGGAAGTACTAGGTGCTTAGGCACTGAAACAGACAACCAGGAGAAGTTGTGCAATCTCCATGTTTGGAGGCTTTTGAAACTCAGCTGACCCTGAGCAACCTGATCACACTGAAGTTAGCCCTGCCTTGAGCAGGAGTTTGGATTAAGTCATCTCCAGAGGTTCCTTACAACCTAAATTATTGTACATTTTCAGGAGAAGTACAAAAATAAGAAAATAGTTAAAATTCATTCTTTCACATTATTGCTTGTGCTTTTTATTTAGAATAAAGATTCACTTGTAGAACAGCTGAATTCCAGTCAGTATAACAAGAAATTTGAAAACTGGTTTTGAAAAAGAGGAACTGGATTTCTGTGAGGGGCAGATCTCCTACCTGCTCTGAAATGTAACCTTTGGGGAAATTAAAGAGATGACTCAATGTAATGCACAGTGTGCCTGTACAACCAGTAAATCAAAAGGGACAGGGTCACAGTGCATTCTTTTGTCTCTTATCTGGCACAGGATTTCGTTTTCAGTTGCAGTACAGAACAAGAAATGGAATTTCAGTTCACAAATGTGGCAGACTACTGACTGAACAGCCTTCGAAAGAAGACAAAAAAAAAATCTTTAAATGTTACAGGAGATAAACACAAACATGTGGGTGTTTCTGTTTGTTTTTTTTTGTTGGTTTGTTTGCTTTGTTTTTTTTTTTTGTTTTGTTTTGTTTTGTTTTTTAGCAGATCACCTGCATTGTGTTGAGATAATGTTGAGATTTCTCATTAGGTTGCTACATGTATTATAAATATATGATTTTGTGGACGTTTCTGATTCATAGGTTTTGAAATGAAGTTCTAAATGTAGATGTCCCAGATAGCAACCAATAGTGAATGACATAAGGTTGATCTGTACATAGGAAAGCTATACTTCTATCTAGATTACAGCGAGTTGAACAAAATGTGAAAATTCAGTTTTACGAATCTGTCGGTATTGATTTTGTAAACAAGTGATGTTAACAGAAGGAGATCACTTATATTTTTGAAATCTCTAGGCATATTTATTTTAACAATATATCAGTGAAAGCCAAACATATATGAAGGTAACGTTCAAAAAGATGAATATAGGTGCTGGGTGTCTCTGAAAATCCCCCCGGTTTTGCTTTATGATTCATATAAAATATTATTTTAGTAATATTTAAAGCATTATTAAAATGAAATCAGAGTATGCTTTATCAGTTGTGAACTCTTTTTGCTACATTAGGTAGGCACTAGAAAGTCAGCATGATATTAATATATTGGGTTGGCCCACCAGGCACCCACCTAGTCACTCTCTCACTCCCCCTTCTCAACAGGGTGGGGGAGGAAAATAAAATGGACAAGCTCGTAGGTTGAGATAAAGGCGGTGTCATAAAAAAAGCAAAAGCCATGCATGAAAGCAAAGCAAAAGGAGGAAATTTATTCCTTGCCTCTTGCTCACTTCCAGCCTACTGGCCTTTTGAGAAGGATTTGGAGACACAGCCTTGATGCTGTGAGAGCAATACTCAGCAAAAGCCAGAAAATTGGTATGTTATCAACACAGTTATAGCTACAAATGCAAAGCACAGTCCTGTATGGCTGCTATGAGCAAAGTTACCTCCGTTCCAACCAGAACCAGTGCATATACCAAAAGGAGGTGTTCGGTATTATGTCTGATTTAATGATCATCTTTAGATATATTTTTCTGTTTGTATATGAGCATTTGGAAAAGATGTTTTAGAAAACACAAAGGGACATTTAATATTTGACATACAGCTAGTGAAATATTCATTTAGAAAAAATAATATATATATTTATTTAAATTTTGATTACAAATGGGATTTACAAGTCCTGAAATATGATAATGTATTCATACTCCACCTCTAGCCAGCAGTTTCTATTGATTAGTTCTCATAGCATTTTACTGCCTTCCACTTTCACAGTGGCATACGCCTTACTGCAAGAAGGGAGCTGTTTATTATCATCTTTTTTAAACAAACAAAACAAAAAACAAACACAAAATAGTCTTGTACAAGGCTTAAAAGATACATTTTTAGCAGAAGAATTACATTCAGCCTCATCTTTTTCAGAGCAGGCACTTCCAACCATTCTCACATCCTAAAAAACTGGTTTCAGACTGCAAAGAGAATTTTTGTGGTGGTTGTTTCTGAGCAGAGAGGCTTTTAATTACTCTGCAGAGCCTCCCAGCAGCCTTCTATTTCCTCAATTCATCATTGTAGAATATCAGTTTAATTAAAAAATCTCCCACATAATCAATAAGGAAATACTTGAAAAATAAATGTAAACATTACATTCCTGAATCCTTACAGGCATCTAATGTTAGGATCTCAAGGTATTTGTATTAATGACACTATTTGCTTCAGCCAGTAATATGTGGGTGATAACTTTCTCACACTATAAAATTATTTCTGGATGAGATTATCATTGAACAGTAGTTCTTTGATATGTTTTCCATCATAAGCATCAGACAAAGATAGAACATCTACTCTGTAGTTTATTTGATTCTGTGTATATCTGCCCCGATAGCCATCTGTTCAACTTTAGATTTAACTTTTTTTTTTTTTATGAAATCTTAATTGCAGTTTACTAATTCCTATAAAAATTTCTTACTGACAATGATTTATTCAGATATACATATTTTTCAACCTTACATCTAAACAAAATATATATTTTTTTCAGTTAGAATTATATAATATAATAGTCTCTATATTTTCCATAGTCTCACTGGTTTTAGTTGCAGTTTGGGAAGTATATAGACTTGCAAGGACAATTTATGGGCATTAGACTGGTTTAGTAATAATATATAATTCTAATAACTGAATTCAAACCTCCAGAAGATGATTTGTCTCATCCTGAGATGTTGTTGTGAGTTAACTCTGGAAGGCAGCATTAGTGTGTTATCGGCACTGTTTTGGTCACACATCTAAAAGACAGCACCATATGGGCTGCTATGAGGAAAATTAACTCCATCCCAGCCGACCTGGTACAGATGTCTAAGATAAGTCACATAAATTGCATCTATTGCATCTCTAAAGTGCTTATTTCTCCTCCATTGATGATGGAAAGAAATTAACTGTTACAGGGGATTCTAGAATTACTATCTGAAATTGAGACTTAAAAAAAAGTCTAAAGTTACATGATATGAATCCCAGCATTTGTAACTAACTGGCCCTAAAGATATAACTAAAAACTTAATGTCTGGGTATCAAATATGCACACATATATACCTAGCTCTCTCCATTGTTTGGTGGCATGGGAAAAAATAGAAGAATATTCTTTATGAGGATGAAGTTCACAACAAAATTTCTGTCTTTTCTCCATTTATGTGTCTTAAAGTTGTATTACAAGTGATAGTGCTTGAACATACACTTACAATGTGTGGTTCTGCCATATGCCCATCTTCTGATAATTCATTTTGAAGTTATTAAAAGAAGGCTGTATTGTAAAGTGGACAGGGGTGACCTTATTGCACTCTACAGGTACCTTAAAGGAGGCTGTAGCAAGGTGGGAGTTGGTCTATTCTCCCATGTGCCTGGCAACAGGATGAGGGGGAATGGGCTCAAGTAGGAAGAACTTTACTGAAAGGGTTGTGAGGCATTGGAATGGGCTGCCCAGGGAAGTGGTGGAGTCACCATCCCTGGAGGTCTTTAAAAGATGTTTAGATGTAGAGCTCAGTGATATGGTTTAGTGGAGGACTGGTTAGTGTTAGGTCAGAGGTTGGACTTGGTGATCTTGGAGGTCTCTTCCAACCTAGATGATCCTGTGATTCTGTGATAATATGCAATATGTTGAGCTATGTTGATTTTAGGATCAAATCCTTAATCTATTTCTGACAATTCGTCCTCTTTGTTTCAATGATAATTTTATGTACATGCTGAGTAGGGTAAGAACAAGAGAATATAGTAGTAAGCACAATGCAGAGCAAATCTGTAGCAGATCCAGTGTTGAACTCTTTGGGGCTGTATGTTCTGTATGGTACAGATGATGGTCAAGTAGTTGTAATCAAGGTGTTTGCTTTGGCAGACGAGTGAAAGAACAGGCTGTCTTCTTTCCTGCATTTTCCATCTGAAATCCTCTGCCATGATTATATGCCAGCTCTTGTCAACTGACTGGCCCTAGACCCAGTTGTTCTTTATATACCAATTTCAAGTAATATAGTAAAGAAGCAATCTCCTCAATTTGTATATTGCTTGAAGTCTAGTTCTTTTCCATCTGTTCTGCAATCTGCTGCCGTTGCTATATTATGAGACAAGTCAACCAAATCCTTAGACTGGCTTCTGAGTTTTCATGACACTATTTGCTCCATTTTTTCCTCAAAAGTACCTGTAAGCACGGTATATTTTTTATTCTGAACAATTACAACAGTTTCTATATCTCAAGTCTGATATTATGGGCTACAGCAGGACTGATACGCACCAGTCATCTTCCATAGATATGAAACCAATCATACATAACAGAAAAATATTTCCTGTTCTGTTGCACCTGTAAACAACTTTAAAGAATAACTTTTTCTTATCTGAGAGTTTCCTAATTCATTTTGATTTAGGCCAAGAGTATCGTCTATGTGTATACAGACTGTAGAACTTGGACAACATTTTTGAAAAAAATATTTACAGGTAAAATGTTTTAGAAGGTCATTATTTAGAGTTCCTTCTTTGGCTGTATCAAATTGCAATATCCATCTTCCATGTGAATAAAGTATCACTCTCTCTCTTTCTTTTAGGCTGAATTATTGTTTCTGCAGACACAGTTCTTTCAAAAGCATAGTAAGGGTGACATGCTAATACTATTTTTGTTTTTCATAAGACCCCGCATATTCATCTCTACTATTGCATAATGATGTTCCAAACTGTCATATTCCTTCAAGTCCATTAAAATATTCTTCCAATTCCTTGAACAAACTGTAGTTTCAGCCTCCTTTTATCTACATATGCAGCAAAGCATCTGTAAGCAGCTAGACACGCTAAAATAACATTATAGAAAGCATATATTCCTTTGTCTGAAATGAAGGTTTTAGTTGAATGCTTTTCAAGGAAGGATGCATCTCTCTTTTTCATTTTGTAGTGAAACTTATTCTGAAATGCTGAGATTCTGGACAATTGAATCTTTACAAGAGGAGTAGCAAAATACATCTGAATCTAAACACTTTTCTAAAACCAATAGAGGATTGTGACAATAGCAATTCCATTTTTGGCTCTCACCTTTCTTCCTATTCAAATATTTTGTATTTGAAATCTATTTATGAGTTTATGTATGCTTATCTTGTCATCTCCCTCCCATCAAATTAAGTCAGTCCAGTTTCCTCTTTTCTTTTCCTTCTTTTAAATATATATTTTTTGATATTCTTCTTCTCCTATTGCATTTCATTTTCACTGGTTTTGGCTGATTGATTATCACTCCATGGTCCTTGTCAAATTCAGTGTGTAACATCTTTGCATGTCAAGGGATCCCAACACCCACTGGAGGAATCCATGGCACAGATGTAAGAGCCATTAGTGTTCATGAAGGTATCATCTGAGCATCAGACACAAGCATCATCTGTTACTAGTAAGTTTCTCCAAGGGCCTCTGCTTCACTTTTTAGGCTTTGCCCATATACAACAAGATCCTATAACAACAAGATCCTGTAGGAGACTGATTAAGTTTTCAGTTAACTTTACTGTTATCATTTTGACTTGTTCTATCTCTCAATGTCAAAAAATAAATCAAAAAAACTCATATGCTGCATTAATAATATATGCCTATGTGCATGGTTAACTTTTGTATTATTTATGTTATTTTAAAACACTTACATTTGTCTTATTTTGTGGAGGATATTTAACAAATACTTAACTCTGTAGTGATGTGAAGAAAAAAAAATGAAGTGCTCTCTTCCTTCTCCAAACTGTTTGGGGTGATATATACTGGCATATACTTTATTTTATTGAACTCTAATAGAAGGATAAAGAGAGGAAAATCTTGGCTGTTTGAATAGAAGTAGTCTGTGCCAAATAGTTGGTCACATTAGGACTGTGTTATATGGATGAGGTTTTCCCACAACAGAAAGAGACCTGAACTAGAAGACCAGAGCAGTGAGCTATAAAGTGCACTCACTTTCTAGCACCCTTCTAAATTTTGTTTAGATATTTAAGTTGGGTAAGCTTTGTTTGTGAGATAAATATATAGTTTTAAATAAATGTTTTAATTTTATTTTAAATAAAATTAAATCTTTAAACAATTTATGCAAGGAAAGCCTTGAGCAATCTGATCTAATGTCAATTAGCCCTGTTGAGGGGGTGGACAAGATCATCTCTTGAATTTCATTCCGACCTTTTTTTTTTTTTTTCCTGTGATTTTATCTACTCTGTTTAATTACTACTAATTGCTTATCTGGTGGATCTTTCAATATTCTAATAGATACTTAAGAAATCTTCACCTTACCCTGAAACTTTCATATATTCCAATCTCCATTCTGCAAATACAGCCAACACCCCACAAGCTCCACTTCAGGTATTACTTACTCAGTGTTCCTTTTATAGAGCACTTCTGCAATGCAAAGTAGATGGATTCTGCCCATGCTATCCATCCATTCAGCTTCAGATGTTATCACCTACTGTCTTGTTCCTGACTCATTCATTTATAATATTAGTTATCTTTACAGAGAAAAAACAAAACAAAAAAAAAACACACAACTACTTCTAAAATATTGGCACAGAATCACCTGTTCTACAACCTTGACACAATTGAACTATTATTCACAATTTTAATGATCATGATACAAAATCCCAGATTGGTCCAGATAATTAAAAACAGTCATTAAAAGTCCTATACAATCTATGTTACACTCTCTCTGAGAACTTTGCTTACATGATCTGAGTTTGGTTCATAAGTTAACATGAGAAGTTTCTTGTGAAACAATAATTAAAAGGAAAATAGAAAACTGGTAAATTGATTTTGATACTTTACAGATATAATTAAGCCTCAAGTTCCCTTGACTTTTACCGTAGGATGAATGTTTTCCTATCTGTAGTTAAGCTTTGAATCTTCTAAAGGCATACCTGACCTTATTTTGTGTTGTAGTTTGAGGTAGAAATACATTTTTCTGAAAGAAAAATCTTGCAAAACAAATTCTATTCCAAAGTGATTTGGACAAGTTTTTTCAGTCTCACAAGATTTTTGTCAAATTAAAAGAATTTTCTGTCCTGAACCAGCAAAAGATATTAAAATCTTGAAAATGCTTATGATATAAAAGTTTAGAAAGAAAGACGGAATAATTATAGAAACAGATTTAAAAAAAAAAAAATCTAGCTAAATATTTCTAAAAATAAATAACGTAAATTTCAAACCCAACCCTGAGGTAATTTTAAATTTTGAGAAGTGGAAGGCTTTACGTTTTGAAAATATGCTTATATTTTAATTTTTTTCCCAGTCCAGTCCATTAAAAGCAATATTTTCCTTTAAGTGATTCCACACTATGTATGACCTGCCATTTGATAATAATAAATTTCTCTTGATTGTCTTTTTCTCATAACTTTGACTACTATTTTGACTACACAGACTATGTCTGTGCAGCTTCAGATACTCTGATGTCTCTGCAGCAAAATTCTGGAAACAAAAATGTCAAAACAAAAACTTACCACACTGTACTGATGTATTGGAAAAAAAAAAAAAGTACCCTATTTAGCAGCAGTTACACTCCTCCACCTCAAGTTAACATAAGTTCGATGCAAAGTGTAAGGTGAGTCATATGTCATATCTCCCTCGCTTTACAAATTGGCATCCATATGCAGATTGCATTCATCTGGATTTACAATTCTCAAATTAAAACCACATCCAGCGGGTTGCTTTTCAAAGTTAACGCTGATCCAGCCTCAAATGTAGTGAAGCACCTTGTCTCATTCCAGTCACAAAAGTCACAAGAAGTTCTTGCAGTGTCTTCCAGTGTTCAGTGAAACACTAGGAGTCCCCTAGTCCATGCAGAAAGGACAGTCCTTTGGTTACTTGTCATTCAGCTGCATGGTATTAGTACAGCTTCCTGAAAATGAAGTGTCCACGGAATTATTTAATCATAAAATCATATTGTGAGTTGGAAGGGACCCACAAGGATCATCACTGATCCAGCTCTTGGTTCCCAGGATCACCCAAAAAATCAGACCATGTGTCTGAGAGCATTGTCCAAATGCTTCTTGAACTCTGCCAGGTGCTGTGATGACTTTCTTGGGCAGCCTGTCCCAGTGCCTGAGCACCCTCTGGGTGCAGAACCTTTCCCTAACCCCCAGCCTGACCCTCCCCTGTCCCAGCTCCATGCCGTTCCCTCGGGTCTTGTCGCTGTCCCAAGAGAGCAGAGCTCAGCGCTTGCCCCTCCGCTCCCCTCGTGAGGGAGCTGCAGGCTGCCATGAGGCCTCCCTTCAGCCTGCTCTGCTCTGGGCTGAGCAAACCAAGGGACCTCAGCTTCTCCTCATAGGTCTTCCCCTCTTGAGCCTGCACCATCTTTGAGGCCCTCCTTTTGAAACTCTGATAGTTTTATGTCCTTCTTATATTGTGGTGGCCCAATACTGCACACAGTACTCGAGGTGAGGCTGTACCAGCATAGACCAGAGTGGAACAATAACCTTCCTCAACCATCTAAACTAACTTAAACTTCCCAAACGTTTGTTATATACCTTAGTTTCTGTTATTTCCAATTTCTAGTAACTAATTTTTTTAAGTATTGCTTGGCAAAAAATTATCTGAATTTTCAGATGAAGCAAAACTATAACATTCAAAAAAAGTTAGACATAAAAAAAAATCCACATATTTACATTTTTCTAAATTTTAGAAACTCAGTATACATTTTTCATCAATGTTTATGTGTGTAATCTAGCTTGCTGTTTAACAGCTTGTTGAAAATAGGCAATTGTCCTTCTCCATATGCATATAGGAAGGGCAAAGACTGCAAACTTGTATGTCTGTGGTGTGGTATAGAGTGGTGAGTCACGATTGGATTTAAACCCTCAAAATGGGTACACCCAAGGCCAGTTGTCCTGTTTGTGCTCCTGGGCATTTGGGATCTTTTTACTAAAAAACTATTTTGATATCATAATATAGAGGCAAATAGAGTGAATCAAATAAGACATATCAGGTACCAGTTCATACACAGACCCGTCGATTACTTACAGAAATTTTCTAGCCTATTCAAAGAGATACTAAAAAATGAAAAAATTCTTTTAACTTGTTTGATTAGCCACTAAAACAATTCTCACTAAACAAATCATTTAGCAGAATGTAAATCTCTTTATCCTCTCCCATAGTGTTAAACAGGCCTGTAAAAAAGGCAAGAGACAACCCTTCATGTCATTGATGTCATTTATGTCATTCAGGAAAATAATTTACACAATTGTTATAGAGTTTAAGTGGAAGTATAAGTGGCTACAAATAAACTGCTGCAGTGATTGTGCCTGTGCGAGTGTGGAGGGAAGTTCATAGGACTGCGATGTAAGTTAATGTGAGCCTTCATCTATTAGCACGGTAGCTGTAGAAGTGTTTCAGACAACCTGCCCTTGGCTGAGTAGTGTAACCATTACTTGCTGCTGACATGCTAAATGCTCCCTTCAGCCTTTTTTTTTTTGTTTTGTTTTGTCTGGCTAAACAGAATATACCTGTACTGATATACAATGCACAAGAACAGCAAAGAACTTGGAAAATATGAACAAAAATCCCATGGGTATAATACATTTGAGTAATCAAACAATTTGTCCAACTCTGTTGTCTGTCATCTTTTGTGTTTTTTTCTCAGACTATCTCATCTGTAGGAAGGGCTTTGTAGTGGAACCTCTAGGAGTAGTACAGCATTCTGCATTGAAGCACTTAGCACAGTGATGGGGAACGTTGCTCATCTATGAGATGAGAAACCTGGGTTCAGGTCCCAGTTCAGCCACTAATGCTCTCTGATTTTGTGTCATTTAAAGTTTGGCTTAAATAAAGTGATGTAGGTGTATCAGATTCTGACATCTAAACTCTCTGGGAGTATGTCAACACTCATGAAGATTACCTTCAGCCCAAGGAACTATATTAAGGACAATAATATGTTTTAAAGCCTGTGTTAACTGGTCTCAGGATGCTGATTTACTTGAGTAACTTACTCAAAGTAAAGTAACTTACTTTAAGCATCTTAATTACCCTATACTTTTGATCTAATCCAAACTCCTGTCCTGAGTCTCTCCCTGTAGCCTATACAGAGGCTCATATGATGGCTAGAAAAGACTGTTTTGGTTTAACCCAGCAGGCAGCTGAGCACCCCACAGCCATATTCACTCCTTCCCTCCTGTCTCTATGTGATGGGGGAGAGAATCAGAAAAAGGTAAAACTCACGAGTTGAGATAAAGGTGAATGAACAGAAAAGGAAGTGATAATAAGAATAAACAATAATAATAATAGAATATACACAACAAATGATGCACAGTGCAATTGCTTACTACCTGATGCCCAGCAAGTTGGCAAATAGTGGCAGCCCTCCTGTCTAACTCCCCCCAGTTTTATTGTTCATCATGACTCAGAATACCCCTTTGGCCAGTTTGAGTCAGCTGTGCTGCTTCTGTTCCCGAACAGCTTCTTGTGCTCCCCCAGCCTCCTCGCTGGTAGAGCTGTGTGAGAAGCTGAAAAGTCCTTGGCTTAGTGTGAGCACTGCTCTGCAACAGCTAACGCATCAATGTGTTACCAGCATTATTATCATCTTAAATCCAAAACACAGCACCATACCAGCTTCTATGAAAAAAATAAAAAATTAACTGCTCTAAAACTGGAAGAAAGCAAGTTCCTTTTTCATATGTGGAAGTCGTGAAGAGGTACCCCAGTCAAATCCAGCAATAGTAGTATGAGACATATATCTTCAGTTATCCTTCACCAGAATAGGCTGAAACGTGTATTTCTCATCCTCTTTTCTTATGGGTTCTGATAGTGAGATGCAGTTCTCTAACCTGGAAAGAGATTGAACCAGTATTCCCTGGATGAGTGATTGTATCTCATGTGTTTCCTACCATTTAAGTTAGGTACATACACCTCTCTACATTAACAGATAGAAATATGGTTGTCGTGTTTTTCAGTGTTTGCTGCATTTTCCAATGGGCCTTGTCTACTAGGCAGGCTTGCAAAACACTTCGCAGATGGAGCTCTGCAGGCAAACCAAGTGGAGGAATAACTGCTTCACTGATATCAATCAACACAGATGTGAGCCAGAAGCCAAAATGCTTATTCCTGTGGCTAGTGAGATGTTCCTGTACATGCCTAGCAGCAGAACTTTAAATGGCTTGGGAGGGCTTGGGAGCTTGAAAGACTAAGTCCCCAGAGTATGTTAAGCAGCCCTTGGGCCTGTAGGCTGATGAGCAGAAGTTTTCAGAATTACAGGTCTGGTGCCTGATTTCTGAAAACATGTATAAATAAGTTACTAACAAACAGTGTTCAGTTGCAGCCTCAGTTCATTAGTCTCAGGTGTTCTGCACTGTGCCGTGGATCTGTCCCAGGAAAGAGCCTGCTATGGTCTAGCCGTTACTGAATCCTGGTTTTATTGTGCCTTGTAGATTAGCCTGCTGAGCCTCTAGTAGCAGTTACCTCATTGATGCCTTGTCAAGCCAAATATGTGGTTCAGTGCCTCTTAATGTTCTCTGTTCTGGTGTCATTGAAAAAGTTTCATCTGTACCTCCAAAGTATTCACTGGGAATGGTTGGTGACTGTGTGACTAGGTGTTGTGCTGTCTGTACTGTTGGCAGGTAGCTATGTGTTAACACCACTTTCGTTATGGTGTGCCAGTTTATAGGTCAGCAGATCCAGTCTTTGCATCTTCCAGTTCCAGATGACTCCAGTTTCTGGCAGCAGAGGGGTAGTTTTTCAGCTGAGCAAAGTGCTACCATGTTTCTCATTTGCCATTCTGTCACTTTAGAGTGCAAAATATGGATCAGGAACTGTATCTACGGTCTTTTTTGTATGTTTTCAGTTATTCTGACACTCTTTGCCTCTGCTAAATCAAGAAGCTTGTGATGACATGTCAAAACACAAATCTTTTCAGACTGTGTGAACCCCCGTGCTGTCACTTGTTGGCCATCGTCAACACCTTCCACTTTGTCAGGTGCACCGAAGAAGATGAATTCAGTGAATTGACTATTTAGGGGGAATGCCAGATAATAAAACTGCCTCATAAGAGCATGTATCAGACTGCAGAACATGTAGACTTTTAATCACTTTTCATAAGATAGAAGACAGCTAGGCCTGCTCTCCTTTTGGAAGAGCCTCAAGCTACTACTTCATGGGTGCTGTTCCTGTAGACTCTGTACAGAACATGCTGTGTGCTGTGCCTTAGATACTCTGGAGTATGCAAAAAGCCATCTGAAGGATTGTTAAAATGCACCAGCACCCTGTAGGCATTAGATGTCTACAATGAGGCAACTACAACTTCCCATAAATGTCAACACTCTCTTTGCAGTCCATTTAGATCTAGGTTCAGATCAGATGTGTCTGGATTGTCAGATGTGTCATGGGATTTGCTGGAGTTCCAGATCCATCTGGATTATCAGCTGGAGACCAGGATACATCACAGCACCTGGAATGATGTAGTCACCTAGGTTTAACAATGGCTTTTGGTATATGAAAGTAGTGTTTTGACACAGTAGCCATCCTGCAGTAACAAAAGGTATACAACTCCTTCACCTAGCATATCTACAGTAGGATAAGGACAAATTGTGCTCTAATCTTCACTTGCTATCTTGTTGAAGGCTCCATTGAGAGTTTGGATCCCTGGTTTATGCTTAAATGTAAGTGCCTAAATTCATGTGATGGTCAGGAAGACACCACCTCAGCCTTGAGTTTTGGCTGTGGCTTTTCTTTCAGTGCCTGTAACAATGTTGATAGCATCACAGTGGTTCATACATCTGTATCCATCCTAAAAGTGCTCTGTGTGCTTTCAGACTGTTAGTCATTTTGGAGGCTGCTGAAGTGTCATCCTTCTTTAAAAAATAAAAATAAAAGTTGAAATCTCATTTTCTTTGAAAAATTGCTCTGGGGGTACTGCAATAGTTTCCCTCTTTGTCTGATCTGGGCGCATTCTGGTACAAACTCCAAAAAGTGATGAAATACATGGTGCTTCTACATCATTTTCTGATTGCCTATTATTAACTTACCTTTTGCAACAACATGGATGTAGACATCACAAGATGATGATGTTTTTGGGACTATTCTAGAACTATGTCTTTCTACTTAGTCTCTTCATCTCCCTCCCTCTAGCCCCCCCCCCCCCCCCCCCCCCTTTTTTTTTTTTTTTTTCTGTCTTTTGGTTCCTTTGCTTTATCATGTTGTATGAAAAAGGCGGTCTGCCTTCCACAGGCTTTGGGCTGGAAAGAGCAGTTTCCATTGCTTAGCAGCTTCCAGTTTTATTATCAAAGATTAATAGTAGGTTTGTCCCAAATCCCAGTTACAAGCTTGTCCTTTATCTATAGCTTTCACAAGCATGGGCTCCTCAGCCTTTAATTATTTAGTTATCTTCTCTGTTTCTGAAGAGCTTTTTGCTCAGTTATGAGCTTTAACTGCTGTGTTTTTCCAGTCAGTGTTTTCTTAGGTTGTGCTGCTCATGCAATATGAATGTACCTTGCTACAGAATTTGAGTATGGCAAAACAAACAGAATCCTTCTGACAAACTATATAAAACCCAGGTGGACCATGAAAGCTATATGGAACTCAACAGCCATTAACCCTCCTGGCAGACCTGGGTCTTAGCCATGAAACAGAGTAACTAGTTAAAGAAAACTCTGAGAAAGAAAAAAGAGAGAAAACTGCGGATTTTTTCAAAATAGAACTAATTTTACTTTGTAAAATATATATATTCTTACTGGTAAAATATATACCCGTGTTGCATCATGAGGCAAGCATGGCTTTTTAAAAAATGTCAGCTACTCTCATTTGCATGAAATTAAAACGTGAAAATTAAAAGTGATTTTTTTTTTCATTTTTAGCAGCCCCAAATCCATATTTTAAAAAACAAGTCATCTTCTCTTTGTGTTTTTAAATGAAAATAATACTGAAGAGACTGGGATGTAATGGTAATCATAGAATCATAGAATGGCTCAGGTTGGAAGGGACCTTACAGATCATCTGGTTAGAACCCCTCAGCCATAAGCAGGGATGCCACCCACTAGATAAAGGTTGGCCAAGGCCCTATCCAACCTGGCCTTGAACACCTCTAGGGATGGGGCATCTACAACCTCTTTGGGCAACCTGTGCCAGTGCCTCACCACTCTCTGAGCCTAACATCTAAATTCTAAATCTCCCCTCTTTTAGTTTAAAACCATTTCCCCTTGTCCTGTCATTAATCTGGTTGAGCAAAAAGTCACCTCCATCTTTTTTAAGTTCCCTTTAAGTACTGTAAAGCCACAATAAGGTCATCCTGGAGGCTTCTTTTCTGTAGGCTGAACAGCCCCAGCTCTCTCAGCCTTTCAGCGTAGGAGAGGTGCTCCAGCAGCCCTCTGATCATCTTAGTGGCACTCCTCTGGACCCGCTCTAACAGCCTCGCATCTTTCTTGTGCTGGGGGACCCAGACCTGGATGCAGTGCTCCAGGTGGGGCCTCACAAGGGCAGGGACACAATCCACTCCTTCACCATGCTGCCCACCCCTCTGTTGATGCAGCCCAGGCTGCAGTTGGCCTTCTGGGCTAAAGGTGCACACTGCTGGCTCCTGTCGAGCTTCTTGTCTACCAGAACACCCAAGTCCTCCTCTGCAGGGCTGCTCTCAGTGAGTTCTTCTCCCAGTCTGTGCTTGTGTCTGGGATTGCCCTGACCCAGGTGCAGAACATTGCACTTGGACATGTTGAACCTCATGAGGTTCACATGGGCCCACTTTTCCAGCTTGCCCAGATCCCTTGGATGGCATCCTTTCCTTCTGGTGTATCAATTGCACCACGCAGCTTGAAGTCATCTGCAAACCTGCTGAGGGTGTACTCGATCCCACTGGTTATGTTATTCTTAAAGATATGAACACTACCAGTCTCAGGACAGACCCCTGAGGGATACCGCTCATCACCGGTCTCCACTTGTTCATAGAGCCATTGACCACCACTCTTGGGGTGTGGCCTTCAAGCCAACTCCTTATCCACTGAATGATCTACCCATCAAATCCATATCTCTGGAATCTAGAGACTAGTATGTCATGTGGGACCATGTCAAAGGACTTACAGAAATACAGGAACATGACATTGATCATTCTTCCCCTGTCAGCTGATGTAGTCACTCCATTGTAGAAGGCCACCAGATTGGACAGGCAGGATTTGCCCCTGGTGAAGCCATGCTGGCTGTCTTGGATCACTTCTTTGTCTTGTATGTGCCTTGGCGTTGCTTCCAGAAGGACTTTTTCCATGATCTTCCCCAGCACAGAGGTGAAGCTCACCAGTCTGTAGTTCCCTGGGTCCTCCTTTCTACCCCTTTTAAAAATGGGAATGGTGTTTCCCTAATAGCTAACAAAATAGAAGTGTATTTCATTACTATTCCTAACAAGGCAGGGATAGTCCTGAAAATATTTCTCACAGTCCATAAAAGTTGTAATTTTATTTTAATCAGTAAATGCACTTAAAATATACATAGATGACATTCTTATGAGTTTCTTCATAATAATGTCATTTTAACTCTAACTGAAGCTCTGTCAATTTGCATATTTAATTGCGGCATTCATTATAGATTACAATGCACAATTTATACTAGGCTTCTTGGATGCTTTCATATTTCAAATGTTCATATTTCAAATTTCAGAAAGGACTGCTAGGATGATCTGATGCTTTCAAGGCCTTTCTATGTATTTGAGTATTGTATCCACCTTGTCGGACCTTACTGTAAGCCTTGAGATACTTTAACATAAATGAAAACAAGTGACTACATGGAGAATTTCAATTTCAATTTAAAAAAATGGTTTACTTCTAGTCTGATATCTCTTCTACATGCTAATACCTATATACAGTGAGAAGTTGCCTCTCAGCCTCTTTGTATAACCTGTCGTGTATACATCATCCTGCCATGGGTGGCTGTGGTTTGCTCACTATATGCAGTGGTCTATAGGAGTTACCTTAGTGGCCTGGTTTTCATCAGTACTGTGCAAGTGTTCAGCCAGTTTCTGTACACCTGTAATCATGTATAATGCATATGAGAATGTATAATGCATATGAGAAATGGGAATAAAAAAGGTGAAAACTATGTTTTTCTGCATGTGTTTCACACTGACAAAAATGATAAAGAAACCCAGGTTGCTTTTGGGGGTCACTTTTTACAGCTGATGTTCACATTGTGCCTTTTTTATTAATGAGACACTTCCTTAAGGAATGCAGACCTGATTATTTTTTAGCTTAACAAGTTGTTACAAGATTAACACAACGAAGGTGCAGGAAAAAAAAAGAATTCCAATTGTTTCCCAGTTACAGAGAGACTGGGGGAATGCATCTGGAAAGTGCATGCTTGTCTGCTCTTACAGTCTTCCCTAGGTATCTGCTGTTGCCCTCTCTTGGAGACAGGAGGTTGGAACAGAGAGACATTTAGACTGACCCAGTATAGCTGCTTTTGTGTTCTTAGATCTTTATTAGAAACATGATAAATTTAGAATATCAATGATCTTATTAGCTACATAGAACATAATTAAAAATATCTTGGAAAAAGTGGTGTTTTTTTTTTTCTTTTTTTCTTTTTTTCTTTTCCCCATTTTATTAGTATTTTAATTCCAGCAGAAATTCTAAGCCAACTGATTAGATGTTCAACTGATTAAAAAAAATGCATGGTATTTTTATTTAGTAACATATTAGCTAAAAGGTCACCAAATGTGTATAATCAAAAGAACCATTAGAGTATGCCATTTTACACATTTGTCATGAAACCATTCACTGACATTAACATTTATACTCTACAACTTACTAACTTATATCTAAGTAGTGATTCAGTGCTGTCCATGTATTTGTGTGAGCAAGACCTTGTATCCTGATCAAAAGTTTTGATTTTAATAAGACTGCTCTAGAAAGAGGGGTCATCTTGTGCTGATCCAGTTGCATAGATATCATCCCCTAGCTCCTAGAAATTAGAACATCAAGTATATAATAATGGTAAGGTTTGAATAATGCAATGTTCAAAGAAGTTGTTACATGCAACTGGGTTGGTTGTGCATATCCTTAAATAGGCACACCATTATATAAGCAGTGTTTCCAGATATCTTGAAAACACAGATATCACTTGGGAAGTTAAAATATAATGGCTATAATTATTCAATGCGTTAGCTCCTGAGGGGAGTTGTGTCTTCCTAAATACTATAAAAGCCTTTTAGCCAAGGATATGACTACATTAAAAGCTGTGCTTTCTCCTAAAGAATTTTTAATCCAGCACAATTAATTTTACCTCCTTAACTGTCCTTTTATCTTCCTGATGAATTTAAGAGTAGAGGTCAAATTACCATGTAAGGTTTTAAATCCTATCTATTGCACTACTTAAACAGAATGAAAGCACTTCTTTAGGATTTAAGTAAAATTTATGTATGGAAATACATTATTATATATATCAAGAAACAATGGCCTCTCACTGAAATTCTCTATTCCTTGCAATCTTGTATTTAGAAACATGTATTTGTGTACCTGGTAGAGTTAAAAGTCAAGTGACTCAATTAGTTTTTGAAGAGAAGTTAAAGATTTTCATTTTTCATCATGAAGATTTTGCAAAGTCAACAATACTGCAAATGTTGCAATTCCATTTGTACAGAGAAAGAGGTAAAAAGTGTAAAATAGTTTTTATTTCTGGAAGCTATTCATAACCCTAAAGCCTTTGCCTATAGTTATCTCAGCACCTTCAAAAGAAACGTGGGCTGTAAAATCAGATTCACATTTCCATTTCTAATTGGAATTGACCCATCCTAGTTCAGTACTATGTCAAGACTCAGATCTAGCAGAAAAAGTGATTATGCAGGAAATGGGAAATCTTTCACAGTTAATCATAAATTTTGTCACTAAAGCAAATTCTTTATAACTGCATTAAGCCAACGTGTTTAGCTTACAGACTGTGTTCTTGTTTCCACAGTGCATACATTATAACAGACTTCATGGGCATCAGGAATGAAAATTTTATGAAGGTAGCTGCAGTTGGGACTTGGATGGGAGATTTTGTCACAGCATGGATGGTAAGAAATACAATATTACGTTTTAAAAGAAAAAGAAGGAGTAAATTTTTTGTGTTTCAAGGAAAAGAGGAGAGGAGAAGAGAGAAATTCCATTTCTTGAAGTATTCAAGTATTTCAACTCAGGAAAAAAAAAAAAAAAGACAAATGGCAAAGTGGCAGAATGGCAGGGTATTTAATTAGCTGGGAATCCTAAAGAGTTTCAGTTGAAATGAATTGGAGCATCACTTTGTTCCTTCTGTTATGAGTAGGAACTTTGCTGTTGACTTATGTAAAGACAGCACAGTCAGTATCCCTTCTTTGCTCTGAAGTGACATCATGACTGGCAATCTGGTGAAACTGAGAGTAATAATTCAAGAAAAACAAATCTAATGAAAAAGATTTAAAAGAATTACAAGTAATTGAATGATGTGATTAAGAGAAATGGAGGTAAGGGAAAGAAAGTAAAACTGTTACTTCTCAGAATTTGAAGGTAGCCTATTTGAATTGAAACTATCAGATCAAATTTGTCTTTAATTTACTGCTTTAGAGGAATAAACTTTTGAAAAAGATTAGATGTGTTTATGAGGCTGCTTTTCACTTGGATTATAGTTGTTAAAAAAGTTATTTCCTGAAATGTTGGCTGTCCAATTACCTACTTAGCAAAAGAGAACCAGAAAATGACGGTTAGCTGGTAACAAGATGAAGCATATGCAAATGTGTTTTTATTGTTCGGGAAAAGTATTTCTTAAACACAAAGTAATAAAAAGTGAATTCTTTTTTTTTTTTTAAAGTAACATTAGATTTTATGATTAGTGTAGGTAAGAAATAACAACTGTGACTGTTACATTAGTAACTGAAGTCTTTATGACATTCATTTAAACTGGGGAAAGGAGTTCATTTTTAAGCTTTCAGGTTTGTTTTTAATTAATCTAAATCATTTTTTTCCCCTAGTGATTCATTGATACCTCAGTTTGTTTATTTAAAATGATCAACATAATTCTAAGGGGGTTCATTAAAACAGGGAACATTGCCTGATGATGAATGTATATCACTTATCATATAAACATGAAGGGAAAAAAAATCTGAGCACTGGGTGTAGCCAGTAACTGTAATAACCTATGATGTTAACAAAGAAACAAGCCAAGGTGTATGAATTTTAGGGCTCTGGTACGTGTTAGGAGAAAACGCTATAGGAATAGTTTCAAATAAGAATAATTGTGAGACTCTAAGACTATAGTCTATAAACCTATAAGAATAGTCTTAGAAGAGGAGTCTGAGTTTACAGCAATTTATCTTCTATCCTCCATATATTTGGAACATACTGTACAAGAGACAGATAAAAAAAAGGAAAAGAGAAAAACAGCATCAAGGATTTTTTTCAGTATATTGTTTAGTATGTGTCAGTGGTTTGTCCAAGACAAATTATGCTCTGTGAAATGGTGGCCATGAAAATCAAGTGCTGAGCAAACCATCTGCACATGCAAGCTTACAATAAGGACATTGCAGAGTTGGTGAGTTAACTGATATTGACCATCAATGCGGGTTTTTACTGAATCAGTAATAAAATTCAGGGCTACTTCTGGACGCCTTTAACTTGACCCTTTATTTTATGGGCTTCAACAGCGTCATACAACTGTCTAAGGAAAGTTGATGCATAAGCTAAGCTGAATTGAGAGGGTATGTTCATCAGACATACATGACTTAGAGTTCTGACAGCAGAGTCTGTGTAGGTCACACTACATTGGGTAATATTACACTTATTAAGTCCCCCTTTTTTCATTTCCTTCAAGGAAAAACAAAAACAAAAACAAAACACCACCAATCCAACAAATAAAAAACCCTGTTACATAAAGCACTTTATAAAGCATAGAAATGGCTTGATTCAAGAGTCACAAGACTTCTGACCCTCTCTTTCCTGTGTACTGAAAACCCTTTCAAGTCTTTTCAGCAGTGGAGGATAATTTGGATTGTGCCAAATCAGATTCCAGTTGTCACTAAAGAATGACGGAGAGACTGGAGGGGCAGTTTTTGCAAATCTCTAGACAAAGTGTGTGAATCAATCTATGGAAATGACAATGTTTAAAGGCAGCTAAGGAACATCAAAAAATATACAATGTCAGGTATTAGGAACAGTGGACAGCATGTGCATTGGTGAAAATCTGTCACACAGCCTAACTTTAGCAATTTTGTTCTATATGAGCAGAAATAGTCATGTGGTTTATACTTTATACTGTTTGAATTTGCTTGACTTTCTGCATGTCAAACCCAGAATGGGAACAATATCAAAGTAACATGAGTCTTCTGTGGGATTGCTACATATTATAAAATCATAGAATCATTTAGGTTGGAAAAGACCTTCAAGATCATCAAGTCCAACATGACCTACCAAGTCCTGTCACTAAATCTTTTCCTCTAGTGCCACATCCACAAGTCTCTTAAATACCTCCAGGGATGGGGACTCCACCACTTGCTTGGGCCATCTAGTGCTTGACCATCCCCATTATGAAGAAATTCTTCCTGATATCCAGTCTAAACTTCCCCTGATGCAACTTGAGGCCACTTGGCTCACATTCAGCTGGCTGTTGATCAGCAGCCACAGGCCCTCTTTTTGTTGTGCAGTTATGGAGTCTTCCAATCCTGTTTGGAAACAGAAAAAAGAAAGGCTGTTATGGAACCATCACACATTTTCACATCCGCAGCAGTAGTTCTGTTTCCTAATGTTTAAAAAGATTCTGCAAGGAAGCCACCCACTCTTTAGACTGCAAAACCGAAGATGAAAAAGCAGATGTTGCCTTCACTTCAGTGCCTTGGAATCATACTGGAATAAAAATCTTATTCCCTGCTTAATAGGAAAGTTTGTAAATAAAGCAAAACAGATGGTATTACATTTTCAAAATGAGGAATCAATAAACAATAATGTTGTCCTAGTACAGCTAGGGCAGGCTTGTTAAATCGGGAAAGTGATTGAAATGGGAAGATATGTTTTGGATTGCTGTTTGTTTTGGATTTAAAAGGCAGAAGTAAGCCTTTCGCCTCAACACTTCTTGTTCACTGACAGACTCTGACTCAATTTGTAATAAAATCAGAAACGTTTTTTCCACTGTGTAATGGGAATGGGGCCATGCTCCAGGTTCACAAGACCTTCTCCTTTGCACCTCTAGACAAGAACTTGTAATACTAATAATCATCTTTGCTGAAGTCTGTAGGAAGAGTTAGATGTTCAAAATAGGTCTGTGAAGAGACGAATGGATTCAATACACTAACTGCCTCTCTTTTTTTCCTCTTTGAAGCCAGGGAAGTGCCTTCTTTGACAGTCTCCTGCTCTCATAGAATGCATACTGTTCTCCTGGGGAGTGCTTTTGAGGCAGAAGCCACAGGATTTGGCACAGTAGGATAGCTTTAAAAAAAAGAAGAAGAAAAAAAAAAAAAAAGGTTGGATTTCACCCAGACAAGCCTATAAACTAACAGTTAAGGCTTTCAAGTGGGAGAGTGTGAGCAGCCTGGGGAAGGAACTCAGGCCAGGGCAGAACCTCTGATGATTAGAGTTGGGTGGCCTCCTGACCTTCTCTGTAAAAATGAGCAACTTGCTACAAAAACTTGTGGTTTTGTGAGGACCCAGTCCTGAGCATGTGTGGTAAAGCATACTGAAAATTTACCAAAAGGAGTGGATGGCACTGAATATTGACAGAGGGCCACTGAATATTGACAGAGAGGGCAGAGTACACTCAGAGCTTCCTCTGTTCCTTGCAACTTCCTAGTGGGGTGGAGGGAACACTGCTTCCCTGCTTCTTTCCAGGCAGTGTTGGCTTTTTGACTGTCAATACTTTGTCCTCCACTCTGGGTGATGGCTCTTTCGGCTCTCCAATGATCACATATCAGCATTGCATTATGAATGATGCTCATACAACATTGAGAGATTTGCTTACCACCTGTCATTGCTGCTTAGCTTAATGACATAGCCCTGCCTACAAGCCCTACATATGTGTGAAGGAGTGCAAACAAGGTCCTGATACCTTGACTGCTAGTATTATCAAAAGCTGAAGCTGGAGCAGTCAACTTCAGCCAGAGACTGACATTAAACTTCATCAGGTCCTGTTGACAGGGCATCCTATTCCCATTTACTTTCCTGCTGCAAAGTAATTTAATTGAAATTCTCTTTTTCCTCATTAACTGCTAGATGATACTCGAGAAGGTTTGAGAGATCACTGAGCCACAGAGACTCCTCTGACTCACATCACCAGGAGTAATGATAGATTCAAGGGATGGTTTAATTTATAATTTATAAAACTAGTATTTAATAAATCTGTACCACTGTGCTTTTATTTGTTTGTTTTTGAAAAAATGGAGAAACTAAGACTTCTCTCAACACTGCTTTAGTGCAGTACTTGTCATGGTGTCCCAGAGTGTAAGCTGAATCACTGTCACAACTCCTGACTGTTCTTTCTGATGAATTCACTTAATTTCAATTGGACTCTTCCCTCACTTGGGACCACGAATACTCCTAGCGCCATTTCTGTCTTTGACCATCTTAGCAGAAGAACTAGTAGAAAATAATACTTCCAGTGGTCTGGATGGAAGAATGATAGGTCACCACTTGTTCCACTGGCCCATTATCCAGGACTGACAGAGACACTCTTCCTATTCACTTGGATATGGAGGTCGAAACCTAAGACTTCTTGTGAGGACATAGTATTGGGATTTCAAAAGGTTGCTACCGAGTGATGAATCCACACCTACTTTTCGTTATTAGTGGAACAGGATATTGACCCCAAACACACAATTTCCCTGGGTGTGTGAAGTTTCTCGGGCCTCAGAGACACATCTTTAAGTTCCCCTGAAGGATCATGGCTATATATCATGACATGTAACTTGTAGTGGAATGCTGCTTGCCTTTGAAAAAGCTTATCTGTTCTTCTGTGAGTAAGACTTTCTGTTCCCTGAGATTTTCAGTGCTAAATGAAAAAGCTCCAGGAGATGTACTTTGCCGTTTTTTTTGGACGTACCAGGTTTTCTGTGTTTGTTATTCTAGAGGACAAATCTCACCCTGTTACATGTTCTGGCTCTGTTAGTGCTGAAAGAAAGGTATTTTTTCTGTTCTTTTCATTTTTCTTTATTGGACATTTTTTATCTTCACTCCGTGATGAAGGGGGCTCTTCTATTTTTCCATCTTATGAGATTAACATGTCCTACATGGCTGGTGATGGTGTAGCTAGTTAGGCCTGTAGCTGATTGTGATATTCCCTGATTGTCTATTTCTTTCCTATTAGCTCCTAATAGTGTGGGGAAGGATGGGGGAGGAGGATGCTATGGGACAGTATGGGACACTAAGATAATATTTTCATGGCGCTATCTATCATAACTTGAAGATCTTGCTCCTGGGCTATAATGGTCAGCTGAGGGCATTTGTTTCATATGGGAAGCTAGAATTGTTTTGCCCCTTGTGCATCACTTTTCATTCATCTACAAAGAATTTAATCTGCCGTTTTATTGCCTAGGGACTTACTTCCATAAGGACCTTTCTCAGTTCTTCACAGTCAGCAAGTCATCATCCTTATTACTGTGAATAACTTAATATCATTATAAAGCTTTCTCACCTCACTGCTCACCCATTTCACAAGGTTACTTAGGAATATGATGAACAACTGCATCCCCTGCACAAATCCCTGTGGAACTCCACTAATGACCTCCCTCCATTGCAAGAGCTGTCTGGCTAACCTACTTACCTCCTGTTTCCTGTCTTTTAACCAGTTATTTATCAACATAAAGACCTTCCCTAAAGCTCTGACTGTTGGGTTTCTATAGAAGCCTTTGATAAGGGATTTTTCAAAAGCCGTTTAAAAAATTCAGGTTAGGCTATTTCAACCACATCTCCTTTATCCACGTGCTTTGTTGACCTCATTCAGTAATCCTGTTCTGAAATATCCCCATTCCTGATATTTACAGAGCCAGCCACTTAGCACTCCTTTCACAGCCTCAGTGTTCCCTGCTGCCATTAAAGAAATACTCAGACAATGTTAAGTGGCCCTGAACGTGCTGTTTGTATGAAAGACATGGTCCCAGCTCAGGAACTATGAATGTGGAGAACAGTTTGGAGCCACCTTTGTGTGGCTTCTTGGTGAAAGACAGAGAGCTTATTTCCTAGCAGTTAAAAATTATATATACATTTTCCTTCATTTTCGTTCATTTCATCTTTCCTTGTCTTTCAAAAGTCTTTAATATTGTTGCCTGCACATGGTTTTGTAGGTGAACAAAAATTAATGTGAAAATACTTTGTATGAAACAAAGACAATATTTAAATATTCTGGCATATAACAGAAGGGGCAGCAGAGCCTGAACACGGCTGTTAATGTTATTCTGAAGACAGAAATGTCGTTGTCTGTGGTAAAACCTATATTCTGAATATGTGTGTGGGTTACATATTCAGAGAATATCAACCATTGATAAATTAACTCTCTTTTCTGTGTAATGTATAGCCTTTTGGATCCCTTAGGGCTGGACAGGGAGGATCTTACCAAGGTTTGGTTATTTCCATTGCTGGGTGGCTATTTTTTGAATTATCATTTTGGACACAGGAACCTGTGGATGTTTAAGTCTTTTAACTTGGGCCGCTCTTGGCCTTGTTGCTGATATATACTTTTTCTCTGCTTCCCTGCAATACAGGCAGTGGCTACAATATAACTGCCTTAGTTTAGGATAGAAGTATTTAACAGCAACAAATACATACTTGATTAACTCTTCATTTTGACCTTGTAAATGCTAGTGTGTCTTTCATAAACTTGCAGCATAATGCTTTACTGTAATATACAGTGCAGGGTGAAGTAATGTAGCCCACACATTATACTTTAGTAAACCTGTAATTTGATTTTATTTTCTGTTAGATATCCAGTACCTGTAGATTATGCACTCTCTGCTGTATTCTGTATTCATTTTTATAATAAGTGTTTACTTATTGCCATTAAATCATTCTTGCAAAACTATTAGCATGAATTTTAACAGTATTTGGAGATATTTACTTTTGACTGTTGCCTTTGCAATCCTCTAAAATATTTGTAGAATAGAAGAACAAGCTATTAAATGATTTCGAAGTGCTTCCCTTGTGTCCATTAAAACAGAAGATAATTCTTGTCCTCATTTGCTCTGAGACGTGACTACCTATTTTGACATCCTAGAGGAACAAGGGATTCATCGCTGCTATGCAGAAATTAGGTTGATTTGCCTCTTTGTTTTTATCTCATCTCATAATGTGTATGAGGTAACAGGGCATGCTCAAACAAAGTGAGCAACCTGGATGGTGCAAATACTATCATGTTGAAGAAAAGAACAGAAACACCAAACTATTACAGTGCCAGTAGATATAAAATAAAATACTAGTGTGACTAAAAAATGAAACTTCATTTAATATAGGCCAGGACACCACTTTAAAAAATGCTGAAAGAAATTGTAACACGATCATTAAAAATAATGAAGTTTCTGAGATTCTGTACATATCTCCCTTATAAAAGCATAGCCACAAGTGTTAGTTCTTAAAATAACTGAGTCTTAAAGAGTGAGCCTTCTCTCCAGAAAATACTGTTCTGCAAAGCGTAGTATTTTATTTTATTTTTTTATTTACAAGGAGAGAAAACTCCACCATCTCGGCACTTGTTCCGTGATAGTTTGGAGAGTCAAGAGTCTTGAATGACTGACACCTTTTCTAACTTATGCCTCTGTCAAGGATTGGGCATGACAATTCAGATTATGATCAGTGTCAATCTTCTTGATTGTTTCTATTCCACTGACATATCAAATGACAAAATAAAACTGTAATTGAATTTGCAGTGGCATCTGAAATACTGTATAGCTAACAATTCCACTGTACTTCAGTAGTGGAAATCATATTTAACTATGAAGCATGAAATGAAAGGACCAAGGTGGGTGACACGTTCCTAAAATCACTTGCCAGGGCTGCACGGGAATGTGACTAACAGCAACACTTGTGGCAACGTGCTACTTTTCATTCAAAGAAACAGGCACAATGCCATTTGCTCTTCTTGTTCTTTTACATTTCTGTTTTTTGCTTTTTTCATCCTTCTTGTAGGCCAGCTGTAGAGCCATTCTGTAGCTTGTTGTTCTATCTCCAGTAGAAAAACATACACGTAAAGTCATTAGCACAACTGATATTCATACACCCAGTCATACAAGACCACTAATTTTGTATTTTCAATTCTGTAGGACACAAATGTGCCACATCCTGCTTTTCTTCATGGCTGGGATATAGTTATATAAGGTGAAGTGTGCCTGGTGTCATCTGAGTTCATCCAATCATCCCATCAAGTCAGATTGCACTATTATTTATTCATTGATTGATGGTGTAGCCATCTGTTCGTGTGCTCTAGATTATAATTATCTGCCTTTTCAAGCTTGATCTTCTTTCGTATTCCCCTGTTACCTTGTCATTTGAATTCTGACCAGGCATTGCCAGAGGTGTTACTTCATCCCTGTCACTTTCCCAGCAAGTGACTTCTTTCAGCTCATCCTCACAGCAGGTGTCATTGTTGCATGAAGATAACCATTTTCTGTGTTTTAAAACATGTGCTTGGTATATCTATCAATAAAAGCCTCAGCATTTTCTACTGAAGAAGACTACCTCACCTCAGAATTCAAGAAGGCAGAGCATCCTCCCTTTTGAATGCCATGAGCAGCCTGACTCCAAGTGTGCTCCTAGTACACCGTGCACCAAGCAGAGATCTGCACCTTGGGTGTGCGTATGTGATTTTGTGGGATGCTCTTTCTCCAGTGTATAAATCAGCAGATTTTAGGGAATGATGGGCACACATAAAGCAGGAACATCCTAGTATGTGTATTTCATGTGTGTTGATTCGAGCTATTTGTTGATTTGGGGAATAGTCATAGAAGGGTCTCAAAAATGTTTGTTAACATTTGGTGTCAGGCATTGTGACTTATCAGTTATAGTGTTGGCACTGATCCCAAATATATAGCTCACTGATTGCTGATTAATTATGTATCATTAATAAGTCAATGAAACTCTTTGATTTATATTTTATTTAAACCACACGAATTGAGCAGTTTTTCCTCGTAGCACTTGAGGATTTTCAGTAATCTGAAAACTACCAGTCATTTTTGTCGATATATGAATACAACCAAAAGATCCTGTGAGAAGGCTGCAGCTGATGTTCTAGGCACTCTGATGTACTTTACTTTTGGCCTAGAACTGGAAAACATAGAGGAGTGGCCCGAGAATGGATTTTGCAAAATTAGGCTTAATTTTGCAAAATTAGGTAGTTCTCTTTGCCTTAGAAATCAAAAAGTAATATTGGATCTTCTGCTTCCAGGCCAAGCAGTGCAGCTGATGAATGGTTGTACCACAAGAATACAGCTGTTTCAACCTGGCTAAAGAGATTCTGTTAATTATCAGAAAAGCAGTCCAGATTCTCAGCCCAGTCCTATGTCAGGTTCTTCACTCCCTTTTCAGACCTGAATCCTGATAATTTTTCTATTGGGACCAAAAGTCTGCTGATGGTCAGTCAAGATTCACCTGGCAGCAATCAACCCAATAGTCCTCAGTGAGTGAGCACAGAGTTTCTGGCACCCTACTGTACTCAGTGGACCATATCTAGGTATTCTTCCTGGGTGTAATACCTCTACAATACAATCTTAAATTCTTTGTGCTTTCAAGTTTCCAATTTCTGTCACAGTCAGAAAAATTAACATACTTGTTATTCCCCCCTTCTCTCCATATCTGTGGGCTGAGGTGTCAAGATGGATGTCTCTTATTTAAATTGACAACAGCAGAAATTCCCACAATGTTTATGAAGAGTTGACAAATGCAAAAAGTTAGACCCTGCTTGCTGAGACTGACCATGGTGACAGCAAGCTGCCTCTTACAAGATTGCTGCGGAGTTTCTTCCCATCACTGGCGCACTTTCCAATTGCAGTTCACGCTACATTCCTTCTGGAAAGTGTCTCTGCTTCTAGCATTGCCAAAATGCACAAAGACTTCTTTCTGCTCTCCATAAAGCTGCCACATACAGGTGTCCTAGTCAATGTGGTAGGTAGTTGGGTGGGTCTCACTGTTTGTGTACGTCCTAGTTTACCACTCAGCCTCAGACACAGTCCGAGCAAAGAAATGCCTGAGGGTAAAAAGAGATTTGCTGATAACTGGAGCTCTCTGAGATGTGTGGGCCTTGTGTGCACTCATTTTCTACCCTTGTTCTTACTTTCTCCAGAACTGTTTCCTCTAACAATCACAGATTATTTAGATGATGTTAAACAATACCTGTTATTGCTATCCTGTAGGTGAAAAGAGAATAAATCAAGACATACTGAACAGCAGTGTGACCTTTCAGAAGTAGCTGCTCTTTTCTGCTTTCATGCTTTAGTTGCAATAATGTGAGTTCGTGTGTGAACTGTATGTTTTGAATAGTCCTCTTGTTGATTATTAATGTGCTTTTACTCTTTAGAAGCTGCAGGTGTTTATATGAAAACAAGACTTAATCCACTTGTTCTAAAGAGGACTTAACACAAGGCCAGAAATGATAGTAGATAGAGGCGATTGTAGTTACCCAGCCACATGGATAAGAATGTAGTTTTCCTGGGTTTTGGTACAAAGGAAGAAATAGGTTTTTAGCATTAGTTCTCTATTTAGCCTAGATCAAAGACGACATATACCTGTAATCAATATGCACACTGTTCTTATATAGTTCTGGTTGTAGGAGGCTCAGGAGGTGCAGCAAAGTGGAAAAGACGTTTACAGTTTAAAAGTTACAGATTTTTTATTGAATGCCTTGCCACACACTGCATTCCTCTGAAAATACGGAACTTCATCAAATTTAAAAAGTGAAGTCACATTTCTTTTTTTGATTACATCTATTGTGTGATTTTCTGATGTTATAATATCGAAACCAGTGCTTTTGTAAGGGCTGCTGGGATAACTCTTAGTGTAAGATAAAATTCTGTGTATATAAATGCATTGTAATTGATCTCACTGTTAAAGCACAGAAAGCCTATACCTGACTTAATTGTCTTAGTGCTCCCTTATATCTTCCAAAACCCCTTAAAAACTAACTCGTGCAACATGTGTATCCATCAGGCAAATGGGATTTCTGCAAAACTAGTCAAAAAGTCCATGACATGTTTCCCAGGGCTGCATGGGCATGTTTACTTCACTGGTTTCAGTGGTCATTGGAAGTTCAGTGACTGCTTTTTCCATGTTACATGTTCATCTGTAGGGGGTGAGGAACTCAAAGAGGAAAGCGAGGTAGTGAGCCAAGACTTGACAACCTAGGTATTGTGTAGTGGTGTGCTTAGAAGTTAAGGTGATTGTCTTCTGACTGCAGTGAATGTGAAACTGAGGCCTAACACTTGCTTCCTTTTAATCTCACTTATCTGTGCTTTTTTTTTTTTTTTTCTTTTTCTGATCATAAAGTTTCTTTTAATTCCAGAACAGGAATGATCTGTGTTCTGAAACCCTGAGTATTCTGAGATGCTTAAAAAATGAATGAAGGATCATGTCAAATATTAATGGGAACTATTCTGTTCTCCAAATGTTGGAGGTGAAAGATATGGCTAAGTCTTTTTCAAAATACAAGGTGTAAGGGAGACGATACATTTTCCCACAACTCAAATACTGTTCAATTGGTTTGTTTTGTAGCTTCAGGTAGCCATACAGCTATAAATCAGTGTGTTGTACATTCATTTTTCTTCTTTATTATACTATCCTTTGGTCTTTTTCATGTAGAACTGTACTTGCTTCTTGCTGGCATTTATGCAGCAGATCTTGACATATCCAGATTACATGTGTTTAGAAGCTGAAGTCAGAGTACCATATAAATTAAAGTAACTACACAACAATTTTGCATTCTGACATATGATGTACTCCTTAGAAAGGGTGTGAAAGAGTGGGTGTCAGAAGTACTGCAGAAGTGGGGCTCTAGAAATAACATGTTCTTACTGAAGATCGCTGAGTACATATGGCAAATGCGTAAACTGTCGGAGTCTCTAAGATGGACACTTCCTTTCTGGAACAGTTGTCTAGTTGTGTTTGAGTCTGCAAGCACAAACCTTTTTCACTGATTGGCAAAAAAAAAAAAAAAAAAAAAAAAGAATATTCAAAGCCATTACCTCAATAAATCTGAGAATATGTTTAATGAGAAGCTCTATAGTAGAATGGGAAGGGGTTGCTTGATAAGTATTATAAAAATAATATTGAATTGACTGTGCAAATTCAGCTGAAGATCTTTAATGGACTAAATATATGGTGAAATAAGGCCTTCTGTATCCACAGGGAGAGATTAGCAGCAGATGGCAGTGGTACACAGCAAAGCATTTTTTTAATTCTGAATTCCTTCAGGGTCTGTACGATGAACTTGGTAACTGTAAAGGGAAAAGTGGAAAGAAATCTGTTTTATTATGAAAAAACATCACAGTACTCTTGCCTAACAAAACGATGTATAAAATATGTGCTTCTTTACAAAGGAGAGCACAGCTGAAATTGATAAAGAAAGAAGAGACGATTTCTAGTCTTAAACGACACTATTCTGAGGGACAGATATTCAGCTGAGAAACTTTATTATGAAGTTGGAAGAAGCTGCAGTTGCTTCTGTTGTCCAGTTTCCTTCTGTGTAGACTTGCCTTCTCGTTTAACGCTTCGCATTTCACATTCCCTAGAGTGTAATCATCATAATTGAAATCAGTAACAAATTCCTATTGTGTGGATTTCATGCCTGGTGCTGTTTTATGGAAAAAATATGCTTAGAGTATGGTCGGAAAGAAAGTTTAAATGCCCAGGTTACCATTCATTTTGTATTGAGGCATGCCTAGAAGAAAAGGAAGGTTATTCTCACAACAGCTACAGTACCTTGAAAATGGTGTCTTGTGTTACAATAGGTCAATTCAACTCACACATTCTGAAGATCAATACATCAGGAGAGCAATTAAGAAAATGCCTGTGTAACCACAGCACAGAATTAATTTTCCTGTGTGGTATCGCATAATATATGAATTTGTACTAGTGTGAGAAGTCTTCTCTTCATTCAACCTGCTAAGAAATAATAGAATCCTGCTTCACTCCAAGTGAGGATTGTTAACCTGTGGGTAAAATCACTGGCTGCACCCTATATGTAAGGAAGTTGACAGTAAAGCTAAGCCTGAAATGGAGAAATCTTAGGACCTGTCAAAGTCAGAATTATGGTACTGTAGCCAGAAGGTCAGATTTTTGAAATCTATACTTGTGGTTGTGCTCAGGAAACACTACAAATTTGACATGCTCAAACACAGTTTCTGCAGAAAAACAAACAAACAAACAAAACCAGATAGATTGGCTTCTAAAAACTCTGTTGCCAAAACCGCAGTTTAACTTTGTTGCAGTCCTGCTGACTGCAACAGACTTAAAATATACAAATGCTTCTTAATAACTGAGATATTAAAATAAAAATATTCAATAGATTTGAATTAAAATTCATTATAAAACTTCATTTAATAAAAGGCTCTCAGTAAGATGGTTCTACTTTTTCCTTCGTTTCTTTTTATTGTTATTTTACATTACTTGAAATGGGATCTTCAAGTACTCTTTTAAATGGTTAGAAAGATTGTCGAGTTTCACTTAAACTTTTGTAAGTACCTTTAAAGCCTCCATTAAACAGCTATTTTTGTAATTTCGTACAGTACTACGCTTCTCCAAATCACAAAAGAAATCACTGCCTCCTACACTGGCAGTAATAAAAAAGGCTTTACATTTTGCAGACATTAGGGACTGATCTTTATAGCAACTCGTGGAGATGGGTATGCAAATATCCCCCCTTTTTTTTTTACAACAGAGAACTGAAGCAAAGATAAAGCTCACAGATAAAGCTTTTTTCAGGCCAAATTAATCAGGTGTTACCCACACCTGCCAATAAAGTTACGCTGACCTTTATATTAGTGTAAATGATGACAAAAGGATTTATATTGGGCAGCAGCTCATCAGTCCTTGTATCTTGCAGTTGAAAATGCTTTGTTGCTTGTCTGGCTCATCTGGGGAATTGGTGATGGAGCTGAGATGAGAACCCTGCTCTCAGCTCTGTATTTGTCCCATCACCGTTTTCCTCAAGTCTAAGTAAAATTATTTTCTGTTTCCACTGATGGCAGCATTCCAGTGTATCTAAATGGTATCTTTCTCTGCAGAAACACTGAATAACAACTTCTACAGAAAACTAAAATGGAACATAAGTGCCCAGGGGAATCATAAACAGGAGGAGCTGCTCTGGGTTTTTTATCTTAGCCAGCCATAAACGTGTATTATAAGGTTTCTCCTCACCTATAAGCAGGTGAGAAACAACTTAAGTAGAGTAATTTAACAACTTGATCTACTACAAAATTGATGGAGCACTGTCAGAAGGATTATCAGGGAGGACAGATCATGTAGGTGTGATTTCATCAGCATGTTGTTGGCAAAGGCCCAGCACTAAGGTGAGGCACAGCTCAAATTATGACATCTAAGTGTTGTCATAGACAGGCCCATACTTTTCACACTGGTTTCTTGGGACTTCTTTTTGTCGCTCATGGGCCTCACACATGTCCACAGCAGATTATGTTCAAGTCTTTATACCTGTATGGCTTTCCACCACCCAGCAGTACCGTACAAAGTTAGCCATTTGCCATCTGGTCTTCACTACAGGAGAAGTGGGAGGTGAGATATCTGCATCATAGGATTTGTGTGACCAAATGGTGGTTTGGTAATATAAAGGGTGTGGTTTATATTCCACTTTTTAATATGAGCTGAATGTTCTGGACTACGTTAATAGCCGGTGGAGAGAAAAAGGCATGCTGAGTGCATGGAGTGTAGTGGACATCTGAAATAATGCAAATGAACCACATTGTAAAACTATTTATTTCTCTCCAATAAATAGTGGAGAGAAATAATAGTATATAAATAATAGGCAATAAAGGTGCAGGGTAACAGATAAATAATAATTTGTAGGTTGGCGGATTTGGGTGTTTTTATTTTTGGTATTAAAGTTATGTATCTGGATGCAGGGATAGAGAAATGCCAGAAATTGTACCACACAAAAAAGCAGAGCTAAAGCATAGTGATGTTTACTGTCAAACATTCCTTTGGAAGTAAGAAAGGTAAAGGAAGACTTGCAGAATGGCAAGGCTTTCCTGGCAAGACATTAAAAGAACTTCACATAAAATCTGAAGCTCATGTAGCAGTGAATAAATTAAACCATAATGCAAATAAAACATAAAGAATTCACATACAACAGCAGCATGAAATCGAGGACTGTATGAACAGTAATGGGAACAAGTGTGACTGCATCCTCCAGAATCTGAAATTTTACCTTAAAGTTAGCAAAACTCTTAGGAAAAAAAGTTATTTAAGCTATTGAAATTTCAAGACTGATTGCAGAGAAGATTTGTTGGCATTTATAGATTAAAACCTGTGTGTGTGCACGGATTCAGTTCTGAGAGATGCCCTGTTTGTATTATTTCTCTACTAATGGAAAACAGCCTTCATCTATATGAGGCAACTGGATATTGTTAATCCTACAGTACCCTAATCTGTGTAAGGCAAACAAATGTAGTTCATTTGTTGCAAATCTGGCATGTGACCACAAAAAACCTCATTTCATTGATTTCTTCTGAATCTCTCATCCGGCAGTGATTTCCTGGCATCTTGTTCTCATTGGCATGACCAAAGACAGGCTGGGCGTATACCATCTGCAATGCTTATTCATGCTTTGCTAACCTACAATTTATATTGATTCAACCTATTTCCAAGGTTATCTTATTCCATTTAGTAGACCAACAGCTTTTAAATGAATTGAAGTAGCATGATAGGCCTGAATCAGTCACATGATGCTCCTAGCTAGATATTTGGGTATGACCTCAGAACAGATGCCAACACTGTCTGATTATTTCTCCATCAGGGTGTACTTCTTGTGTCTTGTCAGGTCAGCTTTGCATCTTATTTTGCCTTTGGAAAGGCGTAGAGATTTGGGAGCTGATGATCTGATGCAGCAAAAGCTGCATGCCACTCTAATGTTGAAGGTTAAGTGCTGCTACTCTGCTGGGTTATTGAAGGCTTGTTTAGTGCTCAGTGGAATGGAGCTTTTGTATTCCTGTAACGAAAACCTGAATTACTAACAAGTGTTATAAAATTCCAGTTATTTGACAAGAAGGTGTAACCAGAATGGTACTGAGAAGTTGGCTGTAATGTGGACTTTATATTAAAGGCTCTAAAATCTAGCTGTTGAATTTTGCTATCATAATCTGTTACCTCAGAAATTTGTTTTTTTCCTCTTACTTTGCTTTTTTTAGTATCTCATCCCCTGTCATTCATTTCAAACTGTTGCTGCACAAAAAATGACATTCTCTGCTCTTACGTCTGTGTGTTATATTCAGGGATATTCCTATTGTTTCTGAAATACCTCTTATTTCAAGTTCTACCTGTTTCCCCTCCTGCCATCCTCCTTTTTGTATACCACACACTGGCTGATATCTTAAACTCTTCAGATTTCCTTCTGCTCTTGTAATTTGTTCATTCCAAGTCTTTTGTCCAGTGCTGTTAGACGGAACAGCCTCACAGTACACATTGAACTTCAGTTCTTTCACGTGGAATTAAAAATCTGCCAACTTAACTTACGATGACTTTGCCTATTGTACTTCTGTCTTATGTGGTTTGTGTTCACTATGCTGTAAAAATTTAAGGCACTGACTGTTTCTTTTACTGACTTTATTTTTATATATTTATGTATATATATATATATATATATTTTTTTTTTTGCAAGTTGTACAATGCTGTCAGTATGGAGTAATAATAATTATAAACATTAGCTCAATTGCTTCACTCTCCTTTTCTGTCTTTGGCAGCTGAGTAAATTTTGCATCCATGTGCATGCTGTTGTCTCCATTGCAATGGTGCAGTTTGTTCTGATGCTCAGAGGGGACAGTGTGCACGCTTGCAGCTCTTGCTGGTGCTAAGGACTATACTTGCTGTGCCATCCTGATGCATATTCTCTGTTTTCTGTGTGTTCCTGTTCAGACCAGGAGAGACCTCTCTGTCAAAGACATCAATAAAATATAAACGGTTGAATGCCTTTTATTGAGGTTTTAATCAAAGCAGTCCACTAGACTGTTTCCAAGTAAGTGAAATTGGGAGATTGACAAGAGTGCAGCAGGGGCATGACCACAGCAATGCACTAATAGCTATAATTTCAAAACACTATTAAAGGAAATTACAGAAGACACAGTGGGCTAAATTAACCCTAGCTGCAACTGTTGTCTTTAACAGAGTTGCATGAGGTAGAATTTGGTGAATATAATCCTTTCTCTGCAATTAAACTACTTCTTTACATCTGCTATTCATAATGACGCACAGAAGCTGGCTGAAATAAACTGATTATAATACTCCAGTGTAGGGCAGACTTGTTAGAGAAAATTCAGATTGGCATTAGATATATTGATTCATGAAAAACAAATTAATTGCTAAAGATAAAATGCATTTCAGAATAAAGTATGCAATTGCTACAAATGATTAAATAATTTTGGAAGCAGAGCAGACTGAATCAGTTATATTCAAATAAAAGCAAACAAAAACAAAAACAAAAGCTTGTAAAGCATAGTAGTAGCACAGAAGAAATATACTCACTTCCCTGCATTAGCTTGTGTTCACAAATGACATTACCAGGCAGAGAAACAAAGTGGTTCCCTTACAGAAGCACTCCCTGTGCTGTCCATGTGGCTATAGCTTATAAAAATCTATACAAACTGTCTTAGCTATTAGCAATTAGTATTGATAAAATTTTTGTTTGTTTGTTTGTTTTTTAAAAACGACTTTTATTGTAGCTGCAGGTTATACGTACTAATGAAGTTAGAGCCAAGATACTTTTAAAAGGAAGGAATAAAAAGCTGAATCAACATATTGATGTACCTGCACCCTTATCAAAGTTTGACTGACTATGCTAGAATGATCATCCTCTAACTGATATGGTAGCATCGGTATAAAAGGCAGTGTATGGATCAAGCCTACACACCAGGGAGTGAGGAGCCTCCTACAAGTTTAAAGGCAGACCCCACTCCTTCAAGGCTGTAGCTCTGCTAGGTGCTGCTCCTGTTTCAGTTCACTTATAAACACTGAATCCAGCCCCCAGCATCATTTCACTGAGGTCACTTGAGGGAAAATTTGAATTATTCAGTATGTTTTTAAAAGTTTTTGAACTTCAAATGTTGAAGAGTTCAGTCTGTTCTATATAAAATACTGCATGACTTCAGAGAGCAATGTGGATTTTGCTCCTGGTCTCTGCCGCTGCCCATAAAGCATTCAGGCAAAGTTCTTGTAGTTTATGATGTCAGAAGTGTAATCCCTTGAGTGAATTATATATGTTTGTATTCATGCCAGGTCATCTGATTACCTGAGGGTTTACAGGCAGTCAGATTGCTTCCACCAGCTGACAGGTTTTTGAAGCCTGAGCAGTAGTTCGCCTCAGTAGCACCCATATCTCAGGTAAGGGTAACCGAGTGGCATCATACTGGCATGAGAAGAGTACAGAAAGTTCAGGTCTGTTCCATCTGATCTTAACAAATGTTTGTGGCAATCTGTGCCCTTTTTCTTTCAGATGCTAACTGACGCTAACCCTTGTTAAAGCAGGTACAATTTTTCTGAGACTGAATCTTCCTGTCCATTTTCAAAAATACTTAAGGAAATATTTCTCAAGCACTCTACTATGTAAATACAGCACTTTAGGCAGACTACTTGGAATTTCCTACCACTGTTGAGCTGTTCCCAATGTAAAAGGAAAAAGCACTTCATGGGATAAGGGGAAAGAAGTATGTTTGTTTGTGGTAAGGACCATTGTCTTTCTAGGGAAAGAACATAAATTGAAATTACCAATAATGCTAATTCAATATATAGGAAAATGGGAGAAATGTCTTGAATTTCACTTTTCAATGACTTTCATTAATTTCAACATAAAATAACTTTGTAATAGAGTAAATAGATAGTCTTCCAGACTTGTTTTCTAGTCTAGTAGTAGTACAATTGGAGAAATTATGAAAGGATATTGCTCATCTGACTATTTATGTCTATTTTGTATTTACATCTGGCAATTAGCATACATTGGGGTGGCTGGAATCCCATCTGTTCAAGGCACGCAACATTTCAGGTTCAATATTTACACTTTCTGCTAAACTGGAATATCTTTATCTCGTATGGTTCTTCTTATGTCAGTAAGAAAAAAGCTTACTAAATATATAGGTTTTTTATTTTGTTCTCATTTATGTTGTGGTTTTGCATGGCTTGGTTGAGTGAGGATGACACAGTTATTGGGGGAGACAGGCCAAAGGTCTGAGATTTGCAGTTGGTCAGATGTAGTCATTTCCCTGTCTTCTGAGTGGTAGTGCTCTCACAGAGATTTAACTTCTATAAAGTTAGGTCCTCTGCATTGCTGAGCCTCTTCCCTTGGCTGACAGTTTCATTGTTCCAGAGGAACATAGCTGTCAGAGAAGGTCGTTGCTGCAAAGGGGATGGCAGTCTCTCCAGTACCTAAGGCCATTCCCACAGAGAGTTTTGAAGACTGTGGCGATGACCTTCACCTGGACTCTGAAATCACGGGGGAGTTTGTGCAGAGCCCAGCATGCCAGGGCAATGTGTTCATAGGGGCTGGTGTTGCTAAGCAGACTGGCAGCTGCTTTTAGGAGCAGTGGGAGTTTTCTGCAATATATGTTTTTCATTCTTGGATACAATGAAATGCAGTAATCAAGCCTGGAGGTCATGCATGTGTTGATCATTGCTGCCAAATCTGTACTTGTAGATTCAGTATGTTGTTCAGTACTTTGTGCAACAAAATGTTGGTGTTTATCAGGGTGGCAGATTTTCTTCATTTCTGCTTTGTCTTTGTTGTGAGTGAAGAGGAAGCAGTAGTGGTTTGACAGGGTCAAGGAGTATTTCCTACACACTGTGCATCCTCTACATCCCTGGGATACACAGTCTGCATGGGGACTGAGCTTTGTGTGCTCCCCACTTTGCTCATATGGTGGCAGTTGCTGACCAGATGATTAAGAACGTCCTGTTAAGAACACCAATTCCAATCTAGCTCTTTTCATAGCTGTGTAACTAAGGAACAGCAATCCTTCTGTAGTCTGATTCCTTTCCCTGCTTTATACAGTGTTTTCTTTGGCCTTTAATTTGCTTGAAAATAGCAACAAAAAAGTATTTCCATTGAACTAATTGGTGCTTTGAACAAAAATGTGCCTATCCCTTTTCTAAATATAAAAAGAAGAGACTTGATGCTCACAAGCGTGTCTGACAGACTGACTATTCTGTACAAGCAGGTTTTGTGTCACACTCTTGAAATATTTTTACATAGAGCAGCTAACAAGACCTTGAAGGATTATTCAAAATCGTGTTTCTGTTGAGCATGTGTTGCTGCACACAGGCAGTGAGAAAAAGGAATGAAGCCCAGTATTACCTCCACTAGTGTTACTGTAGCATTTTGAGGATGTTGCTGTACTGGCTCATGTTGGGGGCAATAAAGCAAATCAGTTATTATTAATTGTTTGTGCACCTTAATGACATTTATAGGCAGCCTGATAACCCTTCCTTCATCATACATGTTAAAAATCAGAAGAAATAAGTTTTGGGTAAGATCTCTGGTCAGATAAAAGCTTGGAACTTAGAAGCAGGGAATTTGTTTCCTGCTGCCATACTCAGCAAACCACCTTGCTACCTTAAGCACTTAACAACAGCACTTATGTGCAAAGTGTCACAACCTTTGGGACTCTCTCTAGGCAATGGAGAGAGACTGCTACTAGTCTCTGTTCGGAGGGCAGTTTAGTCTTTCAAGGAGTTGAATCTCCTCTGAAAGTGTCTGCCTTCCCTCAGAAAAAAAAAAAAAAAGGAGTCAAACAGTTAAACTTATAAAGTTATGTGAGAGAAATCCAGGCTCCCACGTATATTATTGGTAAGAAAACATTCAACACATGCCAAAGTCTGTCATTTTCTTTCTGAAAGAAGAGAATGCTAAGCATACCCGAGAGAACAGGCATGCACATAAGCATGCACATACCCTCACACTGTATGCCAGGGGTACTGTGTATTGCAGGACAGGTCCAAACATAAAACAGAGGTAGGTGGTTTGCACCTCTTTCTTTTCTTCCAATATTAGTTTCAATCAATTTATTCTGCAATTCATCCATCAGAAGCAAAGCAATTGGAATGCGTAAGTATAGCAGAAAAAAAATATCATTTTTTCATCATATTTTTCTTGTGCTTATACCAGTTGCTATTAAATTATTCAATTTGAAGATCATGAATCCTCCTTGTGCTGTACAGAGCTTACAGTTTATAAGGACATCTTCATGCGTCAGTAGAAGAATTAAGGAATGCTCAGTTTTGTGTGTTGATTTTCTACACTAGCCAGTCCCGACTTAAAATCTATCATCATTGGTTCAAATAGATCCTTCATCTTTTCTAATAAGTGTAAACAATGTTATCATCCCCTCCAGAATAAAAATCTTTTTTTGGTATACCAGGGCAATTCTGGTTTAGTAATTTGCTTGAAGGAAAGCCATGATTGAATGAGAGTAGATACATGTCTATTACAGCAGTAGGAGCCTGCTTTACTCACTCTTTCCCTCCCTTTTTCCAGAGATAATACAAGGAATTGCATTGGCTACATTTCTCCTCACCTGTAGCAAGGTAGCTCTAAACAAGTCAGAGTCCCATAATGGCCCCATATTCTGCTGAGGACTGGAATGGGCAACCTACAAATGGAGGTAAAGGGAATTGCCCTGGTTCCATAGGGGCTGGTCAGACTGGCAGACTGTACCCATGATCAATCCTTTCCAAAAGGTGAAGGAAAGTCCATTATCCTGATGGGGCAGTGCAGTTGTCCAGAACAAGTCTTTCAACAGTGAAAGCAACTTCTCTTAGATCTCTGGTGCTACAGAGCCACATTGGCCATTTTTATTTCCCGTTTCTCTGTATTTGTTTATATGTTTTTTGTTTGTTTGTTTGTTTTGTTTTGTTTTGTTTTTATTTTAACATAAATGGAAACTCAGGAAGGAGTACAAGATTCAGCTCGTGTAGATAGGATGAACGTAACTGCTATACATATAATTTTACTGAATTTACAGATCTGTCAGATCCTCTTCTCACGAGACAGTATTTCTAAGTGAGGTCTAGCAGAGGTTGTCTATGATGATGTTAAAACAGACAAATGCACAGTATTTTGCTTGTAAACTAGTTAGTCTGACGGGGAAGCTTCTAGGGCTCCTCCCCGGTTTAATTCAATCCAAGAATGTGTTTGTGAAAACAAACTATTATAAAACCTAGATTAAAAAGTTTATATTTAATCTGCTACAATTTCTTAATACTATATATATATATAAACCAATGAGATGTATTATTTATCAGTATAGAAGAAATTGAACTGGAATAGGCAGCTGGTAGAGTCTTTTTCATTGTTAAATATCAACACATTAAAGAGAAATGAAGTCTGAGATACGAATCAAAACATAATTTTAATACTAATTATTGCCTGTACTATTAATTAAAAGGTGTTAAAAGTGTTGCAGGCAACATTTTTTCCTTCGATCTGGTAAGACACCATGAATATATTTTGGAAAACAGGACCATGGAACTAATAAAATTGAGCCAGAACACAGCTGTGTGTTATAGCAGTTATCAAAGTCACCTCATCACATTTGCTACCATATTATATTTCTACTGCATTCTCTTGGCTTCTCTTTACTTAGAAAAGTAAAGCTTGGAGACAATTAACTACAGCTACTGAGGAGTTCAACAGGAAACCCAGAAGAGTAATAAAACCGTTTTTAAGCCAATAGCTTAAAGGAAACAGCTGTGCAAGAACAATGACTTTTGAAACGCAGTGTATCTTGACAGAAGCTCCGATCCCGTATATTTCAGCCTTGTTCATTTGTCAACATAAAGGCAAGATAAAGTCTTGTGGGATTAAGTAAACTCCATAGCTAAAAATACAGTTTGACACTTCTTGTAGACATATGACAAGTCTACACAAAGAATATATTGGTATTCTTTTCAGCTGTAAAAGAGTATGTTTCTAAGAGAGGGTGAATACTGTTATTGAATTTAGATTGAAGCAGTGTACCATTAGTACCTTCAAATATTTTTAACCAGATGTTGTTATATTTTTCTTCTTCTGGAGCTTTGCAAATACAGATGGTAAGGAAGTCATGCATGAAATATTTTTAAATAGAACCTTTAATTAATATTTAGAAACTATTTTGCTGTTGATATAATTTCTAAAACTGTTTATTTAATTTCTTAAACTGTGTACCATAATTAGAATTGAGTAATTTTCCTAATTTTGTTCAGTATTGGGTGAATACAGGACTGGTATCTTTTTAAGAATTCTGTATTTCACGTGTACTTTCCAGCAATGTTGTAGCATAGCTGCTCCTAAATTGACCATACCTTCCATGCTGATGCTAACTGTGCTATACGCATAACATATTGTTCACAAGGAACAGGTGACAGACACCAGGAGTATGGGATCTGTAATTTACTTCAAACAGCTCTGGTGAGAGTGTAATAAACTGTGACAGGAAAGTCTGACTGTCTTGTGATGCACAAGAATTTAAAAAGAACAGCAAAGTTTTGGGATGAACTTTGTTCTTTTTTAGGCGGGTATAAAACAATGATCCTCCTTGCCATACATTCACATTGATGGGCTTGCCCGTAAGTGACCAGCTGTGTAATGGAGAGCAGAAGTTAGCCTTTTCATCCTTTTTCACAGTGACTTTCCACTGATTCTGGCAAGACAAAACTCCTGAGTCAGAGCTGCTGTTATCCTTCAGAAGCATGCAGAAGATATTTGGGGATCCCTTGTGAATCATAAAATCATAAAGGTGAACCACACCTTTGGTTTGGCGAACACATTTCTATTGCCATGTGTGAAACAGTTATTTCTTCCATGTCAAACATCACAAGGTTAACTTTGCAAAGGGCAGTTCAATAGAAATATATTCAACTTTTCATGTATGGGATTTCTGTGGGAAGCGTTCTCACAAAAGCTCAAAAAATCCAGTAGGTACCTTGATGGTTTCAGGCCATACTTCTGTTATGTGCCATATTTGTAGCATCTTGGCATTAGCATCCCAACCAATGGAATAAAAGAACTGTTTTTGGCAAGGCATAACTGCGCTTTACCAATCCAGATGTGTAAGCCCCACTGCTTCTAGAGGAATTAAGTATCTACAGTGAGAAGTAGATATTTATAGCTGGAGCTGCAGTTGTTGCAGGTCACACCCTTTGCCTGGCTGATCCATGACAATATCATTGATATTATAATCCAATATCATTGATATTATGAAGATGGCTTGAGGAGAAGGGGAAACAATATAATTTTTATATTAAATATATATGTTTTATTTATATTCTGAATCAGAACCTGAAAAGTTTTAGAAAGAGAAAGACTAACATGGTTTGAAGCTCTTACTATCTGCTTTTGACCAAGTCTCAGCCCAGGGATCTGGGCCAAGACGTACTGTTACCTTAGAAACTTATTTAAAATGCAAGCCACATTCGATTGTTTTTCACACGGAAAAGACACATCATCTGTCTGCAAAGACAACTCCAGAAAAAATAAAGCTTATCCAAAATTTGCCCATAACTTGACATTTACTGTGACAAAAATATGCTGAAATCTCCAGTATAGCAAACAGGCACAGCTGTCTGAGCAAGTTCGTTTGAACTTAGCTGGAGTTAAATGGGTTTTGTTCATTTGCTTTCCTTAACATTTCTGTATGGTTGGTCCCATTTGTCTAGTTATTTTTTGAATCCTTCAGCAGCCACAAAGCAGCATGTACTTATTGCCATGATGATGCTGGAGTCAAACAAAAGTGTGGAAATGAGCATGGCCATGGCCATGCAGAACTTTCTGAAGTGGCCTCTTCTTGCCTTTTTCTACCATCCTTCAGCTGGAGATTGCCAGAGTCATCAGAATGGCTCACATGAATCCTCTCCATCCTTTTTAGTGCAAAGTTGTCTGGCTTAAAATACTGCCAAAGGCTTCGCTATTTTGATCTGTCAAAGCTAACTACAGATTTTAAATTCCCTGCCTTTATTCATAAATTAAAAAGGTCACAAAACAATATAAGCCCTAGGAATCTACTGCTATTCATGTTCCAATGGACAGCTTAATCTATTCCTAATCATTGTGTCATAATATTTATTGGTGGATTTCTAATTTATAGTGCAATTAATGAGAATGGAGTGTAGTCAGAAGCCACAGGACTTATTTAGAAGCAGGAATTTTGTCATTATCATGCTACTAACAAGAAAGGAAAAATGTTTTGCAAATGACTTATCTATAAAACTTCTATTAAATTGCTAAAATAATTATCAGTAATGGATTTTCTCTGAAGTGAAACACATTTGTACAATACATACTAGGAAAAAATACTGCAAAAATTAGACAGAAACTTCTTTGATTAAAAAAAAAAAAAAAAAAGAAAGAATCCAAAATGTGAAAGAAGATAGAGGACCAAAAGAGGTGACGTGGAATTTCATTCATTTCTGTTCAGGATCTCTCACTCAAAATTTAGATTTAAAAAACTCACACTCAAATAGTTAAGCAACAGTTACAGACCTGAAAATGAGCAGAGGCAAAATGTATTTTAACAGTGTATCAATATTTTCCCACCGCAATAGGAGCACTTTTAAAGTATTTGGTAAGAGAAACTATATATAAGCTGTCTGTGCTTCTTGTGCATTCGGCTGTAAAATAGTATGGATGTATACCTACCATATATTTAGGATGTCATATAAGAATTTGGGCACATAAATGCCTTTCATAAATAGCACCTTTCATAATATCATTTTCAGTGCTCAAATAATAACTCTTGTGGTGTTATAACTTTAAAACACGTATGTAAGTATGCTGTACTTGTTTCTCTTTGATATGAACTGAAACCTGATGTTAATTCTTCCCTTTGAAATAGTTCATTCTTTGCTTTTGTAACACTTCTGTAGCAGCATAGTGTCTTCTGCCTCTGTTTCATTTTCCTTTCTAGAAGTGCTTTCTCACATCTTTATGTTTCCTAGTGTTAATTATTTTGTTAGTAATGATTACACTGGAACTGTGACAATGTGGAGGCAGTGCAGATTACCAGAAAGTTGGCATATTTTGTGTGTTCATGCTGACTCCCAAAGAACAGTCTTCTGGACCACTTTGTTCAACCAGAATGGTTAAAATGGATAAAATCCCTTTGGAGTGGTGGAGGACAAAATTAATCCCTGAGTTTATAAAAAGAAAAAAAAAATGTGGCCCTTGGGATCATTTCTTTGTCTATTAGATAATGTTATTTCACAATAGGAATGGGAAGGTAACCAACAAGACCAGCATGAAGAAGGCATGCTGTTGGGAGGCAGATGGCAAGCAGGGAGTGAAGGGTCATTGAGTAAGAGAGCAGTAGATAGTCCAGTATAAGAGACTTCCCGACCTTACAGACTGGGCCAAGAGCTTGAGGTAGCACTGTTGACTCTGCATTTGACTTTGCAAGCTGTATATCGCTACTTGTACAACAGACTTTGTGGAACTGGGAATTGAGTTCATTTTTCGGGCTGGTGATCTCTGCCAGTCTGAACTTAAGAGTGCTCTGTTCAGAGCAGAAAGGCGTATGCATATGGAGTATTTAGTCCTATGTTTATGCATAAGATGCGTGAATAGACAAAAATGCATGCAAAAATGGAAAACAAAAAATGCAAACGCACACTTCATTTAGGTATAAACTTATTTTCTTGTAGTAACAAAAGAATAGTGAATATCACTTTTTAGTGCACTGTTAAAATTTCTCTATTAAAAATAAACTACTGTTTAACGTGATTTTACAAATTCTAATCCCTCATTGTTTCTTGAAAAGCCTGCATCCCCCTTTTCTGCTTGCAAGAGGGCTTAATTAAAATATCTTCATGATACAGGAAATAAAACAGTCATTTGCTGTTAGTATGCTACATTGGTTTTTATACTGAAACACCTAGGAAATTATCATTTTGCTAATCATTTTTATCAATTCTATGCATTGCATCAAAAGTAACAGCTCCAAATATGCCTTGTTTATCATTTGTAGTTGTTTATTATGTCTTCAAAATTGGAAAAATAATTTTGCTATAAATGGCAGAAATATTATTTTCAAATATAGACTGTGAATGTTGTGCTGTGATTAAAGAGCTGAGACTGAAAAAAGTGATTCTGCAATCAGTCCTCCCCTTGCCTGATCACTGACTTGCTAGCAAATTCTGTGCAGCTGAGCTCCACCACAACCGCTCTTTCACTCCCCCTCCTCAAAGGGAAAGGGAGAGAAAATATGATGAAAAGGGCTCAACAGTTGAGGTAAGGACAGGGAGATCACTCAACAATTATTGTCATGGGTAAAACAGACAGCATAGGGAGATTAATAAAATGTTACTTAATAAAATGTTACTAACAAGCTAGAGAAGTGAGAAACAAAGAGAGTAAATTAAAACGCATTCCACCCTCTTCCATCTTTTTCCCCTGAGTGGCACAGGGGTACGAGGAGTGGTGGCTGCGGTCAGCCATAATACTTTATCTCTGTTGCTCCTTCACAGTCCCTCTCTGCCTCTACTCCCCATGGGGTCCCTCCCACGGGATGCCGTCCTTCCCGAACTGAGCCTGTGGGGGCTGCTCAAAGACAGTATGGATCCTTCAGTATGGCTCGGTACCACAGGGCCCATCCCCCAGGAGCAAACTACTCCAGCACAGGTCCCCCACGGGTGGGTGGCAGCTCCCCCCAGACCCCCTGCTCCTGCGTGGCCTCCTCTCCACGGGCTGCAGCTCCGGCCCGGGGCCTGCTCCTGTGGGGGCTCTCCATGGGCCGCAGCCTCCTCCAGGCCACAGCCACCTGCTCCACCAGGGGCTCCTCCACCCACGGGGGGGGTGCAGCGTGGAGATCTGCTCCATGTGGGACCCATGGGCTGCAGGGGGACAGCCTGCTCCACCAGGGGCCTTTCCACAGACTGCAGGGGAACTGCTGTTGTGTGCCTGGAGCACCTCCTGCCCTCCTTCTGCATTGACCTTGGGGGCTGCAGGGCTGGTTCTCTCACATTTTCTTACTCATGTTGCACAGCAGTTTTATTCCCTTGTCATCTGAAGCTGGCCCTTATCTACCATGGGGCAGCTGCTGGGCTCTGCTCACATAGGCCACCCCTGCAGCCCCCCACTACCAAACCCCTGCCATGTAAACCCAATATACGTGATTCAACTGTTGTTCAAATTTACATTGCACATTACTGGAACCCAGAAGTTTCATGGTTACTGTAAAGACACTATGTGGGAGGTATTTGGCTCACTGAACCTGTGGTCACCAGAGTTAATCACCTTCTCATTCATAGTCCTAATACAGAAGAAACCCCAGTGAGTCAACATTTGATAGATCATTAATCAGAGCAAAGCCAGAAAACTCGAGGTTCTTCTCATGTTAAGCTAAATTTAATTGCTATCTGCTGAATACAGGATTACAACAAAAATTAACTTTGTAGCCTATTATTGTACTGAAAAACTCATGAAAATTCACATCATTAATCAGTTTAAATTTATTAAATTTCATTTGTAAATGAAGATAGTCAGGGTACAGCCTAAATCTAAACCCATATGTGATAAAACCATCATAAGAATCACTAGGATGTGTGATGGATATATGTCAGGCCTGTGTCTTAAGAACAAAAACTGTGCCTTGTGGTACTACATCAAAATTAACATGCCTGCCTTTCAGGAAGCCAGGACATTTTAGATTAGCTGCCTGTGAATCAAAGCTATGTACATGCAGATAGCACCATGGTGCACTAAGAGGAGGACATGGTGGCTTGTATTGATGCCAGCTTGGAGATTGCTTTGCTGCATTCCTTTGTGTGGGATAAAGATGCTCAAAGATTCGCATAAAGTCTCTCTGTATATTTATAAAATGAGACTGTAAAGCTTATGAATTACTGAGCAATTATTCCATTGTTTCTCCAGCAGACATAGAAGAGGTTTACCTGACAGCTCTGGATTCTGTGTATTTTTAAGATATCTTCACTTATCCAGAAAGTGAGAAGTCTAGAGACTACTCTAATCAAGAGTGCTTGTATAATTAAGAACCTTAGATAGTACCTATTTTCTGCTGACTTCTCAAGCTCATGATAAAACTAGGGTCTTAGACTTGAACTTTCTGCTCCCAGAAGCTCTGTCTTCAGTCTGTCTTGACTTGATTCTTGCTTTGTGCATTAATCTCATGTATTATGTGAAGAGATGTTCAGATTGTCTTTTGAACGCTTGAGGAACTGATGGTGGGCCTGAGATGTCCTAGGTAGTATTCCAATATATCTTTTAAAGCAGTAGCTTCCTGTGATCTAGGGTTAATCTACCTGTCAGCTTCAACCTTCATTTCTATTGAAGGAAATGTAAGCACATACTTTTAAGCTCTGAACCAGTTCTCCATTCTTTTGCAACTATATGTAAGTGTGCCTTTTCAGAGAGCTTATTTCAACCTTGTGCAATCATTTTTATAGTATTATATCATTTCCACATTTCTCCGACTTCCATCGAGGTCATTCTTTTTTTTAGAACTTATTGTTTCAGTGATGTCTGAGTGGCTATTTTCTTGTTGCATTTTCCCATCAAAATCATCATATTTTTTCAAAGCTGATAAAGGTCTCTATTAAACCATGGTTTTCTTTGAATAGGATTCAGGAGGTACAATTACAAATTAAAAATTCACATATATGCTCTGTTTTTTCATGAGAAATGCTTCATGCTAGACCTAAGGTCATACCAATTTTGGCTGATTTATAATTGTAATCATACCATTCTTCTTCTGTTATAAAATATTTTTTCTGATATTCACAGAGGAGTTGCATTTTTAATAGAAAAATAGTATAGGTATTACTATTTTACAAGCATACATAGATTTATGTTTATGTGTTTATATAAATGAACCTAAAAAACTCTTCTAATTTTTCAGCCAACCAAAATGGACATTTTCTTGAGGTTCCTATTTATGTGTCAAGATAAATCAGGGAATACATATTCCAGCTATATGCATTAAATGCAGGCAGAGCACTGGCAGTTATATTTGTCATTTGCCCTTGAATATTTACCACATTAACTGCTAGATAGTAGTCAAGTCAGCAGTATGCCACCTAGGTTAATATGTACATAGGTTAAAGTGCAAGTACATCAGTACTTGCTTAGTTTTTCCATGAACTATCTTTCAAGCTGGAGGTGGAATGGAGTTGTCAAGTACAATGTCACAGTGCACTCATATAATCAGGATACTCAGTCCTGGGCTGAGTAATTTTATTATTTTTTTATTATTATTATTTTTTTTTTTTTCTGAGCAAGGACTTATGATCAACAATAGGAACTCCAAGGTGTTGAAACTGAAGTCTTTGAGGGACTGGTTTAAAGATGACCCATCTTTGGCAAGGCAGATACTTTACTTTAGTAAAGTATAAAGGTCTATATTTGAAGTAGAGATAATATAACTTAAATATGTAAATTATCTGTAAACATGTATTTACCTAGTATTACAGTAGTGGATGTTCCATAAATATAGAATCTTTATCTATTCCCAGATAAAGTGAGTTTGTTGTCTTATTCCCCTTGAAAAAATACAGTTATTTGAGAACCCTAATAATTTAAATAATTTTCTGCTTTCTGTTTGCAATTATAGGACATAGATTTTTATAAGTTCTTTTCTTTCTGCTTAGTGAGTGTAGATATTTTTATTTCCTTAATAAAGAGAAAAAATCTAGAATTTACTAAGACACTATGATTTGGGCTCCAGAGGGAAGTCTTAAATTTTCCCAAATTATAGTGCTTCACTCTGTGTGCTAAGAGAGCAGAGCAAAGAGCTGGAGTCCAGCCAAATGGTCTCTTCGGAAAAGCCAAAATGACAGTGCTACAGGGTTATGTTAATATCATAAGAGAAACATATATAAATATAGGTAGGATAAATGAAATAAAGGTGATTTTAAATTATACTTTACGGCTAATTCAAGCATGTAAATATAATCTACATTCAATTTCCTGAGAACTCTGAGGGAAAAAGTGGAATCACTTCATCCAGAAGAAATGACCACCTGATCTGGCTGAAGAAAAGGAGTGACTTAATGAAACAGTGAGAAGAGAAGGAATAAATATAATGCTTAGAACTAACATTTAATATTAGTTAGAAGCAAAAGGTCAAAGCTTATGGAAAGAGAAAGCAGTTCTGTTATTCTCCACGGCATTAAGCAAAATGTAAAAAAGCTTACGAGCATCATTGGAAACTGCTTACCAACATTGCTAGTACAGAATTTTGAAATGATTGGAAAACATTCATTATTATTTTGCAAAGAAAGAAGGACTTTGAGATACTTATTATAATAAACCTTTCAGAAGTTATGGAATGAGAAATGGACAAAGCCAAGAAAGATGTTGAGAAGTCAACTGGTTTTCAATTAAATACCAGCTAGGCAATTTCCAACAGAAGGTGCACAATCTTATGCAAAACACTGATTAAAATGCTTAATCAAGTAAGCTAAGATGACAAACAAGACCAGCTGTAGAGCAAAGATTGTACTATATCAGCTGTGCACACAGTATGGTTCAGGTTTGAGAACTATCCACATAAAAGTAATAATTGACCAAAAAAATTGTTGTTCAAAAGGAAATCCGATAAACAATATGCTTTACACCATGTTGATAAAGTAGCATTTTTTAATTTGTAACATCTGAACTAAAAAAGCAACTTTCCCTTTCATGTAAAGTTGATATCCTTGAGATTTTTCTCCTTTGTTCTTTTTTAAAGAATATGTTGGTTTGCTCTACAGTGTGTCTTATGAATATAAATAAGGAAAAAGTACATTTTAATGAGTGACCATTAGTTGAATTCATATGGGTTTGTGTGTAGAGAGGGGGTAAAGAATAAGCATGTCAAACAAATGGCAAGTAACTGTGCAACCATGATCTAATATTATTTGCTTTCTTCTAAATAATATCAATCCTGCTTCCCCATGGGATGAACATTTGCAGATGGATAGCTATGACTTTGATGTCATGAAAAAAAATCTTGATTCTTTTTTTATAAGAGAAATTCATTTTCAAATGTAAGTATAGCATGGACACAGACTTTATGATATAGAAGGCTGAGTAACAACCATATGTTGAGGGTTGTGCTCTCAAACGTGCTTAAGCAGTGGAACAAATTTCCTTCCCTTCTCTTTGAATATTCTGTTTGCTGAGAGGTTCTGACATTCTTTCACTCATTATCGAACTAAAACAACAGAAATACAAAGTTCTGCCTATGCTCAGGTGACAGCATTTTGGTTAAAGACTGCTATTTTCTATAGCCAAGGGGAAGCAAGAAAACAATGTTACTAACAATCATTTCTAGCCATCCTTGACTTCCCAGCCTGCAAAATCAGTTCTCTACTTACTGTCAAACTGGCTATGGAACATCTTTCAGTGCCAGTCCAGAAGGAAGTGTAAAATCCTGTTTCTAGGTTTGCCTGAAATTTCTCCCAGCTCTCATCTTGCTGTGCCTACTTTTCCAAAATAAACTCTAGCAACCCAACTAATATTTAAGAGTTATTCATAAACCATTTTTCTCATGTGTCTTCAGTATTCTTTCCCCTCACCAAAAAATAGGTATCTGAAACATTTTTGGTTCATGTTTGCCCACCATCTTTCCCTCTTTGCTGTTTATTGTACAAAAAGATATCAAGATTCACTATTGCCAAAAACGAATATTTTGTCTTGAATCCTCAATGGCAGGATTTGTATCTGGAAGCCTGAGCTTGAAATTTTGTGTAACTATTTTCTACTTAATTTCAATGTATCATATTGTCCTGGCAGAGAGAGGGTAATTTTCTTTGTAGTTACCTGGTATGGTGCCATGTTTTGGACTTGGGATGAGAATAATGCTGAGTACACCCTGATGGTTTAGTTGTAGCAGAGCAGTGCTCACACTAAGCCAAGGACTTTTCTACTTATACTACCCTGCCAGCAAGGAGACTGGGGGGGCACAGGAAACTGGGGGCACAGATACAGGACAGCTGATCCAAACTGGCCAAAGGGACATCCCATATCATGTGGCATCATGCTGAACAATAAAATGAGAGGAAGTCTTTGAAAACATGTCTGAATGCAAATAAAAGAAAATGAAATACATTATTTTTCTTAGTTTGGCATTTCTGAACTGTGTTTCAGTTTATGCCCATTGCTTCTCATCCTGTTGTTGGGCACCACGTGGAAGTGTCTGGCTCCATTGTCTTGACACCCTCCCCTGATTTTTTGTTTCTCTTTCAGCAGAACAATCCTGACAAACCTTAAACAATCTTGGTACAGTTTAAGAGTAAATGGTATTTCTCAGATTTCTGAAAATATACTACTCTTCTTTTGTGCCATTTTTACAATTATTTTTGGATTTTACTTATGATTTGAGCTTTCAAAAAATGACTTCTGAAATGTTCCTAAAGAACAAATTCTGACACAAAAGAGTTGGTTCACAAATCAGATTAAAGTAATTTTTTTTTAAGGGATTAGCCAAAACTATGACCATGTTGGCACCTGAAGTACAGAATTGCCCAGAAGATGTGAGACACCATTGCTTTATAGACACGCTAAATGGTTGATGGATTATTTTCTCAGTATGGTTGTAGCTCCAATATACAAGGGTAATTAAAAACAATAATGATGTTGCACAGAAATCTGGCAAAGAACCAGGATTCGAGCAGAAAATTCTTTTAGTTGTATAATAACCAATAGTAGTATGAAGAAAATATTCTAAAGAACAATGGGAAGATTTTTCAGAAGTGCTTCACAATTTTTTTTGCAGTTTGTTTCCTGTTAAATCTGTAATTTTTGAGTTACTGTTTCTAGAAACTGAGCAACCTGTTTTATGTAGAAGGTTTTTCAATCTCTGTTTAGAGTGAAAATGCAGGAAAATGCCAGTTACGTTTGATCAATGAGTGCAGAACAAGAAAGACCATGAAAAGGAAATCTCGTGTTCCCATTTACTTATTCTAAAGCTCCCACTTCTCTATGCCTGCCTCTGTACAGAAATGAAATGGATTGAAACCACTCTGAGCTGTCAGTACATCACAGCTCTGAAGCAACTGGAAAAGCAGCACAATGTCAGCAGCGTGGAGATGGATTTTCATTTAATTGGGCTCTCTGTTCTGGCAAGAGTAAGCAGGCAGATGTCTTAGTAAGGTGGCATTGTGCCTCCTGCATGTCACTGGGGACCTCCCTACGTGCAGACCATTCTCCTGTGGCTTTTGTGCCTGGGTGTGAGAGAATGGTGAAAGACAGAGGGTGAACATCAGAGCTTGAAATCAGATCTTGTGTTTTTCTTTGAACTGATTAATTCATGTATACCAAATTCTGCGCGATGTAGGTATCAATGAAGATCTTTGACAAATGTGCTTATGCTGCTTATTTTTGCTCTACTTAACACATACAATTGATCTGGAACACACTGTCTGATGTAAATATAATTTCCAAGAATCGAGTGGTTACATCTTACTTGTTACATCTTACATTCACTCAGCCCTCTCCACAAGAAAATACTCCCTTAGTAGTCACTATGTAGGAATTAAACAGAGAGGAAAACAACACTGCCCCCCAACTTTCCCATAAGTAATTTTCTATTATCATAAATGTTTTTTCTTTTACTCCCTCACCTACTATAGACTCACCCTAATGATATGTCCTGACTGCAAGTCCTGCCTATGAATTAGTTTGTCTCTTACCATTTAACTCATCAAATATAATTAAAAATTATAGTAGGAAAGGGAAAGGCAGGTGAAAAGACAAGGGGCATATTTGTTGTCATTTATATCCACTTTTATCTGCAGAGCAAGAACTTCAAAACTACAATTTGCACTCAAAGAGTTGTGGTCAGTGGCTCAATGTCCAAGTGGGGATCAGTAATGAGTGGTGTTACTCAGGGGTCAGTATCAGGACCAGTGCTGTTTAATTTCTTTGTCAGTGACAAGGACAGTGGGACTAAGTGCACCCTCAGCAAATTTGCCGATGCCACCAAGCTGTGTGGTGTGGTCGACACTCTGAAGGGAAGGGATGCCATCCAGGGGGACCTGGGCAGGCCTGAGAGGTTGGCATGTGCAAACCTTATAAGGTTCAACAAGAGTTGGAACTGGGTGGTCTTTAAGGTCCCTTCCAACTCAAACCGTTCTATGATTCTATGATTCTGTGATTACATTTAACAATTTCTCAGAAGAGTAAATGATAACTTCTGGCACATCGAAACACACACTATACAGGAAAAGTTGCACTGACGGTTTACAAGTCCAACAGTGAGCCTCTGTCTCTGAAGATTTCATGATAAGAATCCAAACGATGCCACTGCCCAAGAGTAGTAGTTAATGGCTCATCTGTTACAGCACGTGCAGGCA